>NC_056728.1:1708140859-1708300859 GCF_019279795.1 Protopterus annectens
CCAGGAAGAAATGCTTTTTAGTATATGTGCTAGAAATATGTAAAATAATTTGGCTTCTGTTTATATGAGGGACAACATAAGGGAATGTGAAGTGTAATATACATTTAATTTTAATTGCCGATTCGTTAGGAAAGTGTATAACTTATTTGGAGCAAGAGGATTTTGTTTTGGCAGTATCTATGCTGTATATGTAAACGGTAGAGAGAATGGGATATGGGGTGATGAAAAGGAGGGAGATAAATAATGGGACAGAGAAGGATATTGTAGTTGGCTAGAGCAGGGGTAGGTGGGCAGTCTTGTGGGCTAGAGCAGGGATAGGTGGGCAGTCTTGTGAGATGCTGCTGTCTAAGTCAATAGTATTGGGTGTATGGGGTAAGTGGCAAGTAAAATATTAGTTGAGAATGAATGCATTCCTCTAGGAGTTTAGGTAGCGGGGGAAGAATTGCTCTTGGCCTATAATTTAAGTTCGCTCAAGCTTCCACCTTTGTGCAAGGGTATAATGTATATTTTCCAGATGGTTGACTGACTGCTCAGTAATGGATCTTTTGTATTCGGGATAAGAACTGGCTTCAACTGCTACTTTTGAAACTGTTGGTAGATTGTCAACTGAATTTGTAGTAAGTTTTCAGTTTTTTTACACATTTGTTAAACGCTGTTCTGCTATCTAGGTTTATAGTACTGTTTTACACTATCCCTGCTGTTGCACCTTGTTCTGTAGTTTTTGGCTGTTTGAATTGTGCTGAGAGGTTAGGAGGTTGATGGGGCATGTACGTTGCTTAAAATGCATAATGTTGGGAGGGTGGTTTGCAGCTGTGAGAATGTTGCTGTTGAAGGCATAGATGTTTTGAATGTATACTAATGCAAGCCTTGTGAACTACTATTGCATATAACTTCAATGTTCTAATCACTGATGCAATGACTGCAATGTTTTCGTTGTCCGTACTTAATGTGTTGAAAGTTTGGGAGTGTGGTTAGGACCTGTGAGAATGTTGTAGTGTTCAGTGTTTGACTGGAGCCTTTTAATGGGGTCATGTAATAGGACATTGTTAATGCTATGCCTCTATGTTTTTTGTTTTCTCTTTATCCAGGATTATTGCGCATCGCCGGGGGGGGGGGTCTGCAGAATGTACTAGTATCTTAATGCATGCTAATGCAAATACTGTTCTGTTAAGGGTTATAGTACTGCTTAAATATCCCTAGTGTTACAGCTTGTTCCGAGTTATTTTTAGCTGTTTGGATTATGTAATTTAGAATATGCTGGTACCTGTACATTGTTTAAAAAGCCCAATGTTGGGAGAGTAGTTAGTGGCTGTGAGAATGTTGCAGTGTTCAATGTTTGCCTGAAGTTTTTTAATGTGGGGCCACACACACTAAAGCACATTGTTAATGCTACGCCTATGTTGCATGCTAATGCAAATACTGTTCTGTCGAGGGAATTAGTACGGCTTAAATATCCCTAGTGTTACAGCTTCTTCTGAGTTATTTTTGGCTGTTTGGATTATGTAATTTGGAGGATAATGGAGCCTGATATCTTAATACATGCTAATGTAAACACTGTTCAGCTGTCTAGGTTTATAGTACTGTTTAACTATCCCTGATGTTACGCCTTGTTCTGCAGTTATTATTGACTGTCTGAATTATGCTCTTTGGAGGTTGAGAGAACTTGTGCATTGTTTACCATGCCTAATGTCAGGAGGGTAGTTAATAGCTGTGAGAATGTTGTAAAAGGTGTGGATGTTCGAATGTATACAAATGCACATCCTGTTATGCTACTATTGTTTACCAACAATGTACTGATGCAATGGCTTACCTTTTATCATTGTCCGTACTTATTGTGTTGAAAGGTTTGGAGTGTGGTTAGGGCCTGTGAGAATGTTGCAGTGTCCATTGTTTGCTTGGAGTATTTTTAATAGGGGGTCACAGACTGTAAGCACATTGTTTATGCTATGCCTTTTTGTTTTCACTTCATCCAGAATTCTGCCTAGACTTGGGGGGGGGGGTTAAGAATTCCGCAGAATGTACTGATATCTTAATGCCTGCTAATGCAAACACTGTTCTGCTATCTGTTTATAGTGCTGTCTAACTGTTCTTCATATGCTTTGTTGCAATGACTTATTTTTATGGTCCATAGCTATTGAAAGTTTGGGAGTGTGGGTAGGGCCTGTGAGAATGTGGCAGTGTCCATTGTTTGGAGTTTTTTTTGTAATGGGGAGTGTCAGACTGTAAGCACATTGGTAATTTTTTCACTTTGACCAAAATTGTGCCGAGATGGGGGGGTAAGAATTCCACAGAATGTACTGATGTCTCTAATGCATACTACTGCAAACACTGCTCTGCTATCCAAGTTTTTTGGCTGTCTGAATTAAGTTGACAATTTTAGGAGGTTGACGGGCCTGTGAAAATTGTGTCCAGATGTTTGTTTTTAGCCTGTTCTCTCTCAGTGATTGCATAGCACAATGTGGACAGCTGAGGCTACTAACAGAGATGGACTTCTTGTTTCATACCCTCCACGTAATGCATGGTACATTCCTTAGATTTATGCTTTTGTACACTGATCCTGTGCTAAGAGGGGTTGTGGGAATGTCAGTCTCCCAGTCTGTGTGCCACTTCATCCTTCACACATGAGGTTGTCTAGCAAATCCATGATTTCACTCCTTTGTTCAAAAAATTATTTTGATTTGTTCAAGTCTGCTAAGAGATTGAGAGGGAGTGGGCATGTGTAGTCTGTATTGTACCGTAACATTTGTCTTGCCTCAATTTGGTGTGTTCTCCTTCAAACTTGTGCCTCTCCTAGTCATTAGTTCTTTCAGACTTTAGTCTAAGAAGCTTGTAATATCAATCTTTTGCATCATCTGTGGCCACTTCACATGTTTAGGGGGGATGACAGGAGAAGAATTGTGTTGAAAAAGCTGATGTTCACCTCTAGTGATAGATATCTAACATGAAACTGTAACCTGGGCCTCTCATTACTTGTTTGTGCCTACTGGTTAGTCATTTTTCAGTCTTTCTGCCTGCAGTGCAATAGACTGTCAATGAAAGCCATTAAGCATTTTTAATAACAGTATGACCAAAGGACTCTGTATATGTAGTAATTCTGCTTTACTTCCATTCCCAGTTAGAGATGAAGCGCACATATTTGTCAGGAGCAGCAAAAAGAAAGCTTCAGCAGCAGAGAAATGAGGATGCAAAGAGACAGGGTTCCATTATGAAATTTTTCTGTGACTCATCAGTGAGGGAGATTCAGGAAAAGTCTGCCTTCAGGACAACACAATGGTTTTGCATTACAGTCTGACCACTGTGAGGCCAGCATCCTTTCACTAAAAGTAACAACTTTCTTGCGGCCACACCACAGGCTACTTCCTGTGGACCTACAGCCATTACCATGGGTGAAAGCACGGCAGCAAATGCAGACTCACCTGAGGTGTTGCCTGGATCACCAGACTTTGATACAGAAGGAGCCCATACTTCCATAGTGACAGATGTGGCCTATGACTTGCAGGAGTGTCGGGTACATCTTTGGAGGATCTAGGGACTTGGCCAGACTTGATTAGGGATGAGTTTAGGGTAGCTGCCATTCAGCATGGACCTGTGCAAGTGGTGTTAACACAGTTCCCAGTCAATGAGCAGAAAAGAAGATTTACATCTGAGAACTACTTCCATGTGCTGCCTAATGGAGCGAGAGCAAAACGCACTTGGCTGACATATTCGGTCTCAAAGGATGCACTGTTTTGCTTTCCATGCAAATTGTTTGGACATTCTAACCATCTTCTCAGGTCAGGTGGTTACAAAGCATGGAGAGAGATGTCTAAAGCTTTACACAGCCATGACAGAGCGCCAGAGCATATGGCATGCATGATGAAGTGGAAGGAACTGGACAACAGAATAAAGAGTAGGCAGACTATGGATGATAAGAGGCAAGCAGTGGTTGAAAAGGAGATAACTCACTGGCGTGGTGTGTTAGAACACATTATTGCTGTTGTCCAGTACTTGGCAGAATGGAACATGGCATTCCGTGGTACAACTGATGCCCTGGACACCTGTGGTAATGGCAATTTCTTAGGTCAAGTGCAACTTTTGTTGCAGTTTGACCCTGTTATGGCTGAACATTTGCGTCATATTCGTAATAAAGAGATAATGGATCACTATCTTGGGAAGGACATACAAAATGAAGTTATCCAGTTGATTGCAAATGCTATGTAGCCACAGTTGAGGAACATTTTCTGGGATTTGTGCCTGTGAATGACACAACTGGGGCAGGACTGACAGAAGCTCTTCTTCAGACTCTTCAAAATCATCAACTGGACATTAATGACTGTCGAGGACAAGGATATGACAATGGCAGCAACATGAAGGGGAAATGCGCTGGACTGCAGGCCCGGATAAAACAGATGAATTCAAGGGCTTTTTATGTGCCGTGTGCCTGCCATAATTTAAATCTTATAGTTGGTGATGGAGCACATTCATCAGTATAGGCAGTGTCGTTCTTTGGATGTCTGCAGAACATTTACGTACTCTGTTCAGCATCAACAAACAGATGGCAGATCTTAAAACGGCACACAAATGTCACTGTGAAGCCACTGTCGGAGACTCACTGGGAATGCAGGATAGACTCTGTCAAGGCAGTAAGATTTCAGTTGAAGGGAGTCATTGAGGCATTAAAGGAGATAGGGCAAGCAGTACGTACAAATGATGCTGCAACATATCAACAAGCAAGAGGACTGTGCTCAGAACTTATGTCATACCAGTTCATTGTATGTTTAGTGGTTTGGTATGATGTGCTGACAGAGGTAAATCGTGCAAGCAAAGTTCTGCAGAGTCCATCTGTTGATATTTCAACATGTGTCAAAGTGCTGGCATCCACTATGGACCTGCTTAAGAATTACAGAGAAACAGGATTTCAACATGCCATGGGCGAAGCCTCCAAGATAGCAGAAGAACTGGATGTTGGCACCACATTTCAAGAAAAGAGACGGAGGAAAGTAAAACGGTTCTTTGACTATGAAGGAGAAGATGAGACTGTACAGGATCCAGCGATAAAATTACGTGTAGAGTTCTTCAATGTGCTGCTGGACACAACAATCCAATCGTTTACTGACTGGTTTCAGCAGCTTTCCGAGTTTGATAAGGCCTTTGGATTTTTATCAAATATTAAAGCCTTGAGTGATGTTGCAGAAGACACACTGCTGCAACACTGCAAGGCTCTGAAAGAACAACTGACTGACAGAATAAGTGGCCACTGTGATATTGATGACTCTGACCTTGGACACGAACTTAAAAGCCTTTCTCGAATGATTGATAATGAATCATCACCACTGACTGTTAAATTTCCTTATTCGCAACCACTTGCAAGACATATATATAAATACTTATGTTTCACTGTGCATTTATTTGACTGCACCTGTTACAGTGGCTACTGCAGAACGCAGCTTTTCTAAGTTGAAACTCATAAAGACATACCTGCGTTCGTCAATGAGTCAGGAGAGACTTTCAGGCTTAGCTGTGCTCTCAATTGAGCATGAAGTGGGACGAAGTGTATCACATGGCAGCCTCATTGAAGATTTTGTCCGGAAGAAAATTCGTAAGATCCCAGTAAAACTGTAGATTAGGTATGTGCTCATATTTCCTTTCCAGTAATCTTTTATAATGCTGTCAGGCAGTAATTTCAGGTAGTACCTTAGTCTGGCTTGTATGCTGTGTATTCACTGTTTTTGTTTACGTACCTCCAACAGGTAGGACCATGAGGATGGAACTAGCAGGATGTTAGGCAAAGGCAGCTAGGATCAGCTGGACTCGGAGTGGCAGGACTTGTCAGGAGCAGAAGGACTCGTGTGGAGTGGCAGGGTAGTGGCAGGACTCATCAGGATGGTATGACAGTTGGGAGCAGCAAGACTCTTCAAGGGCTAGGACAGAAGCGAAGGAAGAACAGACAAGTGGCAGCAGTCAGAAGCTGAAGAGGTAAATGCATATGGAAGATGAATGCCACTTTGGTATTCATCTTTTTCTTTCTGGGTTTGAGTCTGCCTGTGTCAGACTTACTAATCCCCATTACTCTCATGTGCATGGGTTTGAGTCTGCCTCAGGCTCAGTAATCCCCATGGCTTTCCCTTGTATGTTGTCTGTAGTCTTTTCTGTGTCCCATAGCTGTGTTGTGTACATCTGCAGTGTGACTGTTCATGTCAGTAATTGTGTGGGTGTTAATGTTCAGTCTTGCTGTAGTGCTGTCTTTTATCATGTGTGTGGGAGTCTGTGTCTCTGTCTTGGGGTCAGTCTGTGTGTGTGTGTGGGTCTGTGTCTCTGTCTCTGTGTGTGGGAGTGTGTGTGTGTGAGTCTGTGTGTGTGGGAGTGTGTGTGTGTGGGAGTCTCTGTATCTGTCTGTCTGTGTGGGAGTCTCTGTGTGTGCGGGAGTCTCTGTGTGTGTGTGGGAGTCTCTGTGTGTGTGTGGGAGTCTCTGTGTGTGTGGGAGTCTCTGTGTGTGTGGGAGTCTCTGTGTGTGTGTGGGAGTCTGTCTGTGTGTGTGTGTGGGAGTCTCTGTCTCTGCCTGTGTGTGTGTGTGGGGGGGGGGAGTCTCTGTCTGTCTGTGTGTGTGGAGTCTCTGTCTCTGTGTGTGTGTGGAGTCTCTGTCTCTGTGTGTGTGTCTCTGTGTGTGGGAGTCTGTGTCTCTGTGTGTGTGTCTCTGTGTGTGGGAGTCTGTGTCTCTGTGTGTGGGAGTCTGTGTCTCTGTGTGTGGGAGTCTGTGTCTCTGTCTCTCTGTGTGTGGGAGTCTGTGTCTCTGTCTCTCTGTGTGTGGGAGTCTGTGTCTCTGTCTCTCTCTGTGTGGGAGTCTGTGTCTCTGTCTCTCTCTGTGTGGGAGTCTGTGTCTCTGTCTCTCTCTGTGTGGGAGTCTGTGTCTCTGTCTCTCTCTGTGTGGGAGTCTGTGTCTCTGTCTCTCTCTGTGTGGGAGTCTGTGTCTCTGTCTCTCTGTGTGGGAGTCTGTGTCTGGGAGTTTGTGTACCTCTGTGGGACTGGCTACCTTGATGCGGTACAGAGGCTTGTCGTAATGTAACAACATTGCTACTAAATGCCAGTCAATGTGGGTGTCTTTGGAGAGTCAGTGTAGGTGTCTGTGTCCCTCTTTGGGACTGGATACCTTGATGCAGTACAGAGGCTTGTCATAATGTAACATTGCTACTAAATGCCAGCTGTAGCTCTTTATCTCATGGCACAAAATCTGGACAAAGCCACAGATAATGGGTTTCCAGCCCCAAAGATCTGGGCAAATTTTAAATATTGCTGTTATAAACTGAATGTTAGAATAAAAGGTCTTGCCATAGATGTTCTGAAGGGTATATGAAGTTAAACTGAAATGCCTGTCATTTAATGAATTCAGTCATCAATGATTGCCACAAAAAATCCAGAAAACTCTAAATTGAGGAACAGACCAAACAAGAGTCACATCTGGACATTCTTTGAAAATCTGGGCAGTTGAGTATCCAGTCAGTGTCTGCATCTGTGAGTGGCAACCTTGCTGTGGTACAGGGATTTCATAATGTCACATTGGTACTTGATGCCAGTCAGTGTGTGCACCTGTGAGTTGCTACCTTGTCATGTGCACCTGAGTCACTACCTTGCTGTGGTACAGGGGTTTATCAGGATTGTAACATTGGCACTAAATGCTAGTCAGTGTGTGCACACCTGTGAGTAGCTACCGTGCTGTGGTACAGGGGGTTGTCTTAATGCAACATTGGTATTAAGTATCAGTCAGTGTGTACCTGTGATTAGCTACCGTACTGTAGTACAGAAGTTTATCATAATGTAACCTTGGTACTAAATGCCAGTCTGGGCTTGGTTCATAAATTCTTAATGATCTGAATGTAGTGACACTAGTGGTTAAATGGTGCTGGATGAGCTTGACGGGGAAGGAGGTGCAATAGCAATGTGGTCACGCTTCATGTTCTCTTGAGTAGGGCCCCCAACTTGAACCTTGCTGGGGGCCCCCAAAATGCTAGCACCGGCCCTGTATATATATTTAGATGGGAGCAGTAAAGAATCCTGAAAGCCCAAAATCCTGAGACCAAAATCTTGAAAGTTCAAAATACTGAAAACTCAAAATACTGAAAACACACAGGATAACAACACTTACTATGTTTCAACACAAGTACATACAGAAACATATTACCCTTCAATTATACGCAGGGGGGGCAAGCCCCCCTGCACCCCCCCACACCCCCAGCTACTTAAATATATCAACTCTGAGACTGCACTTCACTACACTAACTGCTTATACTTGGAGAAGAGTAATAAGGTTTGTCTTTTATTTGTTCCTGTATGTACTTTTCTGGAATATGGTATATTTTGGTATTCTGTGTGTTTTCAGTATTTTGAGTTTTCAGTATTTTGAACTTTCGAGATTTTGGTCTCAGGATTTTTGTCTTCAGGCTTTTGGGCTTTCAGGATTCTGTAGTGCTCCTATATATATATATACACACACACACACACACACACACACACACACACACACCACACACATGCACATGCATGCATTCTTCTTGCAAGTCAGTGGTAAAGCACTGGGGATGCCTTTGCCCCCATTTATGCTGACATATTTGTGGTATATTTATAACATTACTATATATTAAATGAAGAGTAGAACATTTTTCTTTGATTCAAATGTGGCTTTGATTCTTAGACTGTTGACTAATATGGGAGGAAGTTTAGCAGAACTCAATTAATTTATTAATATTCTTAAAGACTAATGAGCTCTAAACAGGATTTACAGCAGCTTATGATTTATTTGTAACAAAACTTTTACATATTATTGTTATACAGCTTATTGATGGTTGTATTAAAACTTCTCTGCACCAAAAAACATTTAGAAAAAAAGTATTTCCTATCATCAGGTGGTTGCTGTCCATCACATAATATCAATAGTATCATAGGATTTGTTTGCAGTTAAAAGCATTCTCTAGAGTCTCCTTCCTCCTTTATCTGTTTAAAACTTTCATTTAGTGGCTACAGCTAGCAGCTGTAATAAGTTTCCAACCCGTCCTCCCTATTGGTGTCTTATTCTTATACTTGGTGGCTTTGCTGTTGCCCGCCCATACTGTAAATCTGATCTGGGACACTCCTCCCAGTCTAGTGTCATTAGCTCATTCTACCTAATACAGTGAAAACATTTGAAAAGGCCAACCCACTTAGGTTCTTAACCTTGAATTATCTTCTGTTCCTGCTTTCTCCTTTTCCACCTTACTTAAAAAAAAAAATGTCCTGCCTTTCCTGTAACTAGTCTAGTCCAGATACAGATTTGCTGTATCCAGGACTATATGTAAGCTCCTGAGCCCCCCAAGCCTTTCTGTGTTGGAGGGAAGACTTCTAGCTTATCAGTGGGGGTGGTAAGCACTAGGTAGCCTCTCTACCACAAGAGGAGTGGTTTCTGGCCCAGAAATTGTAGTTTATTGGCCATTTGGGCAGTTTTTCCATCTCTCTCAACTTTCTGTTTTTTTTCCATCTCTCTCAACTTTCTAGTTTAAAAGCCTGTGTTTGCACTTGTTTCCCGCCTTTCCTGTAACTAGTCTAGTCCAGATACAGACTTGCTGTATCCAGGACTGTTTGTAAGCTCCTGAGCGGTGTTAAAGTCTGCTCTTCAATTTGTCCTTTAGATCTACTAGTTCTCTCCTCCTGCACTTATAAAAGCTTATTAGTCTAGCATTTTACCAGACTTCTTGTAGCAATTATTGTAGAACAAAAAAGTGCTACCAGCACTAAACGTTCTACAAGGAAACATATCCAGTACTTATTATCAATCCCCACTCCTCCAGCCATGTCTAAAGGTCAGTTTCCTGTGCTTTCTCCTATTAGCCTGGTGAACTTGGGCATCCTGAGGTAATGTAGCAACTGCCTCATGTACACAGACAACCTTCTCCCCTTACCTCACAACATTCAGACTTGCGAGTGATGCACTAATATATCCAAATAGAAGCCACACACTCTCCAGCCAAGACGGAATAGCTGGTCAAGAAGAGAAGGTCAACACACACCAGCACCTCCTTCACATAAAAACACAAACCACACACCCACCTTCACAGAGGCTTTCAATAAAAATCTACCCAAGCAGCAGTGACCTCCAAGGCAGAAATGCACTCGACCACCACAACACACCACCAATCACGAGACACATAACTCTTCTAAACAGTGTGACACTCAACAAAAGCCCCTAAGGCAAAACAGCATGCCCAATAACACTAGTCATAGGTGACTCGATTGTGAGGCACACTGATGTCCCACTCATTAGGTTGAATAAGGAGAAAGTAACAGTCAGCTGCCTGTCAGGTGCCAGGATCCATCACATAATGCACTCACTCAGGTTCCTCAACAACAGGTACAAATATGACTCTGTCATTGTACATGTGGGTGTGAATGATCTGAGACATACCTCCTTGGACTACATGAAAAGAGACATGGAGGAGTTCTCGGATTATGTAGCCCAGGCGGGTATGACCCTAGCTCGGAGCAGCATCCTGCCAACACCCAGAATTATACCACAGTACAAGCAGAAAATGACTGATTTCAACATATGGCTAAGTTTCTGGTATCATTCTAAGGGGATCCAGTATCTGTCTGCCTGGGATAACATGACTGACAGACCTCGATGCTTTGCCAGAGATGGCCTGCATCTGTCACCCCTGGGCTTCCGGATACTGGCCAAGGCTCTTGCCACCCCTATAGTGCCTTTTTTAGGTGGTGTTCCAAAGAACAAATTACCACTGTAACAGCTACAAACAAATTCAATCTCAGGGTCATGCTGCTTAATGCTAGAAGTCTAAATCTCAAAATGCACTCACTTGAAGAACTCCTTAAAATGGAGAACATCAACATTTGTGCTGTAACAGAGACCTGGTTCAAGGCAGCAGAAATAATCCCTTGCACTACCATGCTATAACTCATTCTACACCGTTCAGCCCCAGAACTTGGACTGAAGCTCCAAAGGCAGTGATGTTTCCATATTCATAAAGGATGCTCACACCCCCAGACTGGTAGCCCAACATAACGCATCAGAGATACTTCAGGAGCAGCTAACATTGGGTAAGACAGTGATTCAGGTCATAGCCTGCTATAGGTCCCCAACCATGTCCCAAGACTCACACTTCACATTCCTAAGCAAGCACCCTGGAGAATATTAGGGTCCAACCTAACACTCTCTTACTAGGCAACTTCAACTACCCCTCCATTAACTGGGAAATCTACTCATGTATGAATCCACTTGCCCAATGTTTCCTGGAATTCATTAATTCCAGTGCCCTGGACCAGCTTGTCCTTAACCCCACTAGAGGTAGCAACATCCTTGACCTGGTCATTACTAACATGGGTGACCTTTGCTTTACACCAATAGTCAGCTCCTCCCTGGTTAGATCCGACCACAAATTAATCACCTTGGAAATCCACATCCCTCCCACCCTCCGCAAAGGTAACCACCATGAAAAACTTCTCCAAAACTAACTTTGAGCTCCTAAAAACAGAGGTGGCTAACTTCATGGTATCCATGCAAATGGAGAATAGTTGTATGATCACCAAATCATACACCAGTGCACTGTATGAACACGTAAAAAATGCATGGATCTCACCATACCCAATAGAACCAAGATGCTCTCCTCCAAAAAAAGGAAGCCAATCAGGTGTTCCCCTGACATAAACAAGCTCTACAACAGAAGGGGGAAACTGATGTGGAACAAAAAATTGAGATCCCTTATCAAATCCTCTAAAGCTAGCTATGAAAACAAAATTGCAGCAGATAGTAAAGACAATCACAAGGCCTTTTATAGTTGTGTAAAGAATCTACACGGCATTACCCAGATTTGCTCTGAGTTCTGCACAATGGTACCTCCTATACCGAGCCAACAGATATTGCCAGTATACTGGCGGACAGAATCAGTGCCAACTTTACCCTCCTCAAGGACCAATCACAATGCCAGTAGATTGCCAGGCACCCAGTATTACTGATGCAAGGGTTAAAACAAGCACTGACAAGGCCAAGAATACAGCTTCTATGGGAGCTGACAATATCCCTGGCTGTGTTTTAAATGAAATACAGAGTGAACTGGCACCTCACCTGTGTGCCCTTTTCAATCACAGCCTCAACCTCAGGCTTTGTCCCTACCAAATGGCACACTGCTAAAGTCATCCCTCTCCATAAAGGAGGAGCGACTACAGACCCTGGGAACTATCGCCCCATTCGTGTGATGAGCCTGATATGCAAAGCTATGGAACGCATCATCATGGACCTAATAAACAAGGATCTAGGGAATCTCCAGACTCTGGATCCAACACAGTTTGGTTTTGTGAAGGGTAGATCATGCCTGCTCAACTTGGTTGACTTCTTTGAGTCAGTCACCAGAGCTGTGGATGAAGGCAAGGTGGTTCATACAGCCTACCTTGATCTGGCCAAGGCTTTTGATACTATTCCCCACTCAGGAATCATAGAAAATCTCACTAAGCTAGGCATCAACCCCTATATCACTAGGTGGGTTGCAAACTGGTTCACAGATAGACCCCACAGTGTGAAAGTAGCTGACTCCAAGTCAGACTGCCAACTAGTCACGAGTGGAGTCCCACAAGGTTTGGTCCTGGGTCCTCTCCTGTGTGGTATCTATTTCTCTGAAGTCCAGGCCAACACAAAGGGACTCTGGCTGACAAAGTTCACAGATGATTGCAAGTTGGGAGCTATTATTAACTCCCCAAGTGATGTTGACATCCTGCAGAATGGCCTCACTGAGACCAACGACTGGTGTCAGAACCATGGCTTTAAGTTCAATGCCAAAAAATGTGTTGTCATCTCCTTTGGGAAAAACCCGGTTCCCATGTATTACCACATTGATGATAGTCCACTGAACACAGAAGGTGTTATAAAAGATCTGGGAACACAGGCTGACAGCAACCTCTGTTTTGATCACCACATTGTCACTGTGGTCAGAAAGTCCTTCTATGTGGCACATCTCATTACTAAGGGTTTTGCATCCAGGAAGAAAGAGGTCATTGTCTCCCTCTACACTTCCCTCATTAGGCCAATCATCAAGTACAATGCCCCATTTGGCATGTACCTCACTAGACACCTGCAACAACTGGAGAGGCCACAAACGTTCCTCACAAAGAGGATCCTAGGCCTTAAAAACTTGTCCTATATGGACAGATTCAAAAACTTCAGCTATTCTCTGTCTCATATCACCTACTTAGAGGCGATCTCTGGTTGACTTACAAAGCCATGTCTGACCCAGCTCTGTTAGAAATGCTACATCTAAAGAAATCCCAATCCCTCCACACCACACACTCAAGACCTCAACCTCATTACCACAATTAACAGAACATGCTGGAAGGGCAGGTTCATAACCCAGAGACTGCCCATGCTATGGAATAAACTTCCCATACATATCAAGCAGACCACCTCGCTGACCTCGTGGATGGGAAACAGAAAATTCACCCTGGGCATAACTCCAGTGACTCTACTCAACAGAGGCACTGGGAACTAAGGGCAGGTGGCACTATGCCAGGGACATCTTATGGCTAGGCTTGTAAAGGCCCCAGGACCATTAGCCTAGTACACACCTATGAACCTATAAGGAACATAGGAGGTTACTAGTTCCTAAGGCCTCTACAAGCCCAGCCATGTTATACCCTTGTTCCCTTATGGACCAATGTACATAGTCTATGTTTGCATGTGGATCTAAGATGAGCACCAGCTGCCCCTGTCTAAGCGGGACATAAGTGAAACCCCCAGTGTGAATTTATAATTTTCTATCCAGTTGTTAAGGTTATGCTTAAGTAAGGTCATTGAGGAGCTCTGTTTTACATGAATTGGGAGTTTGTACCTCTGATAATTCAACCGATAGCTATCTGGTATTATAAGTTGAAAAAACTGTCATCTGAAAGGAGATGCAGTGTTTGCTAAAGATATTCCTTATTTTGAAGTTATTTGTCCCATATGTAGTAATAAAATGTAAAAAAAATATATGCTGTGAGGCTTTCTGACAAAGATTACATGCAAGTGTCATAATCCTACCCCTGTGTTCAGCATTTTGCTTTGTTACCACAGCTACCCCTGGAGTATATGCATAACTTATGAACCTTTTACTCAGATTTATAACTTCTGTAGCAAAATCACCCTTGTTACTGCAGATCCTCCTCATCCTTAAAAACTGTGACTTCACTATATTAACAGGACATGCTGGAGAGACAAATATGTCTCCCAGAGTTGTCACATAATACCAGATAGGTATCAGTTGAATTATCAAAAGTACAAGACTTTTGAGCAATATATGTTGGGTCACAAGTCAGGTCCATTACCTGCCTCCATCATGCTTACACCCTCAGTAACTGGCAGTTCAGCATGCAGGCACTGCACTTCTGTATGTAAGATATTTTGTTTACTTCAGTAAATACTATTAAAGCTTTTGAGATTAGACACCTCATGTACTAGTGATTGGATCTTTTTACATGGCAGTTTGTACATGTGGTGCCCTCTACAAAGGTCAGACCTTTTGTTTTTGGAAGCAGAGGACTGCAACTCACTTCAGTGATCTTAGATGTAAGTATGGTAAAATCACTTTATTTTAACATTCCTTAATTAATAGTGGAACTTTATTTTCATTTATAGGTCTTAATAGGGTTTCTGGGTCCATCTATATATCATAATAAATGCACACCAATAATAAGGAAAATATTGGATTATTTGTTGGAAGCACTTTTTCCTCACTCTGAAAAAAGATCTATCACTTCTTTTCAGAGTCATATAATGATATATACATGACACTGATTATTTTGATATGTTCACTTATTCACTGTGAACATGAATTGATAGGATAAGTCTGATATGTCTGTAACATAACAAAATAACTATATTGTTTATATGACAGGAATATATATATATATACACACACACACACACACACACACACATTATATATATATATATATATATATATATATATATATATATATATATATATATATATATATATTATGAATGAATAAACTTAATGTTGAATGTAAAACAGTGGTGTTAAGAAGTTTAAAAGTGCATAATATTGAATGCCCTAAGTATCAAACCATAGAAAAAGGATAACTATTTCCTCTCCAGATCTTCACAAGAAAACACCCCATAACACTTGCCTCAAATTTATCTGAATTATGGCATTGTTATGAGAAGGGTTTTTAAGGTAAATTATAGGGTTAGAGTTAGGGGAAGGAGCAGGGTTAGGGATGGTGTTAGCACCCATTCGTAAAGTAGTGCAGGGTGGCCACTGCAAGAGACAGACTCAAACACACAAATGCACACTACCAGCACTACATCTCTTTACCTAACTCAGACCTTAACCCTAAAATATGCATACTTGCAAAAAAAAAAATATAACATACAAAACCTATCCCTGACCCTAACTCTAATACTCAGACACATACTGAAACACTCTCACCCCCTTCAAACCCCAGTCACCTGATTCGACAAAACATACTATCAACATTTTGGATGTTCGGTTACCCATATATTTGGCATTATACACCACCCCTAGCATTTGTCAAACAAAATGCAGCACAGCCATATATGTATATATTATATATATATATATATATATATATATATATATATATATATATATATATATATATGGAGAGAGAGAGAGAGAGAGAGAGATTCATTTGTATAATATATAAACTATTACAGACAACATGAAACATTAGAATCCATGTTTCCATGTATATTCAGTGGACATTAAGGCTTCAAATTTTTTTCAAATTTATTGAATGTCATTTTTTAAGATCATTCATAGTTTTTTTTTTTTTTTTTTTTTAAGTTTTGATGGTCTTAAAGACCGGCTGAAAAGTCATCCACGTGAGCAATTTTTGATATATAATAAAACAGGAATTGGTCACACAAAAATGAGAAAGCCAAAGGATGAAATCTAAGGTCTGTTGTGATATGGGGAATCAGTAAGCTTAATATATTTTATTTTATGTCACTGGTGCTGGAAGAGCCTTTTACTGTGGAAAAAAAATATACACACTCACACATACTTATAATGAACACTGAAAAACAATGCAATAAATATGTTTATTTGGAAGTATAAATAATTTTATTACTGTTCTACATGCATCATCAAATATTTGGTGCATTTCACCAGTTATGATAATTCATCCCCATTCACAAAGAAAAGAAAAAATATGTTTACATGCTGTGTGCACACTACTACATAAACTTCATTAAAATAGATACTTCCAGGTGAGTCAAAACAATAAAAATTAAGTTTATTTAAACTGTAGCAAAAGGTAAAAAAAGTAATAAAAAGTAAAATCACAGCTGCAAATAACCTATCAGAAAATGAGATTTTCTGCAAAACTGACTTGAATCCAAACAACTTCAACAGCATATATAAAATGAACTAAAGCATTTAAACCAACATAAAACGCCTACAAAAAACAACCCACACTACTCTACTAAAGTTATACCTCAAAACTGCCAACAATAATAAACACGTAAGAGCTTATCTCTAAACAACAGAAGAATGCTACCCATGAGACAACCTATTCAAGAAAACTACATAACTTACTTAGCAGTTCAATAGGCAAATTAAGCAGTTACCACATTTCATTCAAATGAATCGGGAATATTAATACAAATCAAAAAATCAATACAGAAAAAAAGGTACTTGGAATATCTGGGGGGAGAAGAGTCATCCTGAATGACAAATAAAACCTATTATACAGCAGGAACAGAGAATGCATTTTTGTGGTTTATCTCAAAGTCATTTATTAGAACATGTACACCCTAACCTGAAGTACAAGCTATTGCACTATCACACAGCAGACCTCTGCATATGTTTTGTTGGCATATGTATGTAGCCTCAAATTCTCGCCTGACTTTCTTGTTCTGCCCTCATTGAGACTGGAGGGAATTTTTGAATATACAGTTTTGTCTAGGCTTGTAATGGTCTGCAGACTGTTGCCTAGAACTTACCTATGAACCTATTAAATCATATAACACAGTTGAATACTCATTTAGTTGAATCCCAAATGACCAAATTCATATGGTTCAAAGCCCATTTCACTGAAGCACCTTTTAATTAAATTTTAAATAATTGAAACATCCTACAATAAAATTTATTCAAGTGAAAACCCCATTGCACCCCCCATGTGCCTCCACATCCCCTTACTTAAATCCACTTACTCCATGGTTGTACAACTGGGGAGAAAAGGGAAAATAGCACCCACAGGAAATCACTGCTAGCTCTCAAATAGAATCCACACCAGCAGTGGGTGTGTATAGGTAACGCGAATCACCAGATAACGTTTCTGAATATATTTCTACATATTCTACTCCTGTATTATAGAACTGTGTGCAAGTGTGTGCCACATTCAGTGAAATGAACTTTCAGCCAAACGGTCATTCATCTAAATGGGCTTTCAGTCATTTCAACACACTGAGTTGCTCTTCAGCAAAATTAATGACTCCTTTGTGTGTGTGTGTGTGTGTGTGTGTGTGTGTGTGTGTGTGTGTGTGTGTGTGTCTATATATTTACATAAGTGTGTCTGTGGTTGTGTATATGTGATTATAAGGTAGTGTGAATATTGTCTGACATTTAAAAATTCAATGTCAGACTTTGCTCTGGAGGTGAATTCCTTAGCATCCATGTCAAGAGCACATAATAAGCAGGTTACAATCGGAAACCCAACCGTTATCTTCTATGTAATGCTCACTCTGGAGAGCATTACTATACTTAGAAAATGGGTTGTTTGTTAAGTTGCATTGCATTTGTTTTATTATCAGCATATGCAGATTTGATTTTTTATTTGTATTTTTGATGTAAAACTGTTCCTCCACCTAATGTATTAGAGCTGGTATTGTATATGCAATCATTGTTGGACATAATATTCTACATCCAAAAATATAAATTATGCAAGTATTTAATAACATCTGCACACATACACACACACACACACACACACACGCACACACACACACACACACACACACACACACACACACACACACACACACACATGTATATTGTGTACTCAGAACTAAAATATAAAGAACCCTTCTGACTTTATATAAAACAAAACATTAAAAGCTAAAAGATATAAAACAAAAATACAAGCACAGAAATGGAACTGCCATGTTAAAGTGTCTGCAGAATTCTGTGCCTAGAAATCAAAGTGCTCACACAGTACAACTATTCTAAGTGGTTTGACTACTCCTGGAGAAAATAAATGTACTTACAATACTATTCTTATGGTTTTCATATTTATTATATCTATAGCTATATCTATATCTGGGTCTACTACAAATTATTGAACACTTATTTTATCGAATCCCATTTCATTTTTTTATTTTTCTGTTTGTTGTTTTGTCTTGGTGGTCAAGTGGTTCATTTCTGGGGGGTTCGTTTTTGCAGTTCTGGGAGTTCAATATAATAAGATTTGAAGAAGTGGATTTGATGAAATGGGATTTGATAAAGTAAGTGTTCGATAATTTGGAGTAAATCCCTATATCTATATCTCTATGTGGATGTGGTTTATAATACTGAAAACTCAAAATAATGAAAACTCAAAATATTGAAACCTTTTTAATACAAGGGAAAGCCCCCTGCTGACCTATATCCCCTGCTAAATGTATATACCAATGCTGGGATCATACAACAATGGGGTAAGGGCAAATTCCCCTTTTCAATATTCTGAGTTTAGAATATTATGTACTCCTCTCTCTCTCTCTCTCTCTCTCTCTATATATATATATATATATATATATATACACACACACACACACACACACACACACACACACACACACACACACACACACACACACACACACACACACGAATAAGGGAATACAGATGGATGTCTGTCTATCTATCTATCTATCTATCTATCTATCTATATACATACACACGTACATATACACATAGGTATAGTTAGGTACAAGATTTTACATTGTATAAGCAACTGAATAATACCAAAGAAAAATCAAAACATGAAAAAAAAATATCCACAATTTTTGCAGGCATTTTAGTCTTTTCATTAACCCCCCCCACCCCCAACTGTCAACAGCTGCTCTACTACTTTTGCACGAGTTCTGCTAGAACTACCTTGTCCTCTCCCAGTGCTCAACCTGTCCTAGGAAACAGACTATGTTCATGCAGCATCATGGGCCAGATTCCAAAAGGCCTGCTCTCAGTGTAAGTCTGTCCTGATTCCAAAAGGCCTGCTCTCAGTGTAAGTCTGTCCTGATTCCAAAAGGCCTGCTCTCAGTGTAAGTCTGTCCAGATTCCAAAAACCTGCTCTCAGTGTAAGTCTGTCCTGATTCCAAAAGGCCTGCTCTCAGTGTAAGTCTGTCCTGATTCCAAAAGGCCTGCTGTCAGTGTAAGTCTGTCCTGATTCCAAAAAGCCTGCTCTCAGTGTAAGTCTGTCCTGATTGCAAAAGGCCTGTGCTCAGTGTAAGTGATTTACTTTTGTGTAAGTCCTATCTATAAACAGGCTTACACCAAGGACCAGATTCCACAAGGCCTGCTCTCAGCTTGCTCTCACTTCAAGTGGTCACTTACACTAAGACGAAGTCTTTTGGAATTGGGCCCCATGTCTTCACATCATGTTACTAAGAAATATAAAAATGTGAGAAAAGCAAAAAATAACTCAGGAACCATTCCTTTTCCCAAAGCACAAATGTTTGGATCAGAGAAATATGAGCATAATATATTGATATTCTGATTTCCTATTTCAATGTTGCTGAAAATACTAGAAAGGTAAATACTTGCTTTTCTGAAAAAAAAGTAAATTATTTTGTTTTCTTTAAACATTTGCAATGTCAGATGTGATGATAATAAATAACAAGTGTATGGAAGGTCACGCTCCTATATGGGTGCCCATATGGATTACTTCATACATAAAACAGTAATTTTTGAAAAAAAATCTTCTGGTAGCAATTTGCTGAGACCCAACTAATTTGTTTTATACCAACTTTTATATAAACTTGCATTCTGAACAACTTTACTTTCAGCATACCATATTTTTGTTTTGGCACACAGTATTATGTGAACTAAAGTGGTGAGCTATGACCTGTAGGGAGGTAGTTTTTCAGAGACAGCAAAAGTGCTACCTCACTGTTGAAGAAATAGTGTGGCATGCATAGTATGTAAATGCATGCATAATGGCATGTAAATGAGTGGTAGCATACTAATGAGAATCATTGCAAATGCAACCGATGAATTCTAGCAATATGGAAACAAATAAATTTAGTGCAGAGATGTACAAGACATTTAGTCATGTTATGATGCTAGGAATAGCATCAGAATTAGTAGGAGAACATCCTTTAGTGCCTCCTTTAAGCCAGTGTCCATGTTGAGGACAGCGCAGTGGTGCAGTGGTAGCATTGTCGCCTGACAGCAAGAGGTTCTCCAGTTCGATTCTTGGCTGGAGTGTCTTCTGTGTGGAGTCTCCATGTACTCCCTGCATTTGTGTGGGTTTCATCTGGGTGCTCCAGTTTCTTCCCATGTTTCAAAGACATGCATGGAGTGTTTCTCCCTGGGCCTCTGCTGAAAATTGGCTTTGTTCAAGTCAGACTTTCCCAGTAAACAAATGTTAAATAAATAAAAAAATAAATGTTGCGCATCATGGCCTCACAGATGAGTCCACCAGTGGCTAATATAACATCACCTCCATGACCAGGACATTGTTAACCATTGCTGGACACAGATACCTTATGGGAGTTATTAGACATATGCCACCTTCAAAGGGAGTCAAGGTAGGTACATGAAATAACCTATCACAGATGACATGGAGGGTTGCTAAATATTAACCATCCATACTACAGCAACTCTTCAGCATATTATAGGGGATATGTTATACATTTCACAGTTGTCAGCCTTGCAAATCCTGCACAAGTTCCATAATGTGATGCTACAGTTGTGTGGCAGAACATATTTGGTTTCCACAGACTGCAAAGGAGAGAGCTAATGCTAATGCTATGTAGGCATTCCATATCCCAGAGGTCCTATCCCAGTTAATTATTTATTCCAACTCTGAGACTGCACTGTCCCCAGGGAAACCCCGGGGATTTGTGATCTTGCGACCATCTTATTGACAAAAGAGTGTGGACAAAACAGAGTTTGATTTAAAATACAATCAACTACCTGAACGTAACCCAAAATACAATCAACTACCTGAACGTTATTATATATATATAGATATATATATATATATATATATATATATATATATATATATATATATATATATATATATATATATATATATATATAATGTATATATGTGTGTGTGTGTGTGAGTATGCCTATATATATATATATATATATATATATATCTATATCTATATGTATATATATGATTTTTATAATATCATTATATAATTTCAGTAGTGTCTGACAGCATTTAGTGCTCTTTCAAGGTATATGCTTATTGCTGTAGCTGTCATGATTTCTCATCTGCAAAGTATGGGACTTTGCATCTTGAATTGCAACTATAGGTCTTGATCTAGAGTGACTTATCATACTAAAAAATAAATAATTTACTATTTATGCTGTTTTTTTCTATTTATTGATCACTTCTTGAACTTCGTGAACTATTAGAACACAGTTAAGGAAGATGGTTCTCTTGCAATGTAATATGTTTAACATATACCAGGTAGCAATATTCAGCAAGTCAACTCTTTGACAAACAAATGATTAGAATCTGCTTAGCTTTCTGTCCATAGCAAACTTTAGTTCTTATTTGGGATTCAAACCAAAGATCTCTAACATTCTGAACTGGTTTTACCCCTGACTGACCAACAAAAGCCTCTGGAAAGATACTTCCATGTGAGCTTTCCTTTCAGCTAGTAAACTATGATTAAGGACAAACTACACACACACACACACACACACACACACACACACACACACACACACACACACACACACTTATTTATAAACACTACATCATCACAGTGTACAACGGGCAGTTCACATATATACACAGACACAGACACATACACAGACACAGACACACACACAAACATACACAGCCACAGACAGACAGACACAGAGAGATGCACATAGATACACACACATGCACAGACTCAGATGCACCTATATGGAATATTTGGCGTCTGTTCTGTGACAAATGAAATATCTTAGACTGTAGGCTTAAGGAACAAGTTTCATGGTTAACAAGAAAGCCACAAAATCAAGTTTCTTCTAATCTTGTAGTACAAAATATTTATCGTACCAGCAGACCTCCCTCCGATTCTTCTTTTTTTTTTACTGTTTCCTAGTCACATCAGTGGGATATGGTAATTGTGTAACATCTGAATCAAATAGGGCTTTATATAGGTTACGTAGCTTTGTATGAATAGGGTGTTTCATGGGTGAGTTTCTATTGTAGTTATACTGTTAAACATTTTAATATCACTGATGATTTTTTTGTCGTTTAAAGAGAGTTGTGTTAAAATGTTTTGGGCTTATACATCAATTGTGTTTTTTAGTTAACATTATTTAGTGTTACTCTTTAGGGTCAGGTCCATTCGTCAATAATACCATTTTCTGGTTGTAGTAGTATTTTTTTGTTTTATTACTCCTGTTTAAATATTTTTGTTCTAATTTAGAATAAATTCACTACTAGGTGGTTGATTTAAGTAGCCCCCGTTACTTTTGCTTGGCTTCTGTTTATATTTGAGGTGCAGTGTGTAAAGTTGCAAAGATGGATGACATGGGAAGAATAGTAATAAATGCTTAACAGCAGTGGAAGACTAGTGATGAGCACTTGACAGAGGTTGTGTGGTATAAACAAAATATCTATATTTTGACTGACATACCTCATATAGGTTAATAAGTTCATTGCTGATTACTAGGGTAATGACCCAAAAAGGGCTTGTTTAAACCTAGCCATGCTTCTCAATATCAAATGTGTTTACATAAATACATATATTTATATATATATATATATATATATATATATATATATATACATATATATATATATGTGTGTCTGTGGCTGTGTGTGTGTGTATATATATATACATATATACATATATATATATATATATATATATATATATGTGAGTGTGTGTGTGTGTGTATATATATATATCTATATATATATATATATATATATATATATATATATATATATATATATATATATATATATATATATATATGTGTGTGTGTGTGTGTGTGTGTGTGTACATATATATATATATATATATATATATATATATATGTGTGTGTGTGTGTGTGTGTGTGTGTGTGTGTGTGTGTGTGTGTGTGTGTGTGTGTGTGTCTGTGTGTGTGCGATATATATATATATATATATATATATATATATATATATATATATATAAAGAAAAAAACAAGTAAACAAAGATCCCAGCCACTAAGGGTAAGTACTGGAACCCATATGAAGAAGCGTAAATACAAAGCACCAAAACCACCATGGCAACAGGCATATAACGAAGCACTTTAATAAAATAACTTCATATTACAAGCATAAAACTATGAGTGCTTTTGGGTAGAAACTCTTTATCAAATCTAAACATCTGAAAACTCATATTACCTTTAAAAAGTATCTCAGCCAATCAGAGCAAAGAATGCAAATGAAACATAACATCTGGTAAAATATCATCAGTTACACAAAACAATTGCATTCTATCATATCATTCACATGCTGACAAATTAGTCTGTGCTCATTGGTCAAATAAAGACATCAAAAGCCAATAAACTTAAAATTCAGACCAATCTGTCAACAAAAATCAGTTCCCAATGGTCATATGGAGAATTGTTGACCAATTAAAAATACAGAGAGCCAAACAGCTTAGTGCCATTGCTAGAGACACCAGCAAATGTATCTATACTACATCCTTATACTAAATGTTTTTGATGTAATTTAACTATTCAGGGACCTAACTCATTAATTAAAATCATCCCATAAGCATAATATAGTAGATTATAACATTTGTCCAGTGATCATAAGTTAAACGAAGTAATTGCATACAAGCATGTTATTCACATATTAACAGATAAAACTGTCCTCATTGGTCAAATGAATAAAGTCAAAAGCCAGTAAGGAACAGATGCATGCTGAAAAATCATTGGCGCTATTATAAGCACTTTGACCAGCCCATCAGCAGATATCGATCTATCCCCACTGGTCATAAAGAGATATTTGGTAACCAGTTAAAAACATGTAAAACCAAACAACTCAGTGCCATTACAAAACACAGAAACAAAGTGCCTAAGCAATGTACTTACACTTCATATTCCTGGATATGGCTTAACCATTCAAAGACATAGCTAACTAGATAAACTAAAAAAATCCAATCATCTGAAAAAACAAGAAATTATATGGGGAAAAAAATTGTGCAAAAGACATGTGTACATGTATGTAGACATACTTTTAAACATATCAGCAAATACAGCAATGCAATTAAAAATTCCATAGTAGAAAATTCCACTGCTGTACATGAATACTCAAATTAACATGAGCTCCAATACTATTAAAAAGCGCAACTAGAATAGAAAACTAGCGCTACATTATAAAAAGGATAATCAGGCAATCTAGCACTCCAGTAATAACAAGTGAAAGATGTTTCGGGCAGCCTCTCCCAGAATACATGAAGGTCATAGAAGCTATAGCAATCAGAGGGAAAGATAAACACGCCAAACATGCCGACTGATGATCAATTGATAGCTCATTTAGTTACTACAGCTAGTTTTTGCCTTTGTACTGAAATGCTTCATTATATGCCTGTTGTTGTGGTGGTTTTGGTATTTTGTATTTACACACACACACACACACACACACACACACACACACACACACACACACACACACACACACACATGCAGTCACACACACACACACACATACAGTCACACACACACATACAGTCACACACACACACACACACACACACACACACACACACACACACACACACACACACACACACACATATATATATATATATATATATATATATATATATATATATATGGGTCCACTTTTAAATGTCGAAATTCTGAAATCTCGAATTTTAAAAAAACGTATCCAAAACATCGAAATTTCAGAATCTCGACATTTAAAAGTGGGTTAAAGAAAAAATAAAATAAAGAAAAACAAACTGTTTGCAGTGGGGCTTGCCTCCCTGCACCCCCCATACCCCCTACTTAAATATACCAACTCCAAGATTGCGCTACAGTGAAGAGAAAGGTAAGTGCAACAGGAGCATTACCATTCTCTTCACTGTAGCACGATCTCGGAGTTGGTATATTTAAGTAGGGGGTGTGTGGGGGGGCCTGCAAACACATTTCAGGTCTCTCTCTTTTTTTAACCCACTTTTAAATGTCGAGATTCTGAAATCTCGATGTTTTGGGTAAGTTTTTTTTTAATTCGTGATTTCTGAATTTCAACATTTAAAAGTGGACCCATATATATATATATATATATATATATATATATATATATATATATATATATATATATATATATATATATGTGTATATATAAAACAAAAAGACCTAGTATTTACAGCTCACACCAAGTTCGACCCCAATGCACAACAAGATGGAATGGCAAAATAACAAAATAAAATAATAGCAGACGTGAAATGAGAGCTTTTTGTCCCACTTTATTAAAAGGAACTTCTTCAGAAAATGTCGCAATAAAAGAACAATTAGTTTATATAGCACAATTTAAACATGCCAAAAGTAAACACCCAATCAACTTATCTGAATCAAATCATATGAACTTTGGTGTTCCTAATTCAACACGTAAATACTGTATATTAAAAAAATACAGTGAACCAAACACATTTATAAAGTGCGTCACAACACTCTATATTTCAGTAAATATTTAATGCTGATGTTTTTGTTCAGACCAGGAAATTGGTCAGCTCTTTACTTAATCCACGACATCAACTCTCAAGTTTCAAGAAAGTCATTACTACCTGTAAGAAACCTGTCCTTGTCAACTTGCTCCAAAACTAAGAAATGAAATTTGTTATAACTAGAACAACTCTTACTATGTTTGGCCAAAGCATTATTCATGTCTTAATCCTTAATAGCTTTTACATGTTCCCTAATGCGTATACATAATTCTCTTGTGCTTTTGCCAACATAGAATTGTGTACAAAGACAACCAGTTGGCAAATATATAATGTTATCATCCTACAATTAAACCTTTGTTTTAATAAAACAGTAAAATTAAGATGTTTAAAATAAAAATGGCTAACATTTGAACTTAAAATTCTAATTTGTCTACTAATATTAAATTCCAAAGATTCTTAAGATTAATAGTTTTTTATGCACAAAAATCAGTTGATTTCCCAAAACATTAACAAGGTCAGAATTGCCAATTATTGATAATAATATTCTTAATACAATAGCTGTCAGTGGACATTGTTAAAGGCTCGGCTTGGGTGCCTTCAGTGCAGAGTCCGTTTTGCGTTCACATGAGTTTCCTCTGGGTGCTATAGTTTCCTCCCATATTCCAAAGACATGCAGTAGGTGGACTGAACACTCTAAACAGGCCATAGGTATGAGTTTGTGTGTGTATGTGTGGTGTGCCTAACCCCATGTGCATATATATAGGGGAGGGTTGGGTGCCAGGCTAGCAGCCTGACCCTGTAAAACCTGTAACCACTATGGAAATAGGAAGTACTGAAGAGTGCTCATTGCCCAATGTGATATATATATATATATATATATATATATATATATATATATATATATATATATATATATATATATATATATATATATATATATACACACACACACACACACACACACACACACACACACACACACACACACACACACACACACACACACACATAGTGTGATTGTGTGTGTGTGTGTGTGTGTGTGTGTGTGTGTGTGTGTGTGTGTGTGTGTGTGTGTGTGTGAGACAGAGAGCATAATAATATGCTGGGTCATACTCTAAACAGATATGACCCAACATACAAAGTACTGTAAGGCATAAGGATACTTCTCAGCTGTCCAGATTTTTGCAGAATGTTCAGATTTTTGCCTCCATTTTGGTTTGTTTCTCATAAAACTGCTGCTTTCTGTTAAATCACTGGCAAATAATTGAGGATTGAAGTCAGGAAATAATGAAAGATATTTGAGTTTCAGACTTCATACCCTTCAGAAAATTAATGCTAATGCAAAACCTGTTGATGTGAAGTTGTTCAATCTCGCCGTTCATTCTTACACATGGGTTCGGAGCTGATCTATTGGCTCTGAGTCAGCCACTTTACTAGATGAAGATCTCAGAGTAGCTCGAGGCCAGGTCCCTATACCATGATGCTCTCTGTCCTACCTCAGATCTAGTTTGCCGCTGCAACAGATTGGAAGTCATTGGAGAGCTCGGGCTAGTTTGTGAAAATTTTTTTCTAATATATTGTATCTTTATAGCTAGGTTTTGGGCTAGTTTTCTGTTCAAACTGTTTGTTGGGCTGGTTAGCCTTAGTTTAGCTCAGTTTTTGTTCTATGTGATGAGATTTCGTCCTTTTAAGAGCGGCTGCTCTTAGGCCTTTGGCCATGCTTTAGTTATAATAGTTCCCTATCCAGCTATTAGTGTGTGTTTAGATAGTTCTTAAATAGTTAAGATTTATAGTTAGCTTTTCGCTAGTTTACATATATATTTAGCGTTACTTAGATAGCCTTTTGAAAATTATATACTTGGTGTTGGTGTTTCGGTGTTTCTGTGTTTCTGTTTATACAGTTGTTAGAGTTTGTGGTGTGTGTGTTTGCTGTTGTCTTAAAGTAAAAGAATTGTTTGGATTGCTGCATACTGTTGTTTTTCTTGTTAGTATGGCTGATCAAAAAGAAAAACAGAAATCAGGCTTTAATAAGTGCCGAAAATGCAGGCAGAAAATGTCAATAACTGATTCCCATGTAAATTGTGTCTATTGCTTGGAGCCCGTTCACCTCCAGGAGGATTGCTCGATCTGCCATTCTTTCAGTAGCCGGGTTTTGCTCGAAAGAAGAAGAAAGTTGGTGGATAGAGGCTTACTGAAACCAGATTTTCAGGAGTCCTTGGACAAGGCTGACCAGACCTCCATGTCATCAATGGAGTCAAAGTCCTCCAAAGCTTCCTCGGAGCCCAAGTCATCAGTTCTGAGCCTTGCTGAGAAGGTGCGGTCCCCGGCTCCACAGTCTTCAGAGCCGTGCACCGAGTCAGTGTTTCTGAGCTGGTCCCCAGCTTTGGAGCCATCTCCGAGACCTTAAGATCTCCTATTCTTCAGTCAGTGGCTTCTTCAGCTCCTTCAACTCATTCTTCGAGAACCCTCTCTGATGTGGATGTGGACCAAGTAGTACAGAGGCTTCTTGAGAACCCGGCACCGGCCAAATTATTATCGGCTTCGACTCAACCGGTTTCGGAGCCTAAGACCATCGCACCTGCTGTGACTACTCATCCTCCAAGTCAAGTCGGGCCTTTGGAGCCAGGAGAGGAGGATCTGATGATTGTGGAGCCTTTAAGAGCCGAGGCCTGTTCCAGCGCTATCAGCTCTGTCAACCCTAACTTCTTCAGTGCCATTTGAAGAGTCTGGGAGCTGACACTCTCTGGTTGGCTCCAGGGGGGGGAGAGTAAAACTGATGAGTTGGTTCTGACCCTTTCTCTCGGAGTGTCAGCACGGATGAGCTTGACTCCTTCCTCTAGCTCAGAGCCCACTGTCTTGGAACTCGGGAGGTTGCCGTCTTCTTCAGAACTGGTGGCTTCTTCGGGTCGGAGCAGTGGAGCCTTCGATGCTATGAGGAGGGTTATGTCATCCAAGACACACACATCATCAGGGCCCTCCTCCTCCTCCCCTAAAGTGCCACTTTCTGTCTCTATATCACAGGCCCCCATGAAGCGTCGAGACCCAGAGCCTCAGGTAACCCCATTGGGTGACCCTTGTTCTACTGAGACCTCACCAGAAGCCCCCACTGATGAGGTTCCCAGGAAGAAACTTTGTAAGAGGAGACATTTAGACTCCCTGCAGGAGTCTTTGACAAAAGACACCGACTAAGAGGAGTCAGAAGGGTCCCCACGGTCCCCCTCGGAGGATATCTCTTTTGCTGATATCCTGGATGTCCTTAAGCAGAGGGGTGACTGGCAGTCCATTAGCCCTACTGAGGATGAGTTGGTGCTCCTGAAGGCCTTTGGGTCTCAACCTTCCACCTCCTGGGTGACTCCGCCCTTCGATGAACTAATGGAACTGGTTGCTCGAAGGGCATGGGAGTCTCCTGATACTATGGAACCTGTCCCTCGGAGGCCCAACAAGTTTATCACCTCCCCCCAAGATAAGATGTTTTTCACTAAGGGAGTTCCAGTTGATGCCATGGTGGTGGTGGCGGCCACCAAGAAAGAGATGTCCCAAACCTCTTCTACTGTCCATCATCCTAATAGAGATTCCATGACTATGGATAGGTATGGGAAATGCATCTTTAGTTCTGCGACCTTTGCTATGCGATTACTTAACTACTTGACTCATTTTACCCATCTTCAAAGAGATCTCCTAAAAGAGCTTGGAGATACTCTGCAAGGTAATACAGATGGTGGTGTCTTTGAGAAGGTAACAGCCCAACTTAATGCCCTTAATTCCATAGTCAACTCGTCCATGTGGCTCATTTCCTATGCAGCCAATGGTTCGAGTCGAGCAGCGGGTTCAGCAATAGCTTTTCTGAAACATTCCTGGATGCGCTTATGCTCCTTTGCGGAAGCCTTCAAGTCTTCTTTGTGGACACCCCATTCGATGGGTCATCTCTTTTCGGGCCCAAAGTCAAGGAGACTCTCACTAGGTATGAGCAAGATGGAAAAACTCTATCTGCCGTAGGAGTCTGTTTTCCCACCCCTACCAGACCATACCCCAAAGGGCAGAAAGGTGGAAAAATGTGGTTCTGGAAGTCCCAAGGAGCTTTCCAGAACACACATAGTGAACCCCCCTCCAGGGGCAGAGGAGGGGGTAATAATGGAAGACGCCGCCCCGACGGCAGAGGTGGTCTGCAAAACCAGGGTGACAGGGATCAGTTCTTTGGTAAGCCCTACCTCCTGAAAGGAGGCCCAACTGTCCTACTCTGGAAGCAGTCAGGGGTCGCTTGGCTTTGTATCTGGATGCCTGGCTAGGAATTACAAGAGATTCTGGGATACAAAGCATTGTTACAAGAGGTTACATCATCCCATTCTTAGATACCCCACCTGTTCAAAAGAAAATCCCAGATGTTCCACCCAGTCTCAAGGATCAAGCAGCCATAGAAATCCAAAGGCTGCAGGAAAAAAGAGTCATCCAGCCAGTCCCAGCAAACCAGATAGAATCTGGAACTTACTCCAGATTCTTTTTAGTTCCAAAGAAGAAGACAGGGGACTGAAGGCCCATCTTGGATCTCAGCAAACTCAACACATTCATAAAGAAGGAGAAGTTCTGAATGGTCACGCTTCAGTCGATTATCCCATTCCCTGGAATGGGCGATTGAATGTGCTCTATAGATCTCAAGGATGTGTACTATCATATCAAAATGGCCAGACCATCCAGAGATCATTTGCGTTTCCGGCTGGGAGCCAGTCACTACCAATTCCAAGCACTGCCCTTTGGACTCACAACAGCCCCCAGAGTGTTTACCAAATGCATGGCAGGGGTTACGGTTCACCTGAGGCATCTAGGATTCCAAGTGTTACCATATCTGGACGACTGGATCCTTACCACCACCTCCAGGCATCAACTAATTCTGTCCAGGGATCACACTCTCAATCTCTGCTCTCAGTTAGGCATAACTATAAATTTCAACAAGTCTGAGTTGTCGCAATCGCAATGTATCTCCTTTATTAGAGCAGAATTAGACTCCACCACCACCACAGTAAAATTGCCTCCGGACAGAATAGACACTCTTCGAGACCAGGTATCAGACATTTTGCAGAAAACAAAAGTACCGGCCTCTCAAGTATTGAAACTACTAGGTACCATGGCAGCTACACTCATAGCAGTTCCTCTGGGATGCATGCACATGAAGATTCTTCAGTGGTTACTCTTCACCCAGTGGTCTTACCAACAACTCCCGATGTCATTCTTAATCATGATTACGGACTCTTGCAAGAAGGATCTTTGCTAGTGGTTGACCAGCCACCAGGTTACAGTAGGTTGACTATTTGTTTCTCCCTCGCTGTCAGCCATGGTGATCACAGACGCCTCTCTGAAGGGGGGGGGGGGCTTTTTCAGGGAAGAACAGTCCAAGACACCTGGTTGGAGACAGAGTCACAGTTGCACATCAATGTTCTGGAGCTGAGAGTGGTGCTTTTGGCGTTGCAGCACTTCCATGACTTTCTTCCTCTAGGGACGATTGCGATACAGACAGACAACATGTCTGTGGTCTGGTACATCAACAAGCAAGGGGGAACCAAGTCTTACCCTTTATGTCGAGAGGCCTTGAGAATTTGGCAGTGGGTGGTATCCACCGGGTGCTTTCTCATAGCAATGCATATCCCAGGGAAATCCAACATGATCGCGTACAAACTGAGCAGAGCCATTCTGTTACCGCACGAGTGGTCTCTCAAAGACGAAGTTGCGGAGATGATTTTCCGCAGATGGGGCCAGCCTTGCTGCGACCTGTTTGCATTCCCTATGAGTGCAAAATGCAGAAGTTACTTTGCCCGGAATTCTCTACCAGGGGACAGCCCAAGGGACTTGCTCATACACGATTGGCCCCCGGGACTCCTATATGCCTTTCCACCAACTTCCCTGATTCCGAAATTCTTACAGAAAGGCAAAGCTCTGGGAAGGACTGTAATCTTAATAGCCCCCTTTTGGCCTCAACAGATTTGGTTTCCCTTCCTTTGACTCTATCAGTTGGAGGAACCTTGGATTCTGGACCCAGTTCCATACCTGCTGACACATTCGTCAGGGGCCCTCCATCCCTCCCTTTGTTCCCGCAGACTGACAGCTTGGCTGCTCTGATTTCCAACCTAGCCAGGTCACACAACTTTTCTTCAGAGGTACAGCATATGCTTGCATCTTTGCATAAAGCTTCCACTAGAAAGTTATATGCCAGTAAATGGAAGCGATTTGCTTTTTGGGCCTCCCAGAATAACATTGATCCTTACATTGCCCCGATTGCTAGTATTCTGGAATTCCTATCTAAGCTTTTCCATGAAGGTGCTACAGCTGCTACTACAAGAGTTCAAGTGGCTGCAATTTCGAATTTTCACCTTAGAGCTGAAGGTTCTAATTTGATGTCTCACAGATTATGTATGGCCTTCTTAAAGGGTACCATTCATCTTAAGCCGCCTGTTAGACAACCTTTTACTCCCTGGAATCTAAATTTTGTGCTGTCATGGATTATTCTTCCTTCCTTTGAGCCTGCATCATCCTGCCATTTAAAGTTTCTTTCTTGGAAAACTATTTTCTTGGTGGCCATTATCTCAGCAAGTAGAGTGTATGAGCTTCAAGCCCTATCTATCAAACCCCCATATTTGGTGTTTCACCCCGACAGAGTATCACTGAGGACTAATCATTCATTCCTTCCAAAGGTGTGTTCTAAGACTAACCTGAATCAAACTATCGAACTTCCAACTTTTTTCAGCAACCATTCTAATAAGTTGGAGTACATGTTGCATAAACTTGATGTTCACAGGCAATTGAGATTCTATTTGGACAGGACAAAGGATTTTAGAAAATCTGAACAACTCTTTGTCTCTCATGCTGACACAAAGAAAGGGCTACCAGTCTCTAAAGTTACCCTTTCCAAATGGTTAACTGACTGCATTAAATTTACATACTCCTCAGTGAACCAACCATTAGAGCATGGTGTGAAAGCACATTCCACTAGAGCTGTTTCCACTTCTTCTGCTTATGCGGCTCGATTGCCTTTGGACACTATATGTGCAGCTGCCACTTGTTCTATGCCGCATACCTTTATCACTCATTACAAAGTGGACAGGGCCTCCAGGGACAGGGCTTCCTTTGGTTCCACTGTCCTCAAGAATATACTCCCATGAGCCACCCAGGATTAGGGTGCTTGGGACACTACCCATGTGTAAGAATGAACGGCAAGACTGAACAACTTCGCATAAAGAAGTTATGTACTTCCCATAATGTTCCAAGTGATTTGTTCATCTCGCCTTCATTCTTACATTCCCACCCGCCTTCCTCCTCCAGGGTCTCGAAGAACGAGTAGACTTGGGGTCTCGTGGGTCTTGTTCTATGACTTCTTACTCCGGTTGGAGTATATGTTAGGGTGTTACATCTGTTACATGCTGGGATCAGCAAACTAGATCTGAGGTAGGACAGAGAGCATCAAGGGATAGGGACCTGGCCTCGAGCTACTCTGAGATCTTCAGCTAGTAAAGCGGCCGACTCAGAGACGATAAATCGGCTCTGAACCCATGTGTAAGAATGAAGGCGAGATGAACAACTCACATGGAACATTATGGTAAGTACATAACTTCTTTTTTTATTAACATTTTAAGTTTGTAAGTGCAATATTTAAAAATTGTCCATATTTTGGGGCCTTTGTCCCCCCATTATTTATGGCTTTGTCCAGATTTCTTGCTGTAAGATGTTGAGAGATATAAAGACAATGGGAAAGCCTTCCATGCCTGAGTGTGAGTTTGTATCTGCTTAGCCTATATCCCAATATGTGTCAGTGCACTTAAGAAATGAACATCTGAATCTCTGTAAATTGTGTAGGTAAATATTGTAGTACATTTAGTGTAGTTTGATAGAAAATGGTGTCCTCCTCTGAGAATATGGCATTCATAGAAAGACTTTGATGTTTTTGTTTGAATATGGCATATCATGTATTTATTTATTTGCAGAAATTGGGATTTATAACATTTTATATGAAAATTTCAGAAGCTGCAGCATGCATGGATGTGCATTTTGAAGAAAAATTGTGTCATAGCTTTGTGAATGTTTTTTTTTTCTTAGATACTTTCATTTGCTTTTAATGTAAGTATTCATTAGCCGAATGATTAAACTAGTTAATCTTTGAGACTGTCAAACCTTGTCTTAGGCCACGAGGACATGGCTAAATGTAATACAGGTAGAATATTTGGAGTAGCCTTTCAACTTGGATGCATTCAGAGGGAGGAAAGAAATTGGAGTACCTGGGGGAAACACATAATTACAGGAAGAACATATAGACTCCACACAGGCAGTGACTAAGTGTTAGGCTTGAACTCTAGCCACTAGATCTGTGAAGCAGAGATCTTAATCAATGAGCCACATGTATTGTGTACATATGGGGTAACTGTATGTCATATTATATATTGCTGTTATGTAATTTTTCAGTCACTGAACTGTTTTATTTCATGAAATCACGTTTTATTACATATCTGGCTATGACTGTGGTAATTATTAATATTTTGTAATGAAATTCTCATAACTCTTATTAGGGGTCCTTGTTACAATGTCTCACATTTCATTTTGTTGTGCTCCTCGGAAAAGCTACTTTACAGCTGGTATGTGAAATTTAATTTTTTCAGGACTGCACAATTGCAACTCCATAAATTATGAAGGGCGATGTCACAGATGGAATAATGAAAATTTTGTAAGAAAAAGTTAAGAAACTGCAAAGTTTCATAACTGGATTGCAAAACATTTTCAGACAGAATTGTACAAGAGTTGTCAATTGCCAGTTGTGCAGTTTATGAGAAACTCAGATTCAATAACAATCTTTATGTCCTATTGACTTTCTAGATGCTTGATGTGTCCTACCTTGTGTTGAAACTTACATGTGTTCATGTATTCGCTAAAGTCCTTTTTAAAAGTTTGAAGGTGTTGACATTGTTGTCAGGACAATGTAGGTTTGTTCCCAAGGAAAGGAAGCTGCTAATTTACACATTTCACATTTGCTACTACTTTTATGGATATTTTATGGTTACCTTTGAAGTGTATTGCCTCCTGTGGCATGTTTCAGACAGACAGTTAAAAAAAAAGGAGACGGTCTTTCATTTCAGAATATAAGACATAGATCCCCCTCAGGAGACAGTGTGATAAGAAGAAGAGGAACACCTTTTGAAGTCTGTCTGAGTAACACAGGTTGATAAGTCCATCTATCCTCTTAGTAAGAAACCTCTGAATCCTCAGCAGAGAAATGAGGTGTCTGACCAACAGACTGTATACAGAAACATTGTACTCATTGGCTGAATGTATGTGGTGTACCGAGGAACTCTGACCTCCATAGGGTGGCTGGTGTTCACCCTGAATATAATGTGGGTCATACTGAAGCCAATTCTTAACAACATGGTGATCCATTTGATAAAAGTGACACCCTGCCTATAGTTATATTTAAATTGATAATGACAGACTTTATCTTAAGTGTTTTTCATATACAATAGAAGGCAAGGACCACCTGTTTTTCAAAAGTTACTATACAACATTTATTAACATCAAATACCAAGTAATTATTTTAGTGCCAGGAATGGGTTTCATACCTGTTAATTATGTTCCAGACTACATTTAATTTGAAGTACACCTTTGATAAAAAATGTATTTCCTCTTGCTTTTAGAGTTTTGACAAATGTTAATTTCATCATTGAATTTTACTAAAGCATGTTTTATGTCAAATAGTGTATAAACTTCAAGACAAGATCTGTAGCTGCTAAGTCACAAAGCCATTATTTTATACCGATATATCCTTGGGAACAAATTATTTACCCTCTTAAACATAGAACACAGAGTAAACAAATCTCATTACATTTGCTATTTGACACTAGAATGCTATTTTGAACATCAATAGCCTTAACAGAGCAGCCATTCTCAAACCCCCCCCCCCCACTGATCTTGAGATGGAGTCAATGGCCAAAGAATGGGGGTTGGGGGTTCAGCCACTAAGGGATTGCTGTCTGATTGTGTTTTCTTGAACTTTGTCTAGTAACCATTTTCATCTAATATGGAAGGTAAAGAAGTAGACGTAGGTGACTGGATATGTTTAATTCATGAAATAAATCATTATCACTTAATTGCCGGCATTAATCTACTTTACTGCCATAAGAATTGCATATTGTTCTCAGTGACTCTGAACACTCAATACATCATATTATTTAATGAAGTGTCTTCTCTTGTTACAAGCAGTTCTGTTTCTAGATATTATGTTCAGATTATTAAACAAAGTACAATAGTACATTTCTCAATGACACTTTATCCTTTAAGATCTTTACAGCAGAAGGTATTAAAGCTACTGTAATCAAGACGTGTTCTTTGTTCATCTTTTTTTTTATTTATTTTTTTGCCCCCCAGTGTCTGCCAACTATCAGACTGTATTGATCAGCTAGCCAATTCATTCCCCATGCACTATAGTGAGAGATCCACCAAGGGAAGCCATTATTTAGGCAGTCATCAAAGAGCTGTTTGGTCTTTTTATGTTTTGGGGCGCTAACCTACTGCACATGCCTAGTTACATGCTCAAGATTCAGCATAGAATAGGTGACATTAAGGGCATGCCCCTGGCTTCTGAGAGTGATGTAATCCATAAAGACAGTCCTGACCCCTTGAAGCTAGCACTCCTGTAGGGGTTCTAGTCTCTACTGGAGATTCACCCAGTGGAACTTGCACCTCAGATATACATTCTCACACTATCCCTAAAGGAGAAGCAAATGGACAAAAGCCACATCACATCTGTTCTTTCCATGGCAATTCCAAAAGACACCCAATATGTTAATCTATCTTAGGTCATTAATCATAGTCAGGGCTTATACCTTTACACCAATAGAGTTGGCTTTTTTCTCTTTTCTAATGTCATCAGAAATTCATCCTTGGTTTGGCACCTATGTCTCTAATGGACACACAGGTAACCTGTAAAGGGTTCATCTCCTGTCAGAACCTGTCAGAGATTTGGGATGAATGTCAAGCCTTAAAAAGGCCCTTATGGTCATTAGCCTAGTATACACCTATGAACCTATAACTTGTAGCTAAAGGTTAAAGGAAAGTAGATAATTCAACAAGGAAGATATTTTGCAAATTAATATTAATATTTTACTGAAGAATAGCAACAGGTTACACAATGAAATACATGTATACTACAGGTGTTAGCTACCCTTATCATTATAAATTACTACTGAAGTAATATACCCTCATCACCAAAGTAATGTTACAGGTGTTAGTTACCCTCATCATTATAAATTACTACTGAAGTAACATACCCTCATCACCAAAGTAATGTTACAGGTGTTACCTACCCTTATCATTATAAATTACTACTGAAGTAATATACCCTCATCACCAAAGTAATGTTACAGGTGTTACCTACCCTTATCATTATACATTACTACTGAAGTAATATACCCTCATCACCAAAGTAATGTTACAGGTGTTAGCTACCCTTATCATTATAAATTACTACTGAAGTAATATACCCTCATCACCAAAGTAATGTTACAGGTGTTAGCTACTCCTATCATTATAAATTACTACTGAAGTAATATACCCTCATCACCAAAGTAATGTTACAGGTGTTAGCTACCCTTATCATTATAAATTACTACTGAAGTAATATACCCTCATCACCAAAGTAATGTTACAGGTGTTAGCTACCCTTATCATTATACATTACTACTAAAGTAATACACCCTCATCATCAAAGTAATGTTACAGGTGTTAGCTACCCTTATTATTATAAATTACTACTGAAGTAATATACCCTCATCACCAAAGTAATGTTACAGGTGTTAGCTACCTTCATCATTATAAATTACTACCGAAGTAACATTCCCTCATCACCAAAGTAATGTTACAGGTGTTAGCTACCCTTATCATTATAAATTACTACTGAAGTAATATACCCTCATCACCAAAGTAATGTTACAGGTGTTAGCTACCCTTATCATTATAAATTACTACTGGTGTAATACACCCTCATCACCAAAGTAATGTTACAGGTGTTAGCTACTATTCTCATTATAAATTAGTACTGAAGTAATATACCCTCATCACCAAAGTAATATTACAGGTGTTAGCTACCCTTATCATTATAAATTACTACTGAAGTAATATACCCTCATCACCAAAGTAATTTTACAGGTGTTAGCTACCCTTATCATTATAAATTACTACTGAAGTAATATACCCTCATCACCAAAGTAATGTTACAGGTGTTAGCTACCCTTATTATTATAAATTACTACTGAAGTAATATACCCTCATCACCAAAGTAATGTCACAGGTGTTACCTACTCTTATTATTATAAATTACTACTGAAGTAATATACCCTCATCACCAAAGTAATGTTACAGGTGTTAGCTACCCTTATCATTATAAATTACTACTGAAGTAATATACCCTCATCACCAAAGTAATGTTACAGGTGTTAGCTACCCTTAACATTATAAATTACTACTGAAGTAATATACCCTCATCACCAAAGCAATGTCAAGTGACACGCGGTGGTGGTGCTGCGTTAGCATTGTCGCCTCACAGTAAGATGCTGTCTGGTTCGATTCTCAGCTAGAGCGTCTTCTGTGTGGAGACATGCGTGAATGGGCGTACCTTCGTTGAAGGTTGTGCGTCAGGGCTGGTAACTCGGCACGTAAAAATCAACTACCAATTATTAGCGGACCGGAGTTCCGCTGTGGCGACCCCTAACCGGGAAAAGCCGAAAGACACAACAACAACAACAACCAAAGTAATGTCAAGCAGTTGGTTTCTCTATACATAGAACTGCTGCAGTGAGAAGAAAATTATGTTAGTTCTTGCAGCTTTTTAACAATCAATACAAACAAAACTGGAATGAAAAAAATAAGTATAAAAGTAAATTGAACTGTTTATGAAAGCTAATAAATGACCAACAACTCTGAGTGTGATTTACAAATAGTCAATTTACAAGTGGAAAACCTTAATTAACTCTGTGCTGACATAAGCCTAATAGTCAGATTGTTGCCTAACTGAAAGAATGAAGGACAGATATAAATAAAGCAAAAGGTCATCATCATGGTTATTTTGAAACAAATAAAAAAACAAAAACATTAAATAATAATGATTAGTCGGAAATAATCCAGAGCTGCAAATGAAAAAAACAAAATATTGTATTCAGCAAGCAGCATGAGGCCACATTACCTTAGAAAACATGTAAGGCAAGCAGCTTAAAGCCCCAAAGCTCTAACCTTAGAAAATTAAAAACTTCACTACTATACAATAAATAAATTAGCTTTCCCTCATTTAACATCAGTTGGGAGAAAAAGCTACACTACTAGAAATTTTATAATGCGTGTATGTGCCCAGTCATACAAACATGCTAGCACAGGATATGTGTATCTTCACACACAGACTCCCACTGCCACTCATGTTAGATGGAGATTTAAACCCTAAGCCATCAGTGACTTCAAAAGGAGGAAGTACCCTGCTGGAGGGCCACAACAGAAGTGCCTGCTCCTAATGTCTGTAGGACACTCCTCACCTGTAGCCAGTGAAGTGGCCTGCTTAAGCAGGGTGGTAAGCTTTGCCTGTACACCTCCTTACTTCTATAAATTACCTATAAGCTTGCAGTCACTTGGGGAAGGAGTTCTAAGCTCTCGATGAGCTGTAGCTTTCCCTTTCTTTTCAAGTACGCTGTGAGGTGTCGGAGGATCAGGCCTTCAATAGCATCAGAAGCAGCCCTGCTTTTAAAGGTAGCTATTGCTGATACTTCAGATCACATGAAGCATCATAAAACAATCCGTTGGCAGTATCTTCATCTTTTCTGTCATATGAGGGATACATTTTATATTTTTTACTTCTTTCTTCACCATGGCAATGTATTCCAAATGCAACTCATACACACACGTTTATGTATGTTTAAACTGACAGATCAACTTGTGCAAATTGTGCTAACATCTTCATAGTATAGTGTATAGTAACACTACTCTGTTTCTTGTGCTACTACACAAATGAGGGCATGCAAATGACCCCAATAACTATACACCTATTAGTGTTATCTAGTATCATTTATAAGGTTATAGAATACATAATTGCTGAACTAATAAATAACAACATGGGTGATTTTTAAACTTTCACCTAATCAATTTGTACTCCTAAAGGGCAGGTCTAGTTTACACAGATTTATTGATTTCTTTGTAAAGGTCACTAAAACTTTATGCAAGGGTCCATTCATTCATACCACATATCTTCACTTTGCCAAAGCCTTCAACACCATTCTCCATGCTGGTATCATGGATATACTTTCTCAATTAAACACTAACCCTTTTGTGGTTGATTGTGTACAAATTATATCATTGGTAGAATCCACAGTGTGAACATTGCAGGTGACTGACTCCTCTGGTCAGAAGAATGTGACTAGCAATGCTGCAGAGGGCTCTGTCATAGGTGCCTTTTCATGGACTTGGACTGACTAAGTTTCTGGATTGCTGCAAATTGTCAAATCCTCTTCTGACCCTCAGAGTCTCTAGTAGGGGCCCTGCATCAGGTCAATGTCTTGGCCTCACATTCCTCCTGTAAGACTCTTTCTACTGCTGTGGTGAATTATGGTCCCATCATGAGTTAGCAGTACAGAACAGATCAGAAAGTAAAATGTAACTGTACTAGTCGATAAAAGGTAAAGACGCTTGCTCCTTTCAGCAAAATAAGCTTCAGGCAGCATGGGAGGGATGTTTAACTGTTGTATGGAAGGTAAGCAATGTTAATTATACTTTAGTTATAGTAGTCAGGAGGAATAAATGTAAAGGTTATGCTCTTTACTTGATGAAGGCTTACCATGACAAAGATTCATTTGTACTTAGTATCTACAGTGAGTATGTGAGGAATAGAAGGGGTACTTGCATTACTCCTCCTTAGTGATGCCCTCTCTGACACACCAGTAAGTGAGGCAGCAATATTCCACCGGCTTTTCTCTACCCAGGGCCAGTAAATCTGAGTTTGGAGACATTCACTGCTAAAAACAGAGCACACCACACTGGTGGAACACTAACTAGATACAGAGCCACAGAGCCAATTAAAATGGCAAACCTAAATTCTAAGGTAAAAAATCTTCCAGGTAGAGATGGCAAAATATTTTTCTTTCTAATATTAGAAATATACAATGTCTTCCATGACAGAGAATTGGTGAATTAAATATCAAAATACATGTTCTACCCAAGCAACTATTCTTGAGGAGTCTTAAGAAAAGTCATTAGTAGTTTAGAAGGGGGAATATAGCAATAACCCACGCCTGGGTAGTGTAATTTAATTATTACCGTTGTTTTTGTTGGGTTGGGGCAAAAAGCCCCAAAAAAACAAAAACAAACCGTACCATCCCGCAATACCACATAGAGAAGAATTATATTACTATTATATATGACATTATATTTAAGAACAATAACTTTTCTTAAATAATGGCATTATAAATTAATCTCTTTGCTGCCTTTCTCTTCCCAGCTGTCTGGTATCAGCTGGTATCTGATGTATGCCTATGATGTACACCAGAGCCTCTGCCAACAGCAGGAGCGGAGCAAAGCAACGTGAGAAAGCAGTTTTATGTTTCTTTTTTAAATGGGTTTTAACATAATGACAGACATAAAAAAAGGACCTTGGACATCTCCGTTTACTTATTTGTCTAAGCTAGTGTTAAACCATTTTTATAAGCAAAAAATGTAAAAAGTAGCAGTAATTGCTTTCTTTTCTCTTTGTTTTTTTTTTTGCTATGTTAAATGGGTTTAACATAACGAGAACAGATTAACAGCAATAAAGCTAAAGTGCTTATTTTATCTCCTTTATTCTGTATCATTAAACCATTAAACTATGTTAACTGAAAAGCCAAAAAAAAGCAGAGACTGTTTTAAAGATCTCGGTTGCTTTTACAGATGTTAAGGCTTTATTGAGACAAAACATAAAAAGAAAGCAACAGAGTTAAAACAACTTTGTTTGTATTGTAATGTTTTATGTTTAACCTATTTAAAAATAAAAACAAACAACCAAAAAACATTTAAAAGCGAACAAAGAATTAGTGTTTACTCAAGAGAATTTAAAGAGACAAAAAGTAAGAGATTCCTTTTTAATGGAAACCTAATCGACTGCAGCTGGCCAATCTCGTGCACATTTTAAAACGTTTTTATATTAATGGGGGATATCAGATAATATATGTTTTCTTGGATGTAAAAATGTTCACAGTTGACTATTTCATTACAAGTGTAGTATTTGTAACTGTTTTGTTTGAATAATATGGAATTGTTTACTTTTGCCATGCTCAGTGTTTCTTTGTCAAGCTTAAATATCTCACCATGAAATGTATGGTCTGAGTATCATAGCAACTCTTTTAAAAGGAACTGCATATTATATTGGTGATTGAAATCTACTGAACATGAAAGAAGTGTACTGACTTAGAGCTGATGGTGTACTGACTTACAGCTGATGCTACCCTTGTCTTACATTTTGTCTGAGACCATTATTTGAACCTGGAAATGTAGCTAACGTTTGTGGAGTGTACTGACTTACAGCTGATGCTACCCTTGTCTTACATTTTGTCTGAGACCATTATTTGAACCTGGAAATGTAGCTAACGTTTGTGGATTGTACTGAAGCAGAGCTGCTGCTGTCCTTTTCTTTCCATGAATCGGGAATTATTTGGATTTGTGAAATTCTGACTTGTGGAGAATGTTAAAGCAATGATTATTGGATCACATACAGAGGAGGCAGTGCCAGAAGCAACTGGTATGAGTGAGTCCATTTTGCAGATAATGTGACTGCACAGTGATTATAAAGTTACATTGTGACAAAGTTGTTGGAGTGGATGAAATCTGTCCTGAAATGCTGAAGGCACTAGGCATTGTTGGGGAGATACAGTCACTGTGGCTTTCCAGTGTTATCTCAAAGGTTGGAACAGACACCCTGGACTGACAAACTGGGGAATAGTATTTCTCATTTTCATACATGGTGTCAGAAGAGTGTATTTCAATTACAACAGGATCATGCTTCTCAGCTTCCCTGGGAAAGCTTTAGGACATGTTGCTAGCAAACAGGTCTTCATCTGATAACTGAATCTGTGATTCAGAAGGAGAAATACAGATTGTGTCCTGGCACTAGAGCAGTGCACTTTCATAGATATTAGAGGGGTTGGGATTTTCCAGTACTTTCACTATGTGTTTTGTGAACCTGACAGAAGTATATGATTGTGTAGACCAGGATGTCTTCTGAGAGGTGCTAAGAATGCACATAAACATGATAACTGTACAAGTATCACTTCTCCAAGTTCCAGTTGCACAAAATAGTTTTGCTGAAAGTACAGATTCAGTGAAACTGACTTTCCCTTTCCCTACTGTTGTGTGAATATGCAGCTGCTATATATATGTTAGGGGTTGCATTCTTTCTTCATGGGGGTGCAGGGGAATTTGCCCCTACAATTTGTTTTATTTCTTTTAGCTGAATGTGATATTTGGTGAAACCATTTTGTGTGTTTTGGATTCAGATATTTTCATTTGGAGAGTCATTGTGAATCCAAATCTATTGGGTCCCTACTGCCATATGCCAGTCAGTTCTTGTGTTTGAGAAATGAAGATTGCACCTGCATTCTCAGCACAATGTCAGTTACATTCAAGGTAGCTGTAGGACTTGTCCTGTTTCTCCTCCTGCTCATGACTTTCCATGGATAAGATCTTAAGGTCCAGCCAAGATTTGGAATGTATCCAGTAGAGGGTGCTGGAATTTTATCTTTGTTGTTTGCAGATGATGATGTCCTTTTAGACTATGATCTTATGATCTTTATTCTGCAATGGAGGGCTTCTCTATTGAGCAAGACGTAGATGGGATGAAAATCAACACATCCAAGTTAGAGGTCATGGTTCACTTCCAGAAAAGAAAGGGACTGGTGCATTCAAGCAAAGGAGAGAAAGTAACTAACTAACTCAGGTGTAAGACTATAAGTATCTTGGAGATCCTGTTTACCAGTAAAAATACAGGATATCAGGAGACTGAACAACACACAGGTGCCTCAGCAACAGTATTGCATGCATTTTATCGAATAAAGGTTGTGGAAAGAAAGCTGAGTTATAATCAAAGCTGTCAGGTCAATCTGAGCTCCCACCCTCACCTGTAGCCATAAATCCTGGGCAGTGACCAAATGTATGCATTCAGGGATACAAACTACCAAAATTAGGTTCCTTCTAAAGATAGCTGGGCTCACTGTTCATGACAAAGTGAGGGGTTCTGTAGTCCTGGCCAGACCTCAGAGTAAAGTTGCTGTTCCTCCAGCTTGAAAGGAATTAGCTAAACTGGCTTGGGCATATTGTGAGGGTGCCTCTTTGAGGCCTCTCACAAGACCTGTTGGAGTCTTGGCCCAATAGGAGGATGCCTAGGGAGATGCCTAGAACTTGCAAAATGGTTATATTTGTCATCTTACCTAAAAATGTTTGGGGATCCAAAATTGCAAACTGCAGACTATTGGTGACGATAGGGAATTCTGGTCTACTTTGCTCAGCTTGATATTCCTATTTGACACTGGAGGGCTGAAACTTCAAGACCAAAGGACCAAATGTCATTTAAAATGACTATTCAACTGATTCTCTCTATGGTGAGCATCTCCCCACCAACATGCAGGTGGCTTTGCTCTATGCATTATGAATAGGCTTCCTTTGTTTTTGTCCCATGTGGCTCAGGTGTCCATCAAAATGTGATAACTACTCAGTTTATATTGATTTAGTAATGTTCTCTGTAATGATTTCTATCTAATACGCAATTGATTTACTCCTGCTTCTTTTTCTTCCTGTCTATTCTAAAATAACAAATGATGCAAATAAATTATGAGTGAATCACCAGCCAGATGAGAGCCATGGCGGATTTTGAACAGGGAAGCATTTCTAACTTGCAGAGGGCAAATGAAAGCTTCATTCTCCACTAAAATAGTCACATGTATCAGAAGATACGTTCTCTGCATTTCACTAGCCAGGACTGTACATTTATTTGGTGTTTGGTCACCGATTTTTCTGCAACTTGCTTGTATGGGAGGCTGGACTCTGTTTTGCATTTCCTGTCAGTTTCTGGAAAAGCTTGATACACCACTGGTGTGAGTCCTTGTGCAGAGCAGTCCTAACTTTCATGCTAATCCCAGGTCCCTTTGATGCAAATTTTTTATAAGGTAAAGAATTCCATAGCTGCAGGAAAGTGAAAACTTACATCATTTAAGGACACCAGATAATACATAACCCCCGACTCTAATAAATGGCCTGCAAATAAATATCAGACTCAGCAGAATAAAGAGCCTGCACTCATACAAAACTCTGTTTTACAAGTCCCTAGAGAAATCACTTGGACTTCCCAAATAATGAGGATCCAGTTCCTAAACATATTCCATTTCTAGATTAATGCACACATTCACAACTCATCACACATATGCAAGTGCTGAAGTCCATGAAACCTGTCAACTACATCTCATAACATCATCACATCCATGTTAAACACCATTTCAGCCTATGGAAAGGTCAGAATTGACCACAGTTGAAGCACAGTGTTGATGGAAATATGTGCAGGAGCAATGATAGGATGGACGTCATTAAGCATTCTTGACAGCAAATCACAGTGAGTGTGAAATGCTCAGTTAATGACAGAAACTAGTGTGCTTCTGAGCAAATGATCCTGCTATAATAGAGAGAAACTGTAATAATTGTTCAGTCCCTTGGACCCATAATACTGTAGAGTTTACTAATGACCAGACACATTTGCTTCTGTACTAGTGCTTTTCTGCAACACTGAAATGTTCTAAATGTTTTACTGTAACTCTCATTTAATGCTAAAAAGAGCTTACATGATTAAATGCGTACACAGTTAAGAATGTCAGAAAATGCAAAACAGCTGTTTTCAAGGGATAGTCTTTTACAATCAGTACATTTTGGCCTAGATTGCAGATTGTCTCTGACACCACTTTGCCACGTCTACTTGTAAATAAAGCCAGCCTATGTCCCTAGCTGAAAAATAATTTATGCTTGCAGGATAAATCTTTAAGGGTGTAATTTATAACATACTGTACATTTGTTACAAGTCACCATTTGCATCCATGAAAATGTGAAGCAAATATGTGAACAAGTTACATAATGTGTGTTTTAAATTCCCAAGAGCTACAAAAATGGATTTTTATCCTAGTGTATTCTCAGAATTAGTTGACTTGGACCAGGAGTTGTTATAAGCCTTGAACTCTAACCCATTAATGTAAGTCTTAGGTAAAGAATGCAACAGCCAGAAGGATATTAAACTTTATTTAGATCTTTCAGAATGTCACATTTGTTGTTTCTGATATCTACTTAACCTCACGTGTAAGCAGTAATTGTCTTTCCATACCTCTCAAATGTCCAGGATTTTCACAGAATGTTCAGATTTTTTGCCTCATATTTTAGGGCTGTTCCTCATAACATTTGTGTATTTTTTTGGCAAATCAACATGGATTGAAGTCACTAAACAATGAAGGACATTTGATTTTCAGACTTCATATCTGTCCCTATTTTTAGGCCTTTATCCCCCCATTATTTTTGGCTTTATCGAGATTTTTGTGTTAACGGGGTCGAGAGGTATGTGTTTATAACTTGGACTGACATGACACTGTACAATTCCATGTACATTTATTTATTTACTGGGTTTATTAACCAGGTTAGAGCACTGCAACAAAAAGATGCATTTCAAGCTCAGCCTGGGGAGAAAGAAAATAACAACAATAAAAAGAACAGCATAAACTTTGCAAGTACAGTACGCAAACTGACATTATTTCTAGGACTTGATTCCTTAATACGCGAAGAGATTACATTGGCAGGCATGGTTTCTATCTCTGGCAGACCACCCAGGCCACTGCAATTTTTTCCATCATCTCACCTTGTCTTTTTTAATCTTTTCTTATTGATAACTTTGTACTGTGACTACAGATACTTGCCTAGTCCATGAAGGAAAGCTCCAGATGCGTACAGTTAGCAGACTGTTGTGTGTGTGTGTGTGTGTGTGTGTGTGTGTGTGTGTATATATATATATACACACACACACACACACACACACACACACACACATATATACATATGTGTGCGTGCAGTTAAAGCTAACTTAACAGTTACATTTGTATTTTCATATATTAGTTAGCCCATAACCATTTCCTTGTATCCTTAGTACCACTTACACTTCTGACATATGTAGTTATGGTCCATATATAAAACAATTTAGGTCTGCACTTTGTCAAGGAGGTATCAATATGAGCCATTCCTCTAGGTGTGCAATATTTATTACTTTCTGAAAGATTGCCACCTGTCCAGTCATTTCCAACAAGTTAGATGGACCATTTCATGATGCCTCTGCCTTTAATTCTCCAGGTAAAGTATCTTCTATTTCCACCTGTATCATAGCATCTGCATGCTTATACTGCCTCACCTTCAGTAAGACTTTTTTGTAGGTTTCCTGTTTCTCTTTTCATTAATGTATATAAAAATATTCCTAATCCTATTTCTGATCCCCTTACCCAAATTATTTTCTATGGATGCCTTTGTTTTTTCAAGACACCCAAGCTGCATCTACTTTCTTCCTTCCTAGCCTTATTGTATTACTCATTCACAATGTCACATTACTTCTCACACTTGTACAAGTAACTATTTTGTCCTCAACTGCCTACCTTACTTATTTTGTGAACTACATGGGTGTCTTCCTCTGTACTTGTTTCAGATGTTTATTCCTTCACCTTATGCAGTATTTCACATTTGCCTCTGTCTTCCACATTTAGTTGACACTATGGATTCTTCACTAACTTCTTGCCTTCCCACCCAAGCAGCTTGCTTGTGGGCACTCAGTTCTCACCTTTTGTAAGCTACCTCTGTAAAGTCGTGAAGTGTCACTGTGGTTTTGATGTGTTCCTGTTCTTCTTGAATGTTAAGACTATCCCATTCCGTGAAAAACATCCCATGTTGCTTCCATCACACTGACATTGTTCACTGTTTCTTTGTTGATCAGGATCAGATCCAGCTTATCTGTTCTCTGGTTATTTAGGTTTAGTGCTAGGTGACTGAGATTCAGCATGGACATTTCTTTATGGATGGGTCAGTCGAGATGGGGTGCTGTATATAACTGTAGCATATAGAAGCCCTCCGTGATTAGTATTCTTATCTCAGCCCACTGCTTTAACCTCTCATCCCATCCACATGTGCTAACATGCTTATACATCATATCAAAATAGCACTTACTGGCCTTATGCTCAGAAAGCCTGTTCTCTGCTTCATCCAGATCTGTTATTCATGATGACCCTTCTCTTCCCTTCTATCTGTTCATTAATGCTTTTCTTTACATATATTGCCATCCTTCCACTTTTTTTTTCCATGTCTGCATTACTCATAAACAGGGTGTCATGGAAATACCATGTCACAGTTTTTAGCACTGTTACCCTATGTCTCTGAACCTCCCATCACATCCAGCTACTTGTTTAGAAGCAATATGTTATGTTGACTTCCTACCCTGAACAGAACCTCAGTATACATCTGTTTGCCTCATACCTGTCATATTACCTGTCTTACAGTTTTGTTTCCAAGTAATAGTTTTACCTTTCCTGTATTACTCAGAGGAAAGCAGTTTTGATAATCACTTCTTATTTCCTCCTTAGTTTAATGGCATATCAGTTGCTATTACTGTCTATAGAGTATACTTAAGAATTGTAGGCCATATTCCCTCAACAAGCAAATGTCTGTTAATACATATGACTTCTTTAACTCACATGTAAAGGTTTCTTATCACATTTATGCTGCTTACCTACTTAAAAATGTACTCTTGTGGTTAAGACCACTACTGTTCTGCAGTAAATGCTTTCTGTAGCAAAGTATACAATGCGCATATGGCATGTAACATCTTTGCCCTTCATAGGAGTTTTGTCTCCAGTTTTGTCTTAACATATCTATCTGTCCTGATTGAATTATTATAAATCAAAAGGGAAAATACTTAGAAAAGTGGGGAATTAACTGTTGCAAATATACCCACGGTCATTCTTTAACTTCTATCTTGCACATCAAAGTAGAGAAACTGAATTCTACATGCCATTATCTATAATCTGATATTAATAGTTAATCCTTTATATAAAATAGTTTGTATTCATCTAAGTCAGTTAAATCATCAGGATATGTTTTCCCAAAGCTACAGACAAATGGCCCTTGAGGTTTCTGTGACCCAACTAAAAACAAGCATGGAAGCTACGTCATTATTGGATACAATTTCATTCACTCGATTTACAAGGAAGCAATGCAAGTATCATACCTGTAGGTAAGATTGTAGTGGTCCCATTTTAGCTTTGTGGGTGTCAGTGTGTATCTTTTCTTTCTTGAATGATGCTGAAACTGGAGCTTGTGATATGCAGTAGGAGCTTGAACATTCTCCAATGTAGATGTCGCATTGTCTTCCTTAAGAAAAGAAATTCATTTGTAGAATGCAGAATACCTTACATTTATGAAACTAAAACAGATGCACAATTAAAGCCCTCCCTATATCCTCCTATATATATATATATATATATATATATATATATATATATATATATATATATATATATATATATATATATATATATATATATATATATATATATATATATATATATATATTTATATATAAACATAAATATATCCATATATCCATTTGGGTGGCTGTGGTGGTGCAGCTGTTAGCATTGTCACCTCACAGCAAGAGGTTCTCTGGTTCAATTCTCAGCTGGGGTGCCTCCTGTGTGGAGTCTGTATGTCCTCCCTGCAATCACATGGGTTTCCTCCCACATTCCAAAGACATGCATTAGGGAGGATGGACACTATAAATTGGCTGTAGGTGTGAGCATGTGTGCAAGTGAGTGGTATGGATGAACTACCACTGCAAGGCTAACCACCAGGCAGTGTAAACCTTGGCTCAAGATGATTGTCACTGTTTAAATGACACTCTGACCCCATGTGCAAAATGGGGAAAAAGGGGTTGAGGATGGATGGATGGATATATCCATCCATAACTCCCTTTTTTCCATTTTTGCACGTAGGGTCTGGGTATGTAGTCTACAGTAACCATCATCTACAGCTAGCTAAGTAAACTAAGAAAAGTACTCCAGACATGTAAGAGAGTGGGCTATTGTACTAGAAAGACAGACTCTGTAGCATACTATAATGGTATATCAGCACAGCATTAACTATTTTACAGGGCAGACAATGACATGGAGGTGAAAGATATAGCCCCATTCCTTTGTGTTGTAATAAGAAGTAATATAGCACTGAAGCGTATCACAAAATGACGTAGTCTGAGTATACAAATGGTCTGCTATTCTTAACACAGTGTATTCTCAGAGTCCAATAAAAATTCTGCAGTTATAAATTGGCAGTGAAAAGTCTGCACAAAATATGATAGCATTACTAAAATATATATTCTATTAAGCAATATCAACCTTACTGTGGTGTTTGAAGTCCTCAGCCAGTTTACTATTGAAGTGAAGAATGCAACTTCTTTGTTTTCTTACATCAGTGAAAAATAACGTTGGAGATTACACTACAGTGAAGAAAAGGGTAACTTTCCTGTTCTTTACTGTACTGCGATCTCCATTCACAATATTGAACTGAGACTACCGAATCATGCTTCACATTCATTATTATGAATTCGTAGTAGTCTGGTTTGGTATTGTGTCTCTTTGAAACTGTACTTTCTACCACATGCCGTTCGATCCCCTGCACTATGAGATTTCAGTAGTAAACCCCTCAGCCCTTGGTCTTGAATGTCACAGCACATTTGAATGATTACATCTCTTAATATACTTTGCCTTATTACGAAGTATTACTTAATTATGAGCTGTTATGAAGTATTGTTTAATTAGTATAAGCACATGCAAGGCTATGTGCTGTTTCCCTGACTCCATTTGGACGCTGAGTCACTTTTAGAAAACTGATGAGTATAATAGTTTCTTCAGCAGATACAGCTTTCTTCGGTTCACTCTAAATAAATGGGCATTTAGAAATGTTTAGGAGACTGTTGGGTGCAGCATTCTTCAACACTCTTTTATTTTATTTATTTATTTTTTTTGCTAAACTATACGTTGTTCACACACTGTTAACTGTCTATACAACACTGCACAGTAAGGAAACTACCGTTACCTTTGTTGTCAGATTACTGCAGATGCAGAATGCTTAGCACTGCACAGCCTGTACCAAGTCTTCCTCTTGTGATCTCATTTTAATTAAAATAAATTGTCAGAGCTATGCTGCCACAGTAGTGGGTTGATTGCAACACTTGTGATGTTTCGTTGCTTTCATTGTGCTGCATTCCTGTCACGAGCAGCACAGTGGTGCAGTGGTTAGTGCAGCCATGTCACAGCATACAGGTTTTTGTTTCATTGCCAGCCTGGATACCTTTAGTGCAGGGTCTGCAGGGTTTCCAATATTTCCCACATCCCAAAGAGATGGCAAGTAGTTCCTCTAAATTGTCCAAAGGTGTGTAAGTTTTTGTGTGTTACTGACACACTAAATTGTTCTGTGCTTTATACTCATTGCTTGCTGGGTCAGACTCTAGTTCTCCCAAGAACTTGACTAGTTTAGAATTGGTATCTGACAATGAAACAATGTTTATATCATTATTTCATGCTGCAGGTATTTCTAGTGCATTCCAGATCAAGATTTTTTTGTTATCTTAAGGGAGCACATCCTGACAAGCAACAGATACAAAGCAGAGAACCAGGATCAAGAAAAATGCATATACATGCAATTTGGTAATGAGACCTTAGTTCACTCTTTCTTCCCAAGATCTCTGCTTTCATTATCATGGGCACCTAACCATTTCCCCTTTCCCTAAGGTTCACTTATACCTGTTTTGGTAATTGTTGACCTTACCACCTGCATATTCATTATACTGTTGGTAAAGGAATCATCCTCACTTTCTATAAAAAAGCTTCCTGGCATTATTCCCAGCCCTTTGCCTTTAATGTTGTACTTACAAAGCACATGTTTGTTAAAAGGTTGTATTAGACTAATGAGCTACTTAAAGCCCTTGCCATACTCTCTCTCATTTCGTGTATAGGATATGAAAATAAGGTATTATTTCTCATCTTCTAGAGAAATAAAATCAATCCCTACACCATAACTTTAGTCTATTCATTTCTTAGGTCCTTGCAGGTAAAAATATTCTGCAAATATATGCATTCACTTTTCCAGATATTTAACAATCTGCATAAATCAGCAAAGCCAGGACACTTTTCTGTTGGTGAACTGTTTCTTGTACACTCTGTAAGCTTGAAGACCCACCTTATTACCTTGCTGGAGTCCCTGGCCATTTACAAATTGTCACTAAGAATTGCCTCCTCATGTATGGTTCATAGCTTTGTATGTGAATACTGTCCCATCTGCTGTGAAAGGCCATTTTCTGTATCTAAAAATGAAGTGATAGTCTGATTTGTTAAAGGTTATTTGGATCTCCAGGAGCTTCAAGTTAGAGTTGTCAGTAATTTGATGTGAGGTGACAAATGCAGATACTATCCTGTAGTTGCCCAACCATCAGAAGCATGATGGGCACTAAACCCTGGTATAGCGGGAGTGCTGTCATTGCCATGAAACCATTTCTCAGTAACTATACCAATATGAATGTGTCTTGAGTTGCAGGAGGGCCTCAGGTTCTGACATCTTTCTCTTAGGAGTTCCTAGCAGCATTGACTAGTACCATCATGATGATGTTTGAATTTGAGTTTGCTACATAGAAATTTCCAGCAGGAGTACTTTGCCTAAAAGGTGCAACAGGGCAGCAAAGGTTTAGGCAGCATACAGAAGTTCTGATATGAAATGTGTAAGCCATCCCTAGCAAAACAAGAAGCCTTATTTAACATCTCACCTGAAGTCAGTACATACTGGATCCCCTTAGAATGGCACCAACTACTTTGCCAGTTGTTGAAACCAATTATCTTGCCTAGTCTTGACATATAGGCATCACTCTTGGCTAGTTCGGCTTGTAGAAGGCTTACACAAAATGCTCACAAATATCCTGCAAATATACCCAACCAAGAGGGCTGTCATATTTACCTCTAACTTTTACCAGTTCCTAAACAGTTCCTAAACAGTTGCTATAGAAAAGTCTGTACCCTTCCACTCTAATCATAATAGAAAATTTCAGAAATAAATGTCTCTGGTGGAACTTAATGTAAACCCCTGTGTTGTGTGCCGAATTGCAAATTGGCTATCCAACAGATTCCAAGTTGTGAAAATTGCTAGTTCCCTACATGAAGTCAACAATGTAACCAGTGGGGTACCACAAGGACCATAATTAGGTCGTCTCCTGCTTGTTGTTTATTTTGTAGGCATCTGAGCCAGAAAAAAAAAATATTTTCTAAGCTGTAGCAAATATAGCTGTTATAGTTTATGCCATGGACAGAGAACTAAGCTCTTTAGTTCTGACCACAAATGCAAGCAGTGTGGTTGATCATGTTTGCTGATGACTGCAAGCTAGGCACTGTTATCGGCTCATCTATTACAACTAAACCACTCCAACAAGAGTTGGAATATGGGCATTCTTTGTATACTGAAAACAGTCTCAAGCTAAATGTAAGAAAGTGCAGCACAGAAGCATTTGGCTGCTGTCACCTCATTTGTTATAAGTCGTAGTCTTTTTTTTCAGACAGATATGGTCTTAAGAGACCTTCATAGCTCTCAGAAACAAATCTCAACAGAATCAGAGACAAATCCTCAAATAATCAGGGACAATCCAATCAGGGACATTTTTTAAATATTTGTACTATTAGCTTGAAACATTTGCAGATTAAGAGAATGTGGATTAATATAGATTTTCTGATGTAAAACGTCTATAACTCTGAATTACTATAATTATTTCTTAAGGGCAAATCACCACCTTTTCTTCAGCAGTCACCAGTTTTAAGAGGGATTAAGAGGGACAGACCTACAATCGGAGTCTAAATCAGGGACGTTGTTGAGAGGTCTGCTGGGTACTTAAGTGGACAACTCTCTTATTTATTATTGTGTTTCCACTGTAGTCAAGAAATCCTTCTCTATGACTCAGTTAATTTCTAAGGAAATATTTTCACGATCCAAAGATGTCATCTTGACATTGTACTCTTCCCTTATCAGACCCCTCATCAAACACAACGGTACCTTTGGTATACAAATCCAAGCATATCGCTCAATGGGAATGGGCCTAACAATTTTAATCAAGACACTTAAAACGCCTTCAATCCTACAACGATCCTGACAAATTAACAGAAGTCTCCTTATACTCAATAGCTGAATGGCTGCTTCAACGTGACCTGTGTCTCACATTTTAACTATGAAAACCCCAGTCCTGTTTGACTTCCCATTTCTTAAAAAAACTGTGGCTCTACAAACACCTCTACTAGAGCCCTAAATGTACACCAAACAAATAAGCAAGACTTTCTGGTGGGATAGGTTCCTAACTCAACATATTCTGAAGCCTATGGAATAAATTACCAGCACAGGTTAAGCAAAGTACTGCATTGGCTACCTTTCAAACCATTAATGACAACTGGATGTGCAGACTCAGATTTACACTAAGGTTATCATGTACAGCTCTACCTGTTCTGGTATATGAGCACTTTTAAATATGTTTAAAGGGTGGCAAGAACTTTTAAGTGTGTCTGCTTAAAGATGTATATGGATAAGCATCTTATGGTTTCTGGGATCGCTTGCAGAGTAGTTATTTTTATTTTATTCACATTTTGTTTACTGGGGTGGACACAGCATGGAAAATTGCAGACTCAGCAAGGGTTGCATAACAAATGCAACCTCATAAATTGCAAAGTGAAGCAAACAGAGGCAAAGACTACAAATAATGTAAATCGCTCTTTTCTGTCCCTGTGTAAGAGGACACTCTGGTCCCAGATGGTATGAAAGCTGTCTTCCATTAAGAGAGAGGAACCACTCAATGATGGGATAAACACAAGGGACAGTGCTGGGAAGAAATGTGGGAACTAGCGAAGACAGCATATTAGCTTGATAAGGGATTCTGCTGGAGGAAGGGGTGTCTTCAGAAATAAGGAACATATGAAAAAAGGTCATACTACATTGTTAATGACACCAGATTCTGCTGCCATGTAGGTAAATATAATTTCACAAGTATTAAGATTTTAAGTAAAGAGACTGCAGAAGAGTGAGATGAATAAATCAGAAACAGATGCTCTGTTTAAAGCTTTTAATAATTCTTTATATAAAAATGGGATACAGCAGAGACTCCTGACATGAAATGGAGATTGAACTGTGTTTAAGCTATTGAGATGCTCTCTGCTATTGATTGGATACATTCCAGACTTTGAAGAAACTGCTACATGCACTAGACACTAAAAATGAAGCCCATGTAAACTGGATACAAAACATTGAACCTGCATAATTATGATAAATCTTCAGAAATCAGTTCAGTTTTTGTATTCAGGTTTGCATTCTTCCCTTTTCCCTCAATCAGCGAAATACAGTGCCTTCCGACAATATATTAAGTTCTGCTGTATTATCCATTGCCATGTATCAATACACCCTTTGCTATCCAGTTAGTTTTTTCTTTAAATTTTATTTATGCATTCAATTTTTTTGTTATTTGGGTAAATGAAACAGTTCATTGCAGATCCTTTTCAAGCAGAATGCAGGAAAGATAACTGGAGTAGCTGAAGAATGTTCACAAGCTGCATGGATACTATGCTGACTTTATAAAGACAGTGAAAGAAGTCAGGACTGAACCCAGGTGCTCTGAGGCAGGAACTGTAACAAGTAATCCAGCATGCACTTCATGGGTATTTATTTCACTGGATGTTTCCTCATAATAAAAATGAGATGTGAGGATACCAAGCCCCCTCCCCTTTCCAAAATGCAGTCATTAGAGAGCATCTTAAAGTGGCCCATCATTTTTGTACTCAGCTAGATTGGTACTTCTCCCTTGCACTACACTGTGTAATAGAAGTGTGTGCATTTAGTACAGCCACTCGCAGCTGTATCAGCACAGCCACAAGACATTCATATACCTGACATGAATACTGTACCCCTCCTCACCATTAGTAACCACTTGTCCTCTCAGCCTTTTCAATACCTCATACCCATGAAAGGCAACAATCATTACATTAAATATTTTCTACCACAGCTGATACGGTAACAATGTCAACTAATTCCTCAGTTTGAAGCACAAACTACACAGGAGAATGGAAGGTACCCTGCCTCTGTGACACATGACCAACTGAGACTAGTACAAGTACATTTCAGATATTGTACCTCAGTGTACAATACAACTAGCTGCAACTCCTGCATGGAAAAGTGATTTATGCATTTTCATTTTCAAGGAATTAATTGAAAATGCACAAATTCAGTTGCAGTGCTTATGCAATGTAAATAAACAATTACAGTTTGTATCCTATTATGACACTGTACATTTTGCAATAATGTACATTATGGCCTTTACAGTTTTTGGCCAGCTCATTATCACACAATAAACAACTTGTAATTATATGACAAATAATCAGTTCTCGTGGTTTACTGCTACTTATCCCACCAGTGGATGTAATAATCTTGCTTTTAGTATTGTAAGCAAACTGTCAGATTAATGAAAAGTCAGAAAGATACAGAACAATATATTGAAAAACAATTGGCTATTAATACACACAATGGAAAAAATCTATGTTTATCTATCACTAAGATTTTCTTAGCATCCTGTCAGAATGCTATCAGTTGTGTTAACAAATTTCTTACAGATACTACGAAAATCCTTACCAACATCTTAGAAGATGTAAATCCTCCCAAACTTTGCTGATGCACCAGAACTGTCACTGCTGCAAAAGTGAATAGAACAAGACTAACCAATTTATAATTACATTCCCTGTCCCTTTGTGGTAACAAAAACTCCATATCATTTCTTGCAACAAAATCTTCTGCCTTTTGCATTTCTCCTTCTTTAACAAAATCCCAGCCAGCAGAGAATATGACTTGCAAAGTACTTTAATATGTGCTGTCCATAAAGCTCAGATTTTCCTCAGTTGCTGCCTGCGTTTCACTTGAATTTTCTGAAGCACTGTTGCACAGCATTTATGTTGAGTTCCTCTCAGCATGCTTGAGATGGGAGCTATAAGACGTCTGCCAAAAAGTATCATATTACTCTCTGAGTAGACTGTTGGGGCTAGTTTTAGAGTTTAAAGGAATGGCAGCTAAAATGATGATTAACCCCCCCCCCCCGCACACACACACACACACACACACACACACACACACACACACACACACACACATATATGCTGGATGAATTTCAAGCAATCAAAGAAGCACAGATCCCTCAATGCCATATGAATCTGAAGAACAAAGTAAATATAGGTGGTTAATATGTGTTGCTTCCCGAATGACTGACACAAATAATTCACAGATGTCTAAAAATACAGCAGATGCTTCCTACGTGGCACACACAATGTTGGGGTTAACCATGTGTTATTTAATAACAATCTTTTTGCTTTTGCCTTGTAGAGGTCAAGGTTTTATGTAGTCTTCATTAGTGTTCATTAGTTTGATGTTACCCTACCTCTGTTAAGTTTGCTCATTCCATTTTCTCTATACTTTGTTATGCAATTTCTAAACATTGGCTACTTTGTTGTTATACTGCTCTGCCAGTCAGAAATTATTATTTATTATTCTTTTGCATAATATTAGCATAAGAATAAAATATATAAAGATAAAAAGTGTCATAGTGTACAGTTTGTGTTATACCATAAAGCTAATCAATATAGCTCAGTATGAGACAGATTATCTGTGCAATATGGCAAAAATGAACAAAGACAAATACATTGCACAAATTCAACATGCAGATCAGGTTCACTGGGTAAGAAAAACTTAAGCACACTATTAATAGCTGTATGTTTTTTTTTGGTGGAAATGCCTGCGGTCATGCATTTATTATTGTTAACTACAAATGACTTGTACATTTTTAACCAATTAAACCAACCTACGTCAATTAACCAGATATGTACTAGGTGATAGATTTAGAAAGCATACTGCTACCCAAAATTTATCACAGGGATAGTATCCTACAAGGACTCCTTTCAGTACGATTTCCCACAAAACGCCAGTCCATGGGTGTTAGCATATATTTCCACATTTACCGAGGCTTACGCCTCTATGGGTATCAACCTCGCCAGTAGTCTTCCATCACCCCTCATTTTCTAGAAGGTGTCCAAACAACCCATTAAAGGACTAAGCTGTCCACACTTTTCCACTCCTTCTGAGCTTTTTTAAACATTGCTGACTAAACCTATTAGTCTATCATGGTCGACTGTTGGAGGTGAATTCCCCTATTTTGACTATATGTGTTCTATCAGTGAGCCAGTTAGCACCCCATCTAATGATATAAGGGTTGATTCCTAGCTGAGTGAGTTTGTCAATGATGCCTGAGTAGAGGATAGTGTCAAAAGCCTAAGCTAAGTCCAGGTAGGCTGTATGCACAGACTTCCCCAGGGCCTTGGCGACTGTCTTGAAGAAGTCCACCAGGTTTAACAGGCACGATCTCCCTTTGACAAATCCAAACTGAGTAGGGTCAAGTGTTTGCAGATCACCTAACCTATACCTTTGTTGATAAGGTCCATGATGATTCACTCCATGGCCTTGCAAATAAGGCTAATCAGGCTAATAGGTATATAGTTCCCAAGGTTAGTGGAAGCACCACCTTTGTGCAAGGGAATAACAGTGGCCATTTTCCATTCACCTGGGACAAAGCCAGTGCTTAGACTATGATTGAAAAGAGTACCCAATGGTGTTGCTAATTCTTGTTGGAGCCCATGTAGGGACACAGCCTGAGATGTTATCAGGTCCCATAGATGCTGTATTTTTGGCCTTAGAGAGGGCGTTTAGGACCTGCTCTTTAGTGATACAAGGTAGGGGACAGGTGGTAGGGATGTCATGGGATATGTGTGGTGGGGACAGCAGAGTGAAGTCTTCACAGAACCTGTCGGCCAATAGGTTAGCTATGTCCACAGGCTCAGTATATGTGGTATCATTAACTACCAGTTTGGCACAAATCTGGGCCTTTCTTTTTAGGTTACTGATGTAACTAAAGAATACCTTATGGTTGTTCTTAGTTGAGGAAGCTAATTTAGATTTGTAGTTTGCTCTGGAGGACTTCACAAGATGTCTTATTTGCTTGTTTAAGCCGAGGAGGGAGTGTTTCCACTTTAGGGCTTGCTGCCTCTTACTCTTAGACAGCAATGTCTTCCTCTTATTGTAAAGCCTGTTAATGACAGTTGCCCACTGGGCAGGTTTGCTCTTCCTTGAGGAGCTTGTTTTGGTCCTACCAGGTATGGCCCAGTCAATGCAGTTATACAGGTGTTTGTATAAAGCACTGGTGAAGAACTTGGCATAGTTGCCAGTTCCATCTATGGGGAAGGTGAAGTGAAGCTATTTATACCATCCCGTAAGAGGCATGGGAAGCAGAAGTCAGATGACCAGATGTATGCAATGTCATTCTGTAATCTAGGACAAAAATGTTGTTTTAATACTGAATGAGGAAGAATTCTCAGAGCACTCTATTCTTGGAACCTGACAAGGAAGGACCCCTCACCTACTTCATCTTGCCTTGCTCTGGTAAGTAACCAGGGAATAATAATTCTTTAGATCAGTCAGGAAAATATAGTGAGATTAGTTAAGCATTGTTTTTTCTGTAACTCTGTGAACCTGTCCACCTGTGTTATTTTTAATATTTCCTGTGTCTGAAACTCTGTTTATTATAAATAGATATTTAGTATTTTCATGTTTTTTATTATTTATTATGCAATATATTTAAACGTTTCATTGTGGATGATCTTTTACATAATATTTTAATCTCTGAGAGTATTTATATATATGTGATTACAGCTGGGGCCACTCCTGAAAGCCTTATCACATTGGCCAAACACTACTATTTGTATTAAAATTAATTTCACTCAGTATAATTGGGTACCCTTGTAGAAGCCTTGGAATAGCTGGCTTTGGAGTGTCTCATGGCAGTGTACCTACCTTATGGTCTGGGCAGAAGGTGGCATATCTAGTAAATCTGTGCCAGCCTTTCCCAGGTGTGTGTGTGTGTGTGTGTGTGTGTGTGTGTGTGTGTGTGTGTGTGTGTGTGTGTGTCTCTGTTTGTGTGCAAATCAACTCTCAAACAGTGTGTGAAATCAACTCTCAAACAGTGTGTGTGTGTGTGTGTGTGTGTGTGTGTGTGTGTGTGTGTGTGTGTGTGTGTGTGTGTGTGTGTGTGTGTGTGTGTGTGTGTGTGAGGTGCTTGGAGCAGGGCCATGAAGCACTGGTTTCACAGAGACAGTGGTAGAGAACTTAGCTTGGGCACTCAGCTGAGATTTCAACTCTATAGCTGTGCCAGTAGGGAATCTTACTGGGGACCTAGAGGGAAAGAAAAACCCCGACCTCAGACTGAGTGTGTTCCCTGTGTGCTCTTAAGGGAAACCATACTTGATGCAGAGATCTGCATCTGAAAATACTGGGTTTATCCATTTTTGCTCCAAGTGAACGTCCCTCTCCAGTGCCAGTGGTGAGAATTCAGGCTCCTTGATTACTGGCCCATAGTGTGGATGTCACATACTGGTGAGCAGTGGTGTGGATACTAATTGAGCTTCTGTAGCTGGTAGGCAGTTGTCACTGCAGGTAGGTGTACTCTCAAACAACCACAAGGTAAACATACAGAGTTTCATTTCACAATGGTTTTATTTATTTTTTTGCTAGTTTAGTTTAGTCAGGGAAAGCAGGCAAAGATGTTAGCAGAGGATTATGGCAAGCTGACAAAGAACCAGTTGGCCAAAGTGTGTGAAGCCAAAGGACTGGTGAATACCATTCTGACTAAAGAGGAAATGATTTCAGCCTTAATTGCAGCTCAGACCAGCAATCAGGAGGACAACCAGTTTGATGATGGGGGTGTACAGCCCTCAGAAACAGGGCAGTTCACCTTTTCCTCAGAGGACTTAAAAATTAATCTGGATTTAAAGAGACTTGAACTGGAGGCCAAACATTTGGAAATAGCAGAGAGACTGTGGCAGGAGAAACAGTTGGAATTATAGTCATCAGAGAGACTACAGCATTTGGAGGCTGAAAAAAAAATGAGAAGCAGTGTCAACATGAGAGGGAGATGCTGACTCTTTGCCAGAGTCATGGAGGTAATGGGGAAGGGAATAACCAAACCCCAGAAGCAATAAAGTTCAGTAAATTTCTTCCACAATTTATAGAGGGTGATAATTTTGATAGTTTTATTCATATATTTGAAAGGGTATGTAAACAGTATTATGTTGACCAAGGGCTCTGGGTACAGTTCCTGACCCCCTTACTCCATGGTAAAGTTGTAACTGCTGCTTCTAAATAGTCTGATATTGATTTTTAAACTATGATAAAGTAAATAAATTTTAATTGAATATTTAATGTTAACACCTGATGCTTGCAGAAAAAAAGTTTCATGAGCATAGACGCAAAGCAGAAGAAAGTGTGTGTGATTATATTTCTGTGTTAAGCACTTATTTTCATAGGTGGGTGAGTAGATGCCAGGTCACCACTTTTGAAGGGTTAGCAGACCTTTTGGTGAGGGAACAATCCTAAGCACTTTGCTTGAGGACATGAGAATCTGGTTGGCAGACCACAAGTGTAACTCTGCAAAAGAGCTGGGGAAAAAAGGTGACCACTGCACAGGAAGGGGATACCCAGTGCTGCACATGGATATAAGGGAACCCATGGTGGGTAGCCTAAACCACCTCAACAGAGTCCAACAGTAATAGGGGAAGCCACTAGTTCAGCTACACAGACATGCTCAAAGGTTAAATGTTTTAAATGTAACCAGTGGGGCCATGTATCATATAGATGTCCACAGAGGCAAGGTGGGAAATAAAAGGTGGGAGAGCCAGCAAGTGGGAATAACAGTATGCCAGTGGTAAGTTGTCTGGAGACAACAGGGGTACCAAACTATCACCACAGGTTATATTCTATCTTAGTGGATGGAAAACAGGCCATTGCTGAGAGAGACACTGCCTTTGACATAACCATTTTGAAGCCTGAAGTGGTTAAAGAAGAGCAGTACTTGCTTGGGGAGTCTGTGAAGATATGTGAAGGCTGCCAGCCTAGTTAGATAGAATTTTGTAGATAATTCTGTCATTTGTAAATATTAATAACCCAAAGAAACGGAATAACAGTGCAACACGCAAACTGATAAACAATCCACAAAGCACTAAATAGAGGAGAAGCCAGGCACCGGACAGCTGAAGTAGAGTAGCAAGATTTATTGAAGCAACCCAAACACAAACGTACTCCACTCTTTTGTTGAAAATATTCTCCTTGGAAGAATATATAGTTATGTTTAAGCACCATTTCCATCAATACGGTACAAGTGTAAATTTCATAATCTGATATGTCCCCGGAACCTCTAATGGCTTCTTCAAACCATTCCAAACCTATGTCATGTGGGATGGATCCAAAAAGGTCCACTACATCTATTGTAACAAAAATAAGATCTTCTTTAAACAACTCATTGTTAACTTTTTGTAGGAAATCCCAGGAATCTTTTAAAAATGAAACATGCTTCATCATGGATTTTTTCAATTTAACATCAATAAATTTAGCTAAAGGGGAAATAGCTGAACCTTCAGCCGCTACTATAGGACGCAGGGGGGGATCCTTGTAATTTTTATGAACTTTTGGAATGCCAAAAATGGAAGGAATTTTTGGTTTGTCATTGTGTAAGAAATCAAATAAATCCTTATCTATAAATCCTTCCAAAAACAAATCATATAAGGTGGAGTAGATTCTTCTGTATCCAATGTGAATTTCATTTTTGGATACATTACCATATTTAGAAGTGTCCAAAAGTAACTGAAACCATTTGCCTTCATACATTATATGATTCATCAAAACAATACCACCCCCTTTGTCAGGTTTCATCACCCTAATATTAGCATCCCCTCTTAATTGATGTAATAAATTGTGTTCAACAGATGAAAGATTGGATACAAATTTGTTGTTCTTCACTACCTTTCTTAACTCATTTTCAACTAGTACTTCAAAATTTTTCAATTGTGCATGAATAGGTGGATTCCAAATACTTTTCTTCTTTAGCTCATTGGATGTATCTCCACATGACTGGCCTTCACGAAAAATCAGTTCAAAATTAACTTTTCTAAGAAACATTTTTAAATCAATCACAAGTTTGCTAATATCACATTTTTTCTTTGGGACAAAATTTAACCCTTTAGAAAATAAAATAAAATAAAATATATTTTATCAATATTCAACTCAGTATAGTTGAAAATGTTAAAGTTCCTAAACTCACTGTTTGTGCAAACTATATTATCTAAAAAACTCACTTCTTCTACCATCTCCACCTGTTCAAAATTTTCAATCCCATAAAATATATCAGGTGAGTGGATTACCTTTCCCCCTCCCCTTCCATTCGTTCTTCTGGAAATTCCCTTCCCTCTGGTTCCTTATTCTCTCTGACCTCTGGAGTGGGGGAAAAACATAGACAATATGTATTTGAGAGAATGTTTGCAACAGAAATTGGTCCCGAAGGGCCTACGTGTATACCAAATTTCCAAATAATGTTGCAGTTGGTTCATGTCAGTTACTTTTGGACACTTCTAAATATGGTAATGTATCCAAAAATGAAATTCACATTGGATACAGAAGAATCTACTGTTAAATTGAAAAAATCCATGATGAAGCATGTTTCATTTTTAAAAGATTCCTGGGATTTCCTACAAAAAGTTAACAACGAGTTGTTTAGGGAAGATCTTATTTTTGTTACAATAGATGTAGTGGACCTTTTTGGAACCATCCCACATGACATAGGTTTGGAATTGTTTGAAGTATCCATTAGAGGTTCCGGGGACATATCAGATTATGAAATTTACACTTGTACCATATTGATGGAAATGGTGCTTAAACATAACTATATATTCTTCCAAGGATAATATTTTCAACAAAAGAGTGGAGCACGTTTGTGTTTGGGTTGCTTCAATAAACCTTGCTACTCTACTTCAGCTGTCCGGTGCCTGGCTTCTCCTCTATTCAGTGCTTTGTGGATTGTTTATTTGTAAATATTTATATAAGCCACAGGCTTGTTCTCTTAAATGGAAGAAAACTGTTAAATATTGAATATCAAAAATGTAACAGTGCACTGCTTCTGCTGGAAGAAAGCTGATACGTCAAGCCTTGTATGACTGTTTGATCTCAAACTCAGAACTGTGGTGTCTGAACTAGCAGATTCTTTCTATTGTTTTGAGACCAGAGTTAATTGCTAGATTTTACATATATATAATGTCTTTAATTACTATGGTTTCCTGACCAGGTGCAAGCTTACTAAGAAATGTAAATGTAGAGTTTCTGTTAGCCTGGGAAACCAGAGAACTGGTAAAATTATGCAATCTAAAATGAGTCAGCAGGATGCATTATCAATTTAAAGGACTTTCTCAGAGACAGAGAGAGAGAGCATTTTGGAGTTTGTCTAAAGATGACAACAACTCACCAGTACTCTGCTTTTGCTCTATATGTAAATTTATTTAGAACTGTGATTGCTCTTAGGAAAAGATACAAAATAGTATGTTTAGTCTAGCTGTTTTCTATATTGATGTCAGAACTATTCTACTATATTATTTTAATCATTTTTCTGTGATCTCTGAACTCTTGACTAGCACTGTGTAATAAGAAGTATTGTCTTGTGCTTTTATTATTTATTATTAAATATTTTTAAACTTTTTAACTGTGGCTGTTTTGTGTAGATGTAATTTAAGCTCTAGAGTACATTTCATGTATATAGTAATACTGGCCAAGCCACTCCAATAACTTTAGCCCTGGGTCACACTTACTATTTGGATAATAATATTGCACAGTAATAATAATTAGACACCCTTTGGTAAGGGCCTTTTTAGTAGCTGATATTAGTGTTTGGTGGCAGCTGGTACTACCTTATAGACTGGTAGGAAGGGGCATAGCTGGATAACCTATGCCAGCCTTCCCTAGGAGTGTCTGTGTGTTTGTATATAGTTCATACCTTAAAGAGTGGGTGTGTGTCAGCTACTTGGGCAGGGACACAAAGCACTGGTTGGACAGAGAGGGTGCTGGAGGTTTTAGCTTGACCACTAGGCTGAGATCTGTACCCTATAGCTGTGCCAGTGGGGAGTCTTATTGGGGATCTGGAGAGAAAGGGAGAAACCAGCCCCAGACTGACTGTGGTCTCTCTGTGCTCTTAAGGGAAATTGTACTTTACTCAAACCAGGAACCAGATTGAACCAGGTATAAATACATACAATTAATTAAATAATACAGTCTTAATTAAAAACAAACCAATGAAAAATGTCAATCAATTAAAAACAATTGCATTATCACAATGTTCCCCTCCCACTTAGTTTATAAGTAAAAGGCACCAAAAAAACTGTTGAATAACCTATAAAATATGTATGAATTATAATGAATGAAAATGAAGAATGAAATTAAGTATGAAAAGTAATAATGAATAATAATGATAAAAGTAAAAAATAATATAAAAAAATATAAAGAATATAAAAAATATGAACTATATGAACTGGTTATTATATTAGTAGTTATTCAGTTAATTCCTTCAACATGAAGTCTCCATTGATGATTACAGCATGGATGCCAATAGTGATTGTTTATTTCATGATAGTGCAATCCAAATAGTAACATCGCACGATGATAATTTACCCTGCAATACACAACAGGCTAGCGGCCTAGTGTTTCAAAATACCTTTAACGGTAATATGGATTTTGACAACGGACATTCAATAATTGATCTTGCTGGTAATGATGGGGGGGGGGGTTTGGTTACCAATGAAGAATTTTGTTCTCCAATGAACGGGGAAGACTTAGATTGTTTTAATTACAATATGTTTACCGCAGAAGATGAAACATCACTTTTGAACATGAGTATATACACAGTTGCTGATCATGGTCACCTGGTGGAGGATAAGGGTCAGGTTAATCACATTATGAAAAGCCCACACCAGGCATCATCACATTTAAATGTTTTAAGTAGTCAATCTAGTTGTGTCATTTACAATGCTTTTGACACTAGTGCATTCCATTTGTAATGAGTCTAGTTGGAATAACCTTTATGAATTTTTTGATGTACGGAACAACAAGTTTGGTTCTTTGAGTAATCCAATTATACTTTATAATCAAGCACATGATTTCAAATTATACAATTATTCAAGCATGACCTGAACTATTGTCGAATGCTGATATTGTAGACATTTTAATTGATCTCTGGATGTTTACTCGGAAATTGAATTTGGCAGCCTATTTTGGATATACCAGATCTTCATAGACCTAGCCATTTCAACCCACCTTATACCAAAATTGTGGAATTGTTTGAAAACATGTGTGAGCAGGATATTAGGAATTTTTTCAACAACAAAAACAAAAAATCCATGTATTTTAGTAATACGACCCAGGTAGAACTTGATATTATCAAGCATTTATGTAACATTAAAAACATTATAATGGATTAATTGGATTATGTTAGTGAGATGCTCACCATGCTTATGGAAGACAGTTACACAGAAGTTAGCATGAACGAAATTAATTTAGCTTACAGAAAAGTAGATTTAGCTCTTGAGGATATGTTGTTTCAGGGTGAAATTCCACAAAGGTCTGGACAATGTTATAAGTCAGTTCTGACAAAGTCAAGAAGGTGAATTTTCAAGATAGTTTTTATTTTGTGACCATAGATGTGGTTAATCTTTTTACAGTTATTCCACACGATGTTGGTTTGGCTTGGTTGGAAGATCAATTGTTTGCAACGGGCATTTATGACCAGGACGAAACAAATACCTATGTCAGGTTAATAGAATTGGTTTTGTGCAACAATTTCTTGTTCTTTGAAGATCATTTTTTTAGACATTTATGCCAATTATATCATGGCTTACTGGGAGGCCAATTTTGTCTTAAACAGTGAATATTGTCCATTTATAAAACTTTACACACTTTTTTTGGACGACATTTTTATAATTTGGCAAGGTGAGAGGACAGCATTGGATGCCTTCATTGAGTATATCAATCAAACTGTTTGGTTCTTAAAGTTCACCCACGAAATAGACAAAGAAAAAATCTCATATTTAGATATAAGTTTGACATACATTAAAGAGAAGGGTTGCCTAGCCTCAAAAATACATAGGAAGCCCACCTTTTCCAATTCATACTTGCATTTTGATAGCTGGCACCCTGGCCATCAAAAAAGAGCCATCATCAAAGGCCAAATGGTCAGGGCAGCATGTATGGTCAGTGAGGAGATGGACTTAAAGAAATGGAGGTTATATCCAACCCATTCTTAAAAGTGAAGAGGATTTTTTAAGTGACACAGCTGAACGATGTAGGGACAATGTGTCATTTAATTGATCAACAATGTATCCATTAATATTTTGGGGCATTATGATTGTTTTTCAGTTAATGTTGTTTATCTTGCAGAGAATTAGAGAACATATTCTTAATGATCACAGTTTTAAATTTTGTGTCATACAGCAACTAGTCAAAGACCAACAGGGAAGGATAACTGATCATCATTTAGATGTATGCGAACTAAAATGGCAGTTCAGATTAAATGCATACCAATATCCGGGATTGTTGAACAGCATGTCATGTTTATAACATCAGGGTCTACACATATTATTATTCTTAGATATTTGTTCAACATTTTTTCATATTTTTTATATTCTTTATATTTTTTTATATTATTTTTTACTTTTATCATTATTATTCATTATTACTTTTCATACTTAATTTCATTCTTCATTTTCATTCATTATAATTATTATTTATCAAATTGTACTTTACTGTTTGTGTATTTGTCATCCTTCCCAATGTGGATGCACCTCACTGGTGTTAGTGGTGAGGATTGAGGCTCCTTGATTACTAGACGAGTGCACGGGTGTCACACAGTCCACTCCAGTCAGAGCTTTAGGAGGGACCCCATTCCAAATGCCTTTGGCAAGGGTTCACTTTGACTGAGAGGGTGAAAAAGGAAGCAAGCAAGTAGGTGTGTTTGAGGGGATACTTGCAGATGTCCTGATAGGGTATGATTTTGATAATGCAGTATCTTGTGTGTACTCAGTTATGTGCAGTCAGGATTGAAGGCAGGCATGTGGGTCTGGTAGCCTGGGAGAAACCCAGACAGACCTCACACCTGAAGCCAGGGCTGGTGAGGTGGCTATTTCAGGGAGGGAGCTAACCTGTAGTAGTGAGCCTGAAGGTGAGCCACAGCTGCTTGTAGGTACTGATGTTTCCTTGGACAGAGTGACTGCAAGGGTAGAGGTAGGTGGTAGTACCCACACTGACAATGAGGCACCACTGCCGGACGATACCAGACTTCCTGTAGTAGTGGAGCTGGGAAAAGTCACAAAGGTAGAGTTGAAACAGGCTCAGCCATCGGACTCTACAGTAAGAGGCTTGAGGGAGGTAGCTCGGGAGGTGCTTCATTCTCAAGGAAAAGGGGACTTTGTATACTGCAAAAAAAGGGTTATCATATAGAGAGTGGACCCCTGAGGGAGGGCTAGAGGGTGAGGTAATACAGCAGTTTGTAGTGCCTACAGCCTACAGTCTGGCACTTCTAGCCATAGCCCATGGCACTCCTTTTGCAGGCCATATGGGCATAAAGCCTTCCAAGAGACATATTATGCAGAACTTTTATTGGCCTGGGATTGGAAGGGATGTAACAGGGTACTGCAAGACTTGTGTGCAGTGCCAAAAGTAGGAACAGCAGGAGACAAGGTTAAGGCTCCCTTAAAGCCTTTGTCTATGATTGAAGAGACATTTCAGAGGGTAGCTATGGATATTGTGGGGCCTCTGAGTACCCCAAGGTCCATAGAGAACTATATCCTGGTCATAGTAGATTATGCTACAATGTACCCCTGAGGCAGTGGCTCTGTCCTCTGTTGAGGCAGAGAAGGTGGCAAATGCTTTGTTAGAGATTTTCAGAAGGGAAGGTTTCCTGAGAGAAATACTGATTGACAGTGGTGCCAATTTCATGTCAGACCTGCTACCTTGTCTGTGGAAGTGCTGAGGGGTGAAGCATCTAAAGACCTACCCCTACAATCCCCAGACTAGTGGTCTTGTGGAGAGATTAAACTCTATGCTAAAGACCATGCTATGGGCATTTGCAGACCAGTTTGAAAGAGAGTGGGAGAAATATTTTCCCCATCTGCTGTTTGCATACAGAGAGGTACCCCAGGAATCCAAAGGTTTTTCACCCTTTGAGCTGCTGTATGGGCATATGGTGAAGGGGCTGATTTGATTTATGATGAGTGGGAGGGTGAGTATGAATCCCACAAGGGGTCTGTTGAAGCATATGTCCTGGACCTCAGGACAAGGCTTATGGAGCTCATGGGCTTGGCCTAGGAAAACCTGGCAGGAGCCCAACAGCAGAAAAAGGTCTGGTATAACCAGAATGCTCAAACCTGAGAGTATGCTATGGGACAGCAGGTTATGGTTCTCATTCCTGTCAGACACAATAAGCTGCAGGCAGCTTGGGAGGGACCCTTCAAAGTGGTAAGGAAGGTCAGTGATGTTAACTACATGGTAGAATTGCTAGGCAGGAGACAGGGTCACAAATTGTACCTACCATGTTTACATGATGAAACCTTACCATGATAGGGAGGCCCTGGTGCTGAGTATTTGCAGTGGATGGCAGGAGGAGTCTGAGGGGGATCTGGTGACTGATCTCCTCAGTGAGGCTTGGACTGACACTTCAGTGGAAGGGGTAGCAATATCCCAGCAGCTATCCCCTACCCAGGTTTGAGAAATCCAAGCAGTGTTACAGGAGTTTGATAGCATGTTCACTGGGAAACCAGGCTGCACCCACCTGGTGCAGCAACATGTGGATACAGGACCCCAAAGGCCTATCACGCAGGCTCCTTTTAGGGTGCCTGAGAGAGTCAGACTCTGATGGAGGAGATACAGGAAATGTTGGAACTTGGGGTACTCCAGGAGTCCCAACAATCCCTGGGCCTCCCTAGTGGTGCTGGTACCAAAGAAAAATGGCAGCACCAGGTCCTGTGTGGACTACAGGAAACTAAATAGTCACACAGAGTCAGATGCTTACTCCATGCCTAGGACAGATGAAGCCTTAAAGCAGCTATGTGAGGCTAAGTATCTAACCACTGTTGACCTGACCAAGGGCTACTGGTAGGTATCCTTGACTCCCACTGCTAGAGAGAGGTCAGCCTTTGTGACTCCTTTCGGATTATACAAGTTCAAAAAATGCCCTTTGAGATGAAAAATGCCCCAGTGACCTTCCAGAGGCTGGTAGATCATATGCTAGCAGGAGCAGGAAATTATGCCCTTACTTATCTGAATGATATTGCCATTTAAAGCCATTCCTGGCATGATCACCTTCAGCATGTGAGGGAGGTCCAGGGCAGACTGCAAAGGGCAGGGTAGACCATTAAGTCCATTAAGTGTGAGGTGGGTAGGGCAGAGGTCTCCTACCTGGGGCAAAGAATGGGGAGTGGTAAGATCAGGCCAGAACCTGCCAAAGTGGAAGCAATTCAGGCATAGCCTGCCCCTGGTACCAAAAAGCAGATGAGAGCATTCTTGTGGACAGCAGGGTACTATAGAAAATGTGTTCTCAATTATAGTACAATAGCTGCTCCCCTCACAGACTTGATGAGAAAAAACAGGCCAGACAAGGTAGTGTGAACCCCCAGCCTGTGAGCAGGCATTCCAAAAGCTTAAAGGGGCTTTGGGAGGACCCCCCCTGTGTTAGCCTGTCCATATTACATTAAAGAATTTGTTGTGCAGGTAGATGCTTTGAACCATGGGGTGGGGGCTGTACTCAGCCAGGTTCCCTCAGAGGGAGAAGAGCACCCAGTGATGTATCTAAGCCATAGAATCCAACCTAGGGAGGAATGTTATGCAGCTGTAGAAAAAGATTGTTTAGCCATAATATAGGCACTGCAGAACCTTCAACCCTTTGTGTATGGAAGGAAATTCACTGTAGTTGCAGACCACAATCCCTTATCGTGGCTGCATTGAACCAGCCAGCAAAATGCCAAGTTGTTAAGGTGGAGCCTAGGGTTGCAGGCATATGATATGACATTGCAGCACCTTCGTGGGGTTAGCAATGCCAATGCAGATGGTCTCTCAAGACAGGGTCAGGGTGAATGTATTGCCAGATAGGATCATTCCTCTCAAGCAGCATTTCTTAAGGGTCACTTGAAAAACTAACTTGAGTCTTCAAAGGGGGAGAGTTGTGATGATGTGAGGCATTGCCAGCTATGTCAGGAGAAGTAGGGCAGTGGGTGTGTAACGTATGTCAGCACAGCTAGCTAGAATTGTGTAAAGAATTATGTCATTTGTATATCAAGCTGGTTTGTACAGATGCTTGTGTTAAAATGTTTTTGTACAGATGCTTGTGTTAAAAATGTACACACAGTGTGTCCTGCTGGCCAGAGGAAGACATATACATGTATTATTGTAACTGTTGAAATATATATATATATGTTAAAGAGGATACTGGAAGAGAAGAGGTTAATGACAGTCCAGCTGCAGCTAACTTTGAAAAATGTTCTGAAATTAAATTACTAGGCCTAGGCCATAAAGATATTAGCCTACAGTTCTCAATGCACCCAGAGATAAAAAGTCTGTATTAGGAAGCTTTCTGCATTGTCTTTGGGGTGAACTAATTGCTACTGGAAGGGTGGAGATTTAAAATTATTTTATGACTTCCAGGACATGCCTCAGATCTTCATAAGGCTCTGTGTGTGTGTATTATTGACATGTATGTACCAATTCCTGACAACGTCTAGCCAAGGGGGACTAGATATTCTACGTTTTAGGCATATGAACTATCTTGATTCTGATCAGATAAATATATATGTACTCTACCCTCTGACCGCTTATCATTCATACCTTTATACAAATAACAATGCACAATAATAAGGAAGATGTATATGTATATATGCAAGAAATGAAGAATCAGTATACTTACATGCACATATACTTATGTGTAAATATACAATTCACCTCTCTAAACTTTTTAATTTCAGTAAGCATATAATAGTGCTAGTCTAATCTAGTCTTGTATATGTTTAGATTCATAAAGTCATATTTCATAAACATATTTTTATTTTTATACTTATATGTTCATATAACATGTTCTTATATATAGGTACATATTTAGTTTAAAAGAAATACGTCTTCAGTGGAAAATATTTTTGTTGGCTGGCTGTAAAATGTTTTAAATAACATAAATGTTTTAGATAACATAATTAATTTAATATATTCATAATGGATTTGTAATTAAATAAGCTTTTTACTTTAAATATGTAATGAGTAGATCACCTGATCTTTTTAGAGCTGTATTTAATCCATGAATTTTAAATTACATTTTATCTGAGGAAGTCCAATGATCCAGTTGGATGAAAAGCACTTAATAATAAAGTGTGTTGCAGAGTTCGTACAGCTTGTTGGATTTTATTCTATTGTTTGTTCTTGAGTTTTTTATTAGTGCATCACACCCAGCAACAAGATGTGTGACTGTTTCCAATTCTATTTTTCAAAACCCGCAGTTGTCTGTTTCTCCGACATGCCTAATAGATATGGTAAACCAACGTGTATGTAGTCCATTATCCTAGGTCACCGATATTAACCTTTCATCCTTTGGTTTAAATGCATGTCTCCTTAACCATTACTGTGTCAGATCCTGATCAAGATGAGGTTGTTCCAGGAGTTTTCTTTACTTGCAACTATATTTATTTCTTTTCTACATTTGTTCCCTTCTCATATGATCCTTCACCCCATAGGCCTTCTTTTGTTTTTTGGCACATTCAGTTGCTACCTGATTTTTCTCTTCTTCTGGTTTGATTTCCATTCCCACTTGACACCAATATGCTTTGCTAAACTAAGCAGGGGAGTCATCTTAGACTTGTTCTCCTTATTTTTAAATATTCACTATTTTTGGATCTTGTGAGGTCAGCAGATATGTATGCAGTCCTATGATTGCAGATCAATATATGTAATTAATTTTGAGGAGGCCCATATCTCCTTCAGAATGGGGAATATATGATCTTGACATACACTAATTTTTATAAATCATTTAATAAGCATGAAGCATTTTTCTTATTTTCCTGTCCAAGCGATCTAGTATGTTTTGGAGCCAATCACCCCAAAACTGTAAGGTAGAACAGGAAAGGCAAATTAGTTTATAGCTTGGTCTTTGTTCCTAGATGTCAGGGCTGTGTTCAGTATTAATTTTAGTCTTCTAAAATATTCCTTTCTAAGTTTTATTCACATTTCTTCATGTTTTATTGTTGATCCTTCGTCAATTCTCAAATATTTATACACTCTGTCCTGCTCAAGTTTCTTTATATCACATTCCTGTCCCAGACTGATATTTTATGTGTGTTGCAGGTTTCCTGCTTTAAAGGTTGCTTTTTCACATTTATCAAGACCAAATGACATTCTTATCTCATCTGAGAAAGTTTTGATGACTTGCAGCTGTGCTTTCAGTTACTCGTCTGATGAAATATACAGTTTTTAACCATCTACAAAAAAGATGATGAGAAGTCTTTAAACTTTGTTGTTTTCTGGGAGTCAAATTGTAACCCTGACCTAATCTGTTAAATAGACAGCTTAATGGGTTAAGGGCAAGACAAAAAAGCATGGGTGACAGAGTCACCCTGAAATATCCTCCTTTGAATTTTTATCCCTGGGATAAAAATTTGTCCTTTATCATGAATTAGCTGCATAGTGGTTTGCCACTGCTTCATGGTCATTATAATGTAATTAATAAATGTAGGGTGCATGTTATACATTTATAAGCACTCCGTTATCCATTAATGTGGGATATTGTCAAATGCTTTTTTGTAGTCCATTCTTGCCATACTAAGATTCTTCCCCATTTTACTATTCTCTCTTATAACTATTTAACAACAAATGATCCTTTGTTTCATATGATTATCTTTTATTACATTTTTGTTCTATTGCCATGAAGTTTTCTTCTAAATAGCTATAAACTCTATTGCATCAATTCCAGTATATAGTTTATACATTGTCGGAAGGGAAGTTATTGGTCTATAATATTTAAGGTAGCTTGTAGGTTCACTCTTAAGGTGAAGTATCATTTTTCCTATTGTTTACCAGGTTGACATTGATTCAGGATGGGCATATGAATAGTTCTTACTCAAGGCTAACTGTGTAAATATGTTTATACTTTTAGCAAGAAGTTAGGTAGTGCATCTGGGCCTGGGTTTTCCATTTATGAGCTTTTCTTAATTTTGTTACATTTTCTCTGGCCATTACTTCATCCCATTTCATATCCTGTACATTTGAATTTCTTACTGTTTCTTTTATTTCTTCTATTCATTCAGAATTGTTGTTATATTCCACAGGATTTTAATAGATATTTCTCCAAAATGTGTCTATTTCTTCTTTTTTTGTGGTATTTCTATTCCTTTTGCCTTGTTTACCAATTCCCTCTAAAACTTTTTTGGGTCATCAATAAATTGCTTATTTGTATGTTTCCTTTATATTTATCTGCATATCTTCTAAATTTGTCTGCTTGTGCTGACATCTTTAGTTTATTATTTGCAATAGTGTACAATAGATCTTGGTCTGTTCTGATACCATGCATGGCTTTTTTTCACGTCTATCTTTCTAAGTCTTTCTGCAACAGCTGGAAAGACCACAGAAGTACCTCACCAAGAGGATCACTGGCCTCAAACAGATGTCCTATGCAGCTCGACTGAAGAAACTCCAGCTGTACTCAGTTGCATACTGCCTACTCAGAGGTGATCTCTACCTGACATAGAAGGCCATGTCCAACCCAGAATTGATGGACATGCTCCACCTAAAGTAAACCCTATCCTCTTGAGCCACATGCTCTAGGGATCTAAACAACAATAAATAGGACGTGCTGGAGGGATAGATTCCTGTCCCAGAGACTTTCCATGCTTTGGAACAAGATTCCAATCTACATTAGGCAGAGCTCCTCACTAACACTCTTCAAAAGAAACCTTGACGAGTGGATGGGAAACAGAAAGTTTACCCTGGGGATCACTTCAGTGGCTCTGCTGGACAGATGCACAGGGAACTAATCTAAGGGGGCAGCGAAAGCCAACATTTTCTGGCTAGGCTTATAAATGCCTTCGGGCAGATAGCCTAGTACCTACCTATGAACCTAATTATTTTTGTTCTTCTGTACTCTTCTAACAGTGACACTTCTTGCCTTAATTGCTTGCACAGTTTTTTCTATTCAATACTTCCATGACAGCATTTTATTTCTTGTGAACAGTCTTGATTACTGTATTCATTTATTTTATCAAACTTCTAACATTTTGGGTCTTAAAAGACTTTCTGTAATCTATTTATTTCATTGATTTTAATATGTCTATCTATCCATCTCTATTAAATCAACCAACTCTTCCCTTCAATCTTTCTAAGGGCACATTCTTTACTCTTTTTCATGTGGGCATTCTACATAAAGTTCCCAAAAATCTCCCTGTGAAAATTTTCTCTTCAGTTTCATCCTGTGGCACCCATTGCTGTTTCATATAGGAACTCACTGCCTATCACTCTACAACATTGACTGCATCAGAGTTGTCACCATTTCATGCTCCTTCCCTTGCTCCCTTGCTATGCAACACCAACTGAACTTTTGTACTGGTTTTCTACTGAAGGCCCCACAGTATCTTCATATGGCAATTCATCAGATGCTTCCCGTTCCACTGGTTTCTCCTTAATTTAGGGACTCACTGCTCTATTATGCTGTGATGTTACCAGAGTTGAATTTTCTACACTAAAGCCTTCACTTTGCAGGTAATCCATAAGTTCAGTTTCTATTTCTTTAACTTCTCCATTACTAATTCTCGTTTCTACTTCCTCCTTTGTTTTCATAGTTTTGCATTGTAAAATTTTCCATATCCAGATGCCTTTGCCTGTATTTCTTTTTAAATATCTTTGGTGCTGCTTTTTTGTATTGATTAGTTTTGCTTTCTCCTTTGCATAAATATTGAACCATATTAAATCTCTTTTTCTTTCCCATGTCCACATTTCTTCATCAGATATCTCATGCTCCTCCTGTTTCTCCTTAATTTGGGAACTCACTGTTCCATCATTCTGTGTCAAAACATAAGTTAGACTTTTCTACACTAAATCCTTCAATTCACAGGTATTGCATGACTTCAGCTTCTATTTGTTTCACTTCTAATGTAATAATCTTCTATTCTACATTCCCCCTTTGAAATCCTATTTTTGTATTGTGAAATTTTTCATATCTGGGTGCCTTTGACTGTATTTCCCTTCAAATATCTTGTAGCTGATTTTTGTATTGATTAGTTTGGTTTTCTCCTTTGCATAAATATTGCACCATATCAGATTTCATAAACATATTTTTATTTTTATACTTATATGTTCATATAACTTGTTCTTATATATAGGTACATATTTAGTTTAAAAGAAATACGTCTTCTGTGGAAAATATTTTTGTTGGCTGGCTGTAAAATGTTTTAAATAACATAAATGTTTTAGCTAACATAATTAATTTAATATATTCATAATGGATTTGTAATTAAATAAGCTTTTTACTTTAAATATGTAATGAGTAGATCACCTGATCTTTTTAGAGCTGTATTTAATCCATGAATTTTAAATTACATTTTATCTGAGGAAGTCCAATGATCCAGTTGGACGAAAAGCACTTAATAATAAAGTGTGTTGCAGAGTTCGTACAGCTTGGTGGATTTTATTCTATTGTTTGTTCTTGAGTTTTTTATTAGTGCATCACACCCAGCAACAAGATGTGTGACTGTTTCCAATTCTATTTTTCAGAACCCGCAGTTGTCTGTTTCTCCGACATGCCTAATAGATATGGTAAACCAACGTGTATGTAGTCCATTATCCTAGGTCACCGATATTAACCTTTCATCCTTTGGTTTAAATGCATGTCCCCTTAACCATTACTGTGTCCGATCCTGATCAAGATGAGGTTGTTCCAGGAGTTTTCTTTACTTGCAACTATATTTATTTCTTTTCTACATTTGTTCCCTTCTCATATGATCCTTCACCCCATAGGCCTTCTTTTGTTTTTTGGCACATTCAGTTGCTACCTGATTTTTCTCTTCTTCTGGTTTGATTTCCATTCCCACTTGACACCAATATGCTTTGCTAAACTAAGCAGGGGAGTCATCTTAGACTTGTTCTCCTCATTTTTAAATGTTCACTATTTTTGGATCTTGTGAGGTCAGCAGATATGTATGCAGTCCTATGATTGCAGATCAATATATGTAATTAATTTTGAGGAGGTCCAAATCTCCTTCAGAATGGGGAATATATGATCTTGACATACACTAATTTTTATAGATCATTTAATAAGCATGAAGCATTTTTCTTATTTTCCTGTCCAAGCGATCTAGTATGTTTTGGAGCCAATCACCCCAAAACTGTAAGGTAGAACAGGAAAGGCAAATTAGTTTATAGCTTGGTCTTTGTTCCTAGATGTCAGGGCTGTTTTCAGTATTAATTTTAGTCTTCTAAAATATTCCTTTCTAAGTTTTATTCACATTTCTTCATGTTTTATTGTTGATCCTTCGTCAATTCTCAAATATTTATACACTCCAACCTGCTCAAGTTTCTTTATATCACATTCCTGTCCCAGACTGATATTTTATGTGTGTTGCAGGTTTCCTGCTTTAAAGGTTGCTTTTGCACATTTATCAAGACCAAATGACATTCTTATCTCATCTGAGAAAGTTTTGATGACTTGCAGCTGTGCTTTCAGTTACTCGTCTGATGAAATATACAGTTTTTAACCATCTACAAAAAAGATGGTGAGAAGTCTTTAAACTTTGTTGTTTTCTGGGAGTCAAATTGTAACCCTGACCTAATCTGTTAAATAGACAGCTTAATGGGTTAAGGGCAAGAAGAAAAGGCATGGGTGACAGAGTCACCCTGAAATATCCTCCTTTGAATTTTTATCCCTGGGATAAAAATTTGTCCTTTATCATGAATTAGCTGCATAGTGGTTTGCCACTGCTTCATGGTCATTATAATGTAATCAATAAATGTAGGGTGCATGTTATACATTTATAAGCACTCCATTATCCATTAATGTGGGATATTGTCAAATGCTTTTTTGTAGTCCATTCTTGCCATACTAAGATTCTTCCCCATTTTACTATTCTCTCTTATAACTATTTAACAACAAATGATCCTTTGTTTCATATGATTATCTTTTATTACATTTTTTGTTCTATTGCCATGAAGTTTTCTTCTAAATAGCTATAAACTCTATTGCATCAATTCCAGTATATAGTTTATACATTGTCGGAAGGGAAGTTATTGGTCTATAAGATTTAAGGTAGCTTGTAGGTTCACTCTTAAGGTGGTATCATTTTTCCTATTGTTTACCAGGTTGACATTGATTCAGGATGGGCATATGAATAGTTCTTACTCAAGGCTAACTCTTTGTGTAAATATGTTTATACTTTTAGCAAGAAGTTAGGTAGTGCATCTGGGCCTGGGTTTTCCATTTATGAGCTTTTCTTAATTTTGTTATATTTTCTCTGGCCATTACTTCATCCCATTTCATATCCTGTACATTTGAATTTCTTACTGTTTCTTTTATTTCTTCTATTCATTCAGAATTTTTGTTATATTCCACAGGATTTTAATAGATATTTCTCCAAAATGTGTCTATTTCTTCTTTTTTTGTGGTATTTCTATTTCTTTTGCCTTGTTTACCAATTCCCTCTAAAACTTTTTTGGGTCATCAATAAATTGCTTATTTGTATGTTTCCTTTATATTTATCTGCATATCTTCTAAATTTGTCTGCTTGTGCTGATATCTTTAGTTTATTATTTGCAATAGTGTACAATAGATCTTGGTCTGTTCTGATACCATGCATGGCTTTTTTTCACGTCTATCTTTCTAAGTCTTTCTGCAACAGCTGGAAAGACCACAGAAGTACCTCACCAAGAGGATCACTGGCCTCAAACAGATGCCCTATGCAGCTCGACTGAAGAAACTCCAGCTGTACTCGGTTGCATACTGCCTACTCAGAGGTGATCTCTGCCTGACATACAAGGCCATGTACAACCCAGAACTGATGGACATTCTCCACCTAAAGAAAACCTTATCCCCTCAAGCCACATGCTCTAGGGATCTAAACCTCACCACAACAATGAATAGGATGTGCTGGAGGGATAGATTCCTGTCCCAGAGACTTTCCATGCTTTGGAACAAGATTCCAATCTACATTAGGCAGAGCTCCTCACTAACACTCTTCAAAAGAAACCTTGACGAGTAGATGGGAAACAGAAAGTTTACCCTGGGGATCACTTCAGTGGCTCTGCTGGACAGAGGCACAGGGAACAAATCTAAGAGGGCAGCGAAAGCCAACATTTTCTGGCTAGGCTTATAAATGCCTTCGGGCAGATAGCTTAGTACCTACCTATGAACCTAATTATTTTTGTTCTTCTGTACTCTTCTAACAGTGACACTTCTTGCCTTAATTGCTTGCACAGTTTTCTCTATTCAATACTTCCATGACAGCATTTTATTTCTTGTGAACAGTCTTGATTACTGTATTCATTTATTTTATCAAACTTCTAACATTTTGGGTCTTAAAAGATTTTCTGTAATCTATTTATTTCATTGATCTTAATATGTCTATCTATCCATCTCTATTAAATCAAGCAACTCTTCCCTTCAATCTTTCTGCACATTCTTTACTCTTTTTCATGTGGGCATTCTACAGAAAGTTCCCAAAAATCTCCCTGTGAAATTTTCTCTTCAGTTTCATCCTGTGGCACCCATTGCTGTTTCATATAGGAACTCACTGCCTATCACTCTACAACATTGACTGCATCAGAGTTGTCACCATTTCATGCTCCTTCCCTTGCTCCCTTGCTATGCAACACCAACTGAACTTTTGTACTGGTTTTCTACTGAAGGCCCCACAGTATCTTCATATGGCAATTCATCAGATGCTTCCCGTTCCACTGGTTTCTCCTTAATTTAGGGACTCACTGCTCTATTATGCTGTGATGTTACCAGAGTTGAATTTTCTACACTAAAGCCTTCACTTTGCAGGTAATCCATAATTCAGTTTCTATTTCTTTAACTTCTCCATTAGTAATCCTCGTTTCTACTTCCTCCTTTGTTTTCATAGTTTTGCATTGTAAAATTTTCCATATCCAGATGCCTTTGCCTGTATTTCTTTTTAAATATCTTTGGTGCTGCTTTTTTGTATTGATTAGTTTTGCTTTCTCCTTTGCATAAATATTGAACCATATTAAATCTCTTTTTCTTTCCCATGTCCACATTTCTTCATCAGATATCTCATGCTCCTCCTGTTTCTCCTTAATTTGGGAACTCACTGTACAATCATTCTGTGTCAAAACATAAGTTAGACTTTTCTACACTAAATCCTTCAATTCACAGGTATTGCATGACTTCAGCTTCTATTTGTTTCACTTCTAATGTAATAATCTTCTATTCTACATTCCCCCTTTGAAATCCTATTTTTGTATTGTGAAATTTTTCATATCTGGGTGCCTTTGACTGTATTTCTCTTCAAATATCTTATAGCTGATTTTTTGTATTGATTAGTTTGGCTTTCTCCTTTGCATAAATATTGCACCATATCAGATCTCTTTTTCTTTCCAATGTCCATGTTTCTTTTTTATACCTTTCAAATATCTCTAGACTTTGTTCTTTATATTTTCACACTTCCTGAGTCACTTCTTTTTCCAAATGGCCAAAGGTTTCTTGGCCTATATAATGTTTTTTCATGAATCTGTTGTATTAATGAACACAAATTTGCATTTGAAGCTTTTGACAGTTTTCTCGTGAAAGTATTTTTCTTTACACTAATTTCTCTCTTAATGTTTTTGTATATCTTCTATCTGGAAATTCTGGGCTTCTGCATAATAATAACTATACATAATTTCTTTCTTATCCTCAATAGTCCATTTGTCATCTTTATGGCTCTTTTTTGGCCTGTTGGGTTTTGTGTTTTTTGTGGCCTACTACTTCTTTCTACAATGGGGGGGGGTCATCCTTCCCCTGAACCTGGCTTAACCCCATTGTAGGAATGTTTCCATATTTTGAGGATTCTACACTGCTATTTTTCCAGTTCTGGCACCAGTGCACCTACCAGGATTGGGCACTTTTTTTTTATCCCGGGATTTGTATACCTAGCTGTCTTTTTAATTTTATCCTACTTCTGTCTTCTGTCCATGATATATACTATATAAAATACAGTATATGTATATATATATATATATATATATATATATATATATATATATATATATATATATATATATATATCAGTGTCATCCTGGTAAGATTTTGTAAAAACAGGGTCTACCTCATGAAGGTACTCACCAAGACTTGATGATGAATTCAGTTCCAGCAGTACTACTCTCCTTACTTGATGATCTTATATCTCCATTCAGACCTCATTATTCTTCCTGACTGATTGTACTGAGGAGATTATATACAATTTGCAAGACATTTTAAGTGGAAGAATATATATTTTTTTTAATTTCACACGTGAGCATAGTTCTGAAGGGCTTCATTTTCTGGGCATTCATATCTTGTTTGACCTAGAGATGGATTCCTTTATTTCTAATGTGCACAGAAAATCTTTTTCTGTTAATGATAGTATAGATTCTGGTAGTGGACATCCTTTACATGCCAAGAATAAAGTTATTAAGAACCAAGTTATTAGGTTATCTAGAATTATATCTATGAACACTGACAGAAAAAAAAAACTTGAAAGAAATAACTGACATGCTTTTAGAGATAAGCATTATAAAATTATTTAATTACAGAGATTTTTAGAATAAATTATGGTGGGCAGGGCATACCTTTATCAGTCATTGTTAGTAAATAACAAGTAACCTTTGGTTTACAAAGTGGAAAGTGAGAAAGGGGATTTTGGTTGTTTACTTTCTACTGTTTATAGTGCAAATAATCATTCCGCAAATATTGCCAATGACAACTAGAACGTTTTTCTGCATTTGGATACTTGGATTCCTTTTTTCCCCACAAAATAAAACTGTGATGTAAATCAACAGTATTTCAAACAATCAAAATTAAAACAGACAAAACTGACAAAATATTTACTTATGAGAATAGAAACACGATAGTCTATGGCTTCAGCAGCAATTTTGAGATAGCTGTCTGGTAAATTATCAGTAGCTAAGGTTGTAGGTTTAAGTTTCCGAAAGTACTTCTTTATGGTACAGTTAGAGATTGAACTGAGGAAGAAGGCACCTGAATTGTTGATGGGTTAAGAAGTATTTTGTGGATTGTAATTATTTTTATTAAGTAATAAATTTATGGTATTTAGGAAGCCAGAGCTGGATAGAGTGGCAGTACTATCTGGATCCATATCATGGCATGGCTGAGCTGTTGACATCTACCAGGGGTTAAGAGTTTTTTGATGGAGACCCATAACTCTTTTGGGGGGGGTTGGTGAGTGCTTTGTAAGCCAAAGTAGTAATGGATTTTAGCTATTTTGACTTTTTTTGTTGATAAGATTATTGTGATATCAAAAGTTTTGATGGTCTTGTGGAGTTTGATTTTTTAGTCAGCTTTTCCAGGCCTTATCCCTTTTATGCATGAGTATTTTAATGTCAGAGGACAGCCAGGTGGCAGTATTATGCTTGACTCTCTTTCTTCTCACTGGAGACGGATTATTTAGTATATTAAGGAAAGTTGAATTAAAGAGAATTGTGGCATCATCTAGAGGAATGGTTCTAAGGAGATTGAATGGATTGATTTTAGAGTGGCTATGAATGTGCTGGGATTCAAGTTGGTTATATTATGTATTTTGATAACACAATGTTTTCTGGGTACATTAGTGGTACTTATTGCAAAGGTGGGCAGGTGATTCCTAAGTGTGTCTGTCAGGATTCCTGAGGATGATATTTTATTTGGATTGGTGGTCAGTATCCAGTGCAGCAGGGATTGTCTATTACTGGGCATGGTGAATCTAGTTGGGATGCTTGATTTTATCCTTGAAAGAATATTTTCCATAACATAGATGTTGTCTGCTGGTGGGATAATAAAGCAATGATACATGAATGCTTCTGTGTATTTACTTTGAGGCAGGAAATGAGGATATCAGCATTCCTGAAAGTTGGGAGATTGCTAGGGTGTAGAGAGAGTTCAAGGGCATTGTCGAACACTATAGCAAGGTTTACTCCCTTCTTTTCTATAGATTCTGCAGCTGTTCGGGGGGGGGGTAGCATCTCTGTTGCCTGGTTTCAACCAGGTTTCAGACAGGGTGAGAATGAGTGGGGTGAGTGCATGGTTATCCATGCACGTAGGTCAGTTATTGTGTTGGTAATGCTTCTGATGTTAACATGGAGAAGCTTTAGCCCTGAACTGGTAACGAATGCTTTGTGTAGGATAAGAGGTGTGGATGGGGAAGGGGCAGAGTCCTATGTGGTCAGTAGGGATGGTCCAGGGTTAGGATGAATGTTTCCACAGGCCAGGAGTTTGATGTGTGGGAGGCTATAGGGAAACAGCTCCTTCGGTTTTAATTTTGTTTTAATATAACTTTTTTTTTTTGCAGAGAGTTTTCCGTAATGTAGGAGTGCTTAAAGAGGTGAATGTAGGAGATGTTATTCAGGCATGGTGATATATCTGTGAAAAAGCCAGTGTGATTGGGAAGAGGTCTGAGAAATGTGGAGAAAGAAGGTGTATTTGATATGCAGAGGAATAAGTAAGAACAGTGCATGATGTCAGACAGATTAAAAACTGAAAGAATAGCATGCCAGGTAGTCAGGTTCATAATGGTAGGTATGAAAAGGGAGTCCTACTCTTATGAAGGAGGGTGAACAGATGTTTAATGGAAGGTTGAAGCAGTTGTTACTGTAAAATACAGGGAAGGCAACCAAAAGTATTATACTAAGAAAATTATTTTTTGCTTAGTATTTTCTCAAAATGCAAGGTATCTGCTGGTAACGTAATGATATGTTTCAGGTTAGGAATACAGTATAGGCAGACAGGTTTGGTACTAAATTGTTAAATGGGAATTGTATGGTAGCTTAAATGTAGAGTGTTGGTTTAGAAGTTATGTGTGTATTATTATTGTGAATGGGGGTGGGCTTATAAGTGTGCACCTCTACACTTTTGTGTGTGTATGCCTTTAAGAGGTGTAAGTAGGAAGTGGAGTAGTGGGTGGTGAGTGGGTCTTATAAATGTAATGATATGGGGGAAGCTGGGGAACTGAGGGTGGGAGAGGAGCAGGTAACAGTCCACACACTATCAGGAGGTAATCAATATGGGCATTCTCAGTGTGAAGAAGACAGAAGCTGCAAGTTATCACAGAAGTATCTGTTATATAGATTTCTTCTGGCTTTAAATGTATTTAAATAGAAAAGACACTGCATTTCAAAAACACTGCTTAAAACAGTGCAGATTTGTATCCCTGCAGCCTGAGGAAGGTTGCTGTTCAGTCCTGAAATTTATATTCTAAGTATTATTATCTCAGTTTACTTGGGGGGGGGGGCATGGATTCTCATAGGGGATGTGGAAGGAATTAAAAGGCTAGAAACTCTGGAAGTATGCATGCAAATCTCTATGCTTGTACTTGAAAGTCCACCCTCTCCTATAATTTATCTCTACCCTTAGGTAGCTTTTCTTCCTACACTATGGTTCTAGTATTGTTTAGGTCCCGGAGACCAGCTTATACTTAATGAAACCTTCATTTCCTTGCCTTGGAATCAAAGGAAGGCTTTAATTTGGTAATACTATGAAAATAGTTATTTTCATTTAACAATGGCATGTGTTTTCCTGTACAGTTTCAAATTTCAGTAAAATGCCCCACTTTGGGCACCTAAAAAGATGGCGAACTTAATACCTGGAAGACAAACCAAACGCTCAGCCAGTACGGCAATGCAGGGTCAAACCAACAAGTATTCCAAAAACTAATGACCAGCATGTAGGTATAAAAGGCAATCAGTCTAGTGCAATAAAAATATGTTTATTCCTCAGACCAGTTTCGGCTCACCAGCCTTCATCAGTGAATCATAAACACAAAAACAACATCATATTACATGCTTAAATATTCTCCCCCCAAAAACGTGACATGCATAGTCCAGCCCATAATAAAAGGGCAAGAAACCTACTGAATGTAAAATAAATCCAAAGTACATAATCCTACATACAGTTAGTAGCACCCATACAAAACAACCTAATGAATATAATAAAAACATCATATAAAAATATACTTGGTGTGACTTTATAAATGATCATTAAGTCCAGGGGAAAACAAACCCCCCAAATTAATGATCCAATATTTCTCCTTTTTATTGAGTATAGTATGCCAACCCTGTCAATTACTCTGATCCCCAATAATTCTATCTATAATCATGAAACGGAATTCAGCATCAGCATGTTTAACAGTATGACGATAAAGTGCATTAGTTTCTCGTCTATTCCTTGTATCGCTTCTGTGTTTAGACATACGTATCCTCAATGTTCTGGAGGTCTGGGCATTTCAAAAATACTGATAGTGGTGGTGCTGTATATAAACAACTGATGTTGTCAGGTGACCGACTGTTAGGTACCTTTCAATGTGGACATTGCAGTTCTTGCCAATTTGTCAGTAAACTCAAACAGTTTACTAGTAAAAATACCAGTAGGGTTTATGACTTAAAATTTTTTGGCAACTGGAGCACCAGTTGGATTGTTTATCTAGCCACATGTAAATGTTCGGCATTTTATGTCAGCCAGACCTCCAGAATATTGAGGATACGTATGTCTGAACACAGAAGCGATATAAGGAATAGACGGGAAACTAATGCACTTTATCGCCATACTGTTAAATGTGCTGATGCTGAATTCCGTTTCATGATTATGGATAAAATTATTGGGGCTCAGAGTAACCGACAGGGTTGGCATACTATACTCAATAAAAAGGAGAAATATTGGATCATTAATTTGGGGGGTTTGTTTCCCCCCTGGACTTAATGATCATTTATAAAGTCACACCAAGGATATTTTTATATGATGTTTTTATTATATTCATTAGGTTGTTTTGTATGGGTGTTACTAAATGTATGTAGGATTATGTACTTTGGATTTATTTTACATTCAGTAGGTTTCTTGCCCTTTTATTATGGGCTGGACTATGCATGTCATGTTTTTGGGGGGAGAATATTTTAGCATGTAATATGATGTTGTTTGTTTGTTTATGATTCACTGATGAAGGCTGGTGAGCCGAAACCGGTCTGAGGAATAAACATATTTTTATTGCACTAGACTGATTGCCTTTTATACCTACATGCTGGTCATTGGTTTTTGGAAAACTTAATACCTGACCACATTATTTTATTTTTTTTACATTTGTTAACAGGAATAGGTTTGGCTGGACGTGAGCCCTTTTTCAGTGGAGGCCCGGTGAGTAAAGCTCCAGACAAAACAATAATAATAATAATGTTAATATAAATTTATGTTGTTCAAGACAGTGATATATAGTTAGCAAGCTTAGTAAAATTAAACATAGTAAAATTAATACGTAGCTATCTGAGTAAGAATCCAATATTTAGTAGTAAAATACAACAACAGAAAAATGCTTCTAGGGAGAGCTGAACTTTCTGTAGACTGGTTGGACAGATAGATGAGAGGAGTTAGAGAGAAGGAAAGAAGGGAAGTACAGGACAGTGAGATGATGATTAGTTGGGGGATTGACAGGGGTAAGGGGTGGGAGAGCTGTTAAAGTTAATATGGGGTTTAAGGGGTGTGAGTGGGGGAAGTTCATAATACAGAAGAATTGTGAAAGAGGGTAAAGAGAAGAGGTAGAAGGTAGGTTAGGCAGGAGAAATTAGAAGAGGAAGGAGAGGAGTTAGATAGCTTAATGTGACGTTAGGTGGTCCTAAGACAGGAGCAGAACCAATAGTTAAGAACTTTTTTCTCTTAAGGCTTTTTTAAATCTGAGACTATTGGGGATATATGTGATAGTTAAAGGTATTTGTTTCAGGACAGAGCCACTGTATAACTTTATAGGGAACAACTTAAGGATTTTTTTGGCTTTTAGATTTCCAACAGAAGTTGATCAGAGTTCTGGAGAGAGTGATTGGATGTATAGTAAGTGAGTGAGGAGTGGAGCAATGGTGGGACAAGAAGTAAGTTTGTTTATTATGTCGTGAGTGAGGAGAAGTTGAGAGAGGAGGAGCTGGTGAGGTAGTGCAAGCCAGTTTAGAGTTTTTAACAGATAGACAGTGGTGTCAGTTATAGGGTTGGTTATCAGTGAATCTAGCAATTTTGTTGTAGCAGAACTCCAGCTTTGTTTGTACGGTGGATTGTGGGTTAGTTAGAATAGGAGAGGGGTATAGTAGGGTGGGGAGAAGATATGCATCAGCAAGGGCAAATCTGGTGGCACTGGTAAGGAATTTATTTTGTTTTGTAGCACATCCCAAGTTTTTGGTGAGTTTTTTGATACAGTTTTGGCTATGTAGGTCAAATTTTAGTTGATAATCGATGATAACACCCAGGAGTTTAATGTGTGTCACTACGTCTATTAAGGTATCAAGAGATGTAATGGTAAAGGATGATTTTTGATGAGACAGAGACATTGGGAGGAATAGAAGTATTTTTTTAGGGTTAAGTATGAGTTGGTTTTCATTTAGCCATATTTTTACTTAGTTAAAGGATTTTTGGGTAAGACACTGCAGGTGTAGGGGATTATTGGATGATCAGATGATATTAGTCATCAGCGTATTGTATAAGGGAAGAATGAGTGCAGGATATATGAAGACAGTTGGTAAAATGTTGAAAAGTATTGGGACAAGAATGGAACATTGTGATACACCAGTGTTAACAGGGAGGAGGTTGGAGAAAGAGGAAAGCCACTTAGACTATAGACTACTGGTGGCTATAAAGTTAGCTAGAAAACCACTTGAGAGCAGAGTTAGAGAAACCAAGAGCAGATATTTTTAGAGATGTAAGGGGTGAGAGATGGTGTTTAAGGCTTTGGAGATGTCCAGAAAGAGGAAGGATACCAGGTTATCATTTTCTCTAGCTTTAATGATGGTATGGGTAAAGGAAACTAGAGCGATAGTTATGCTGTGGTTATGGTAGAAGCCATGTTGGGTTAATGTGTGTAGATTTCATTTTGGGGATGTTCTAGAAGTTGTCTGTGAATGCATTTTTTCAGGAATTTTTGAGACAGGGGACAGAATTGCACTGGGCCTATAATTTGTGAGTTATATGGATTGTCCACCTTTGTGAAGTGGAATGATGAAAAATTGTTTCCAGATAGAAGGGACTAAAGATGTTTGAATAGGCCTGTTAATTAGGATGGAGTTAGGGTAGACTATTGAGTTAGCAGCAAGTTTAAGGAATTCTGCAGGGAGATTATCCACCAAGGGAGAACAGGATTTAAGATTGGTAAGGAGAAATATAATGTAGGTAGGTGTTAAGGACTGACTTAAGACAGAAAGTGGGTATGTTGGCAGGGAGTGGGAGAGGAGGTATGGGGTTAGGGTTGTAAATGTTCGGCGTTAATTTATTAATGGAATCAATGATGTAGGAGTTGAATAAAGTGGCAGTCTCAGAGGGAGAGTGGTTTGGGAATGGGTTTGCTATACTAGGAGAACCAGGGTTCAGGATCTTGTTGATGGTATTCCAGGATATTTTTGTATTGTTTTGATGGTTTATTTGAGGTTTTAAATAATATTTTTTTTTATCTACTTTGACTTGTTTTTGTACGGTTACGTAGTTGTTTGTATGTTTGAAGGTGATTGGGGTATTTGGATTTTAGACAATTTTACCAAGTTGTGTCCATAATATGCATGAGTTCAGGTGGAGTGAGAAGGTCAAGGTGAATGGCGAGATTTGGCTCTCATTTTCCTCAGAGGAGATAGGGAGTTAAGAGGTGGTCACAGGAAGGTGGTCACTGATAGAGTCTGGGAGTGTTTTAGGGTTGTACAACTCCAAAGAACAAAGTAAAAATAAAAAAGCAGCAAACCAAAGACCAGGAAGGAACCAGACCACAAAACTTATAAGCTTTCGTTCGTTTAATAAAACACCACGAACTTCAACAGAATAAATACACAAACTTGAAACCACCCTTTAAATACTTGTCATGTGCAAAAAATCATCCAGTGACAAAATGCTTCAAATAAATTATTTAAATATTTATTCTGATGAAGTTTGTGGTGTTTTATTAAACAAACAAAAGCTTAAATGTTTTGTGTGGTTCCTTCCTGTTCTTTGGTTTGCTGCTTTTTCACTTTTACTTTGTTTTAGGGTTGTGATACAAGCTGGGGTTAGATACTAGCATCCAATCGAGGATGGAGCCTATGTTGGAGGATATATGGCAGCAGGTGCAGTTGGAAATTAATTGTGTGAAGCAACGGAGATTTATGCTACATGTAGGGTAGTCAGTGGTTAGGGTTTGTCGGTCAACGTTGACATCACCGAGCATGACAGTTTCATTTGAGATAATGTTGGAGGTGCAGTAGAGAATGTATTTTGGGTTAGGGATATTATTCCCAGGTGTAATATCGATACCAGTGATGCATACTGATTTGTAGTTATTTAGTCTGCAGTTGGCTAGCATGAGCTCTACAGGGAGAAAGTTGGGGAGTGATCTAGACAGTGATGTGATTTTAAGATGGTTGGAGTAAAGTATTGCTAAGCTACTGGCTTTTTTGTGTATTCTATCAGTGTGGATGATGTAACCTGGAGGAAGAACTACAGTGTCTGTGGTATGTGGTTTGTGCCATATTTCTGTAAATACAACTATGTTGGGTAGGTGATGGGCAATCCGTGCATAAAATTCTGAGATTTTGTTTAGGAGGCTATGAATATTCATAGAGATGATAGTTAAATTCTTGGTAGATGGTCTAGAAATTGAGTAGTTTGGGGGTATGGAGTTGGGGTCAAGATTGGGGAGGTGTTGCGGTCAGTGCTATAGTGTATATCTCCACATAGTAAAATATTTATGGAGATAGTATGCTGTGTAGGGAGTTTAAATTCCTTAGTAAGGTGATTGAACTTAGTTTTGTTTGGATGGGGGTTGGTGTTAAGGAACTTGTATTTGCGCATGAGAAAATAGGTGCATTAAACAAGTAAGGTGTTATTATGACATGGAATGGGGTTGTCATTGCTATAAAGAGGGTGAGTAAGAGTGGGTGGTGGATTGATAGAAGATATATTTGTTTTGTAGCAGGTAAGAAGAGGCAGTAGGAAAAGTGAAGGAGTAAATAGATATACAGATATCATTCTTGGAGAAAAGGAAGGAAGTACAGGGATAAAAGAAAGGAAATGGTAAATGAGGAAGATGAATAGTGGGAGGAGAAGGAATATGATTAGGATGTAGAAGAGAAAATGGATGGGGCAGTGATAAGGATGAAGGTATATAAAGCTCTGGAGGGGAGAATTATAGGAAAAGAAATGTTTTGTGAGAGTGAATAGGTATGAAAAAATAGGTATGAAAAAAGATGAAGAGGAAAAAAGTTGAGTAATAAGGGGAAGAGATATGGTGAACAGGAAGAAATAGGGTGTATCCATTAGATATGTGGGCAGGAAGAGGAGGATCTGTTACAGGAAGTGATGTGGCTGTAAGAGTCATAGCCTTCCATCTCCAAAATGAGGAACACTCGCCTTCATACTGTGGAACAAATGTGCAAAATGTGGAACACTTGCTAACAGCTTACCAACTTCAACTAGGAATGTCATAGGATGGTTAAAATATGTTGGTTTGACTTATAAAGAAGGTCCTTTAATGAATTAATATAATTCATTTGTATTTATCATAGATTTCACTTAAAAAAATTCCTAACACTGAATGTGTGACTGACTCTTTCAATGTGGAACTTTGAGGAACATTAACTTTTTAAGACCCCAAATGAGGTACATTCCTCATAATGAGATACACTTGAGAGGTATGGTGAGAGTATGGTGAGAGTATATATTTAGGGGTAATGGGGTGGGTGGGAACTGGAGCAGGGAAGGGAGCAAAGTGAATCCAGAGTATAACCAGGCCCATCCATCAAGGGTGTAGATCACAAGAAAACAAACAATTACTGAAGAGAGAAGATACTGAAGTCAGAAGGTAAGGAACTAAAATATCGCTATTGCAACAGATGTAGAGGAAGAAAGTAGGAAAAGAACTTTAGTTCATAGAGGGATTAGGCTAAGAGAAAAAGGGAGAGAGAAAGGAGATGGGCATGCAAGGCAGATATGAGAGGGTTGGGGAGGGGTGGAAGATTTGGAAAGGAGTTAGTGACAAAGCAAGGTGTTAGAACCTCAGAGAGAAAACAGGGGTCTGTGACACAAAAGCAGCTCACTCCATGGCTAGAAAGAGAGAGAATATATGGTTTTTAGTGAAGTCACAGGTCAAGAAGAGGAAGCAGGATAGTTTGTCAAGTGTCAAGAAATAAAAAAGGGGCGGGAGTTGGTGAAAACTGTGATGGGAGACTCACCATTGGCAGTGTGCACACTAAAGAGAGAGCTCTACTAATGTCTGTAGTTCACTTTAAATATAACATCTAGGCTATAAAACCTTCATCATGCATACTTGGTTCTGTTTGCTACAGGGATCCCGGGAGTGTTGATGCTGGATTGTGCTGGCTTTCAGGTAGGAGAAATAGATTGGTTAAGTGGCTTGCTCTGCCTGTAGACTGTAGTGGGCTGAAAAGAAAATATAAAGAAAGCTAAGCTACGTTGTAAGTAGTTATAGCAGGTAAGGAAACAGGGAAGTCAGTAAATTTAATGCACTGTATGGAAAATACCACAGTGGGGACAATTTCAGTGTAACAACTTAGCTAACAGTTAGAAAGGTCACAATGCAAACAGAAAGGTAAAATAACAAGGCAAATCCTGTATGGCATGAGAAGCAGTAGGCAGAAAAAGAAGGTATTTAACACAGTTAACCAAATAACAATGCCTAATCATATGCATCAGCACACATTTAGCTTAATGTCCAAAGACTTGACTTTTCTAGTAGCTAGGATGTTGAAAGAAGAAGAATGCTGCAGTACAGCAAACAGGCTCCTATAACAAGAGCAAGCACTGTATGGCAAAGGATACTGTAAATGGCAAAATGTAAAGTATTTAAAATGTTTATCAAATGTCACTATCAAGGCATGTGCTTTTACAGTTAGATTGTATATCATATTGCGTGACTGATGATATTTTCTCCATAATTATTATTTTTCATCACTTGTTGATACTGGTACAATAATGCTGATTAGTATATATCTGTTTATACCTCTCATCTGGCAATCAACACAATTCCTCCCTTTATGTATATATTCTGTATATATTACTGTAATCACTATGTGTAACACTGTATCTACTTTTGTACAAATTAATGTTCATAGGTTCATAGGTGTGTACTAGGCTAATGGCCCTGGAGCCTTTACAAGCCTAGCCCATAGGATTACCCTGGCATCATTCCACCCGACCTTAGTTCCCAGTGCCTCTGTCAAGTAGAGCCACTGGAGTGATCCCCAGGGTGAATTTTGTATTTCCCATCCACTCATCAAGATTTCTCTTAAAGAGGTCCAGTGATGTGCTCTGCTTGACATTTATGGGAAGTCTATTACATAGCATGGGCAGTCTCTGGTTTATGAACCTGTCCCTCCAGCATGTTCTGTTGATTGTGGTAATGAGGTTGAGGTCTCTGGAGCGTGTGGTGTGGAGGGATTGGGATTTCTTTAGATGTAGCATTTCTAACAGAGCTGGGTCAGACATGGCTTTGTAAGTCAAGCAGAGATCGCCTCTAAGTAGACGATATGAGACAGAGAATAGTTGGAGTTTTTTTAAGTCTGTCCAAATAGGACAAGTGTTTAAGGCCTAGGATCCTCTTTGTGAGGTACTTTTGCAGTCTCTCCAGTTGTTGCAGGTATCTAGTGAGGTACATACTCAATGATTGGTCTAATGAGGGTAGAGTAGAGGGAGACAATGACCTCTTTCTTCCTGGATGGAAAACCCTTAGTCATGAGGTGTGCCACATAGAAGGACTTTCTGACCACAGTGGCAATGTGGTGGTCAAAGGAGAAGTTGCTATCAACCTGTGTTCCCAGATCTCTTATAATGCCTTCTGTGATCAGTGGACTACCATCAATGTGGTAATTCATGGGCACCAGGTTTTTCCCAAAGGGGATGACAACACATTTTTCTGACATTGAGCTTAAGGCCATGGTTCTGACACCAGTCGTTGGTCTCAGTGAGGCCTTCTGTAGGATGTCAACATCACTTGGGGAGTTAATAATAGCTCCCAACTTGCAATTGTCTGCAAACTTTGGCAGCCAGATCCCTTCTTGTTGGCCTGTACTTCAGAGAAGTAGATACCAAACAGGAAAGGACCCAGGACTGAACCCTGTGGACTTCACTCGTGACTGCTCAGCAGTCTGACTGGAGTCATCTACTTTCACACTGAGGGTTCTATCTGTGAGCCAATTTGCAACCCACCTGTTTGCATACTAAATGTTTTATACCTGGAATTTAATATCATGTATAATGTCACTACATAAATACCTGTTCTATCTTTATATAGTGTCATCACAAACCAGAGTTCTGCCCAGCTGGACTTTTACAGTCAACAAAAACAAAGAAAAGGAAAGAAAGAAATGTGTGCTTCATTTTTAAAAAAATCCATTAACACAAACTGTACTATGCCTATAAAACATTTTTGGGAAATAATAGCAAGCACATTAGCACATTTTCCAAAATTCAGGATAAAAAAATACTTCCTATCGCAGCAGACATTGGTGAGTTGCAGAACAAGCTCTTTGAGGTGTTGATTAGCAGTTCTTGGATTATAGTGCTAGCTTTGACACCTCAGGAAGAGTGTGGGGGAGGGTCAGTCAGTGCTCATAACACAGGATTACACCATTAAAAGCACATAGGCCTCAGCCATTAGGAGGCAAGTGTATAACACAGACCCTAGCAATGTGTGACAAACAGTAAGAATGTAGAATACCCTATTTTCGCACTGCGCGTAAATGTACCATTTCCATGGGGCCTGGTTGAAGTGGGCTTACTGCCAGAGGTATTAAGTTACATTTATCTCATACAAGTTTGCATACTATAGATTTGTAAAATTCAGTAAAAGACACATGCTTATGATTCATATATAAAACTTTTATTTTAAAATCTGCAAAACCACCATAACCACATCATAAATAACTAAATATGAAACAGCACTTGTATACAGAATCAAACTAAAACCATCTGTCATTAATGCCACTTTCTACCATATTTACTACATTTTCTAAACATTTCACACAACCAATTCCATGTTTGCATGTTGCTTGCACTTAGCATCTAAGACATGTTTTGACAGCTTAAGACCATAGCAGTCCAGTTCTTTTTTTCATTTTAACTGCTAATAAAGAGTTCAATGGTTTTACGCTGAGAAACTGATGTAATTCAGTCTATACCTTCTGCACCATGCTAAAACATCTTTCAGCTTCTGCACTCAAATGTGTCATCACTAAGGGCTTTTCATCCAGAAAAAAGGAGTCATTGTCCCACTGTACTCATCCCTCATTAGAACCATTATAGAATACAACACCCTGTTTGGTATGTACCTCTCAAGACATCTGCAACAACTGGAAAGGCCGCAGAAATACCTCACTAAAAGAATCACAGGCCTAAAGCAGATGCCCTATGCTGACCGCCTTAAAAAACTCCAGCTATACTCTGTCGCATATCGTCTACTCAGTGGCGATCTCTGCTTAACATACAAGGCCATGTCAAACCCAGAGCTGTTGGACATGCTACACTTAAAGAAATCCCAATCCCTCAGAGCCACACGTTCCTGGGATTTAAACCTTGTCATCACAATAAACAAAACATGCTGGAGGGATAGGTTCCTGACCCAGAGACACCCCAGACTCTGGAATAGATTGCCCATACATGTCCAGCAGAGTGCCTCTTTGGCCCTCTTCAAAAGGAACCTTGACGATTGGATGGGAGAAAGGAAATTCACCCCAGGGATCACGTCAGTCGCCCTGCTAGACAGGGGTCCAGGGGAGTAAATAGTGTGGGAAGAAATAGCCAGGGAATTGTTATGGCTAGGCTTGTATAGGCCCTAAGGCTGATAGCCTAGTAACAACCTATGAACCTATGAACCTATGAATCAGCTGCCTGAAAAGTGTCAGTTTCCCATTACCATATAGTTCCTTCAGAAGGTGTGCCCAGTACTTGGACATGCAAGAGTGGGACCTTTCTACTGGACCTTTGAGGGTCCCAGTGTCCTCAACCTGATATTGGGCAAACTCATCAATTAATGCTCAGCATCATTTCCACAGACACCCAGACAGAAACTAATATCCCTGAAAAGTCTGGAAGATATGTTGTCCAATTTTTGGCAGGATTAATAAGAAATTCAGCATCTTTTATTAAATGGTCTAACATGGAAAACTTGCTAAGTACTTTCTGCAACACAGCAGCATAAGCTATAATTTTTTTTATAAACGTTAAATTCTATAACTGTTCCAGCAATATCCACCTCATGTCTGTTCATGTACTGCTTAACCACATGGCCAATGAAAGAATAAAACTATCAACCACCACAGAAACATCACTATGTCTGAGAAGTTGGATGGCAGCTGCAGGTCTTAGGTGTCTGCCAGCATGTTGCTGCAGGATTTTATAAACAGTGGCATGAAGCATCAGTAGCTGACTTTCTGTGCTCTGAAGATGAATGCTGATCTCAAGTAAAGGTTCCAGTGCATACATGAGAAAGTCAAAAAGCATATGCAATTCATGATTGCGCAAGTGGTTGTAAATTAAGCTAAATGTAGCAGATTGTGGCTCTACAGACAAAAATATGAATTTAGGGCTGGCCACATGTTTAGGATTCTGCTAATGACCTACCCAGGAATCAGCCATTTAGTAGGTGCGTACCTTATAATTTTGAGGGGGTCAGTGTCTGTGAACAAAGCAAATTCTTGCCGTTTTTGTTGTCTTTGTGCATTGGAATTGAAATCACAGTAGATCTGATATGAGTTCCTTAGTTGGTGATTGTAGTGCTTTTACACCAGTCTTACTGCTGAGATCTGACAGGTGGCATAGACACCCCATGTTAATAATATTGGGTTTACCTCCTTTAAATGAGGCAGTACATAATTGTGCTTTCCAGTCATATCATTGAGGCAACATTGCTGAAGAAAAGCCCAAGATGTTAGAAAATGGAGTGTCACATCTTGTCAGAGTGGACATTAATGCATCAAACAGTGCTAGCCTAGTTCCTGACACTCATTCTGACATACGAAGGAACTGAATTACATTTTTGCCTGCCTTTTCATCTGGGTAACTGAAAAGGATCACCAAAGGTGCTTTGATTCATATACACGCAGAATGGTGATTTCTGCAAATTGGCAGCAGCTTCATTATGATAATGAAGGCCCAGAACATCCCTTGCAATGCAGGCTGCCTTTGTTGCTCCACTTGGCATTTTCCTGAGAGCAACTTGATCCTCTCCACATTTTTTCATAAATTTCAGGATGTGTTCTCCTGCAGCAAATGACAAGTTGTGTTTAGCAAGGAGTGATACAAAACAAACATCAGCCTCATTAACCTTTGTACTTGTTAAACTCTAAGGTCCAAATAAGTCTGTCATAGTCGTTCCAACTATTATTGAAATTCTGTTTGTGTTTCTCACTGTTAGCACACTGCTGCACGTCATGCTATCTACCATGATGAATTATGAAATCTGTGGCATGGATCTTGCAGAAAGCATATTTTACTCCCTGACTACTTACAGAAAGGAAACTTGGCTGAAAAACTGTGTCGTTCCATCTCTTCATTGGAGAGCCATTTATATCTATATCTATATCCCTGGGGTCTGTATCACTTTGTCAAATCCCTCTTTGTCGAACACCTATTAATCAAAGTTCCTTATCAGTGAATGGACTTTTCAGCAAAATTTTTCCCAGGCAAACTAACAGTAGGCCAGCCTAGCAACCAAAAACAAAATCATAAAACTTATCACTTAGGTGGAGCGGCTATGCTCCCACACCCTCAATGTGTGTGGGGGTGCTCCACTCCCCCACCCCAACTAAATATATCAATTTCAAGACTGCACTAACGTGGGGGAAGAGGGCAAATTCCAGATGGTGGCCGGTCATTGTTTTGCCCTCAAAAAAATTTCACTGAAAAGTCCGTTCACTGATTAGGAGCTTTGAAAAAAAGGTATTCGATGAAGAGGTATTCACTGATATGGGATTTGACAAAGTGATATAGACCCATATCCCTGTCCTGATCTTGATCCAGACAGTCTGTATCGAGCAGGTTTGTAAAATAAGGGTGTTAATGACCAAAGACATAGAATTGTGGCTATACTGCAAAAAAGAAACAAAAAAACAGCGACTGAACTGTTTCTTCAAACCAAAGAAATGGGATAACAGGCCCACAGCACATCCACATCACTAGAAATGTGCTGCCTCTGCACTAACTCCTCCTGGTCACCTCTGCTCCTTTTGCTCACTATAAAGGACTGTATGATCAGATTAAGTGTATTTTAGCTTGCTGAATGTCTGTCACATCCTTGCCTCCACAATGACACTTGTAATCTTCCGGTGCTCACTTAACCATCTAACCATTGTTGCAGAAGGGACAGTATGATTTTCATTGTACAGGTGACATTTACATATAATACAGCTCAAAATAGCTTTAATTCTGTTTTGACATCCATGCTGAAGATGAGCAAACCAAGCTTAACAAATGAACTTGCAGAAGACTTCTGCAAACTAAACCATGAGATATACCTACAGGAAACACTATGCACTTAAGTAGTAGTAATGAATACATAAACAAGTACATGCACCAGTACTTTACCCTCCTGTCACCACTTCATATTTATTCTAGGCCTGCCCCATACACACTGGTCTGTACCTGCCAAAGGTGCCAGGGTAATGTTGGTTAGTATCTAAAAGTTATGAATGCAAACTATGACCTTTTACAAAGACTATGACATTCATAAAATACATAACATAAGACAATTTGGATATAAATCTGTGATTAAACATGAAACATAACTAATGAATTCTCAGGTCTGACTTAGAAAATCAAGTAGGTAGCAATAAAATAAGTCAAAATCTGGGAGCTGCCAAAGAATCAGCAAGTTACTCCAGTCACAATTATGACCAAACAGTGCTAGATCTCATATCTGCAGAAAGAAATTTTAAGGGTGACATACCATATCTCAACAAGGGACATTTGTGAAACAAGAATTTCCTACTTTTAAAAATCCAAATGTCATACTATCTGCAATAGAAAGATCCACGCAGTTATACATATAAAGAAAATATGCAGCCAGCTAATATGGCTGCAGTGATGCACACATGAACATGTTTGGTTTCCTGTTTCGGAAAAAGAACTGCACAACAATGTCACTGTGTAGTAATAATCACTACAAAACAATGTCAATGTGAAATAATAATTGGTACAAATCAATGTCACTGTGTAATAATCTGTACAAAACAATGTCACTATGTAATAATAATCAGTACAAATCAATGTCACTGTGTAATAATAGTACAAAACAATGTCACTGTGTAACGATAATCAGTACAAATCAATGTCACTGTGTAATAATAGTACAAAACAATGTCACTGTGTAACAATAATTAGTACAAACCAATGTCACTGTGTAATAATGTAATAATAGTCAGCACAAATCAATGTCACTGTGTAATAATAATCAGTACAAATCAATGTCATGATGCAATAATAATCAGTAGAAAACAATGTCACTGTGTAATAATTGGTACAAAACAATGTCACTGTGTAATAATTGGTACAAATCAATGTCACTGTGTAATAATCAGTACAAAACAATGTCACTGTGTAATAATAATTGGTACAAATCAATGTCACTGTGTAATAATCGGTACAAAACAATGTCACTGTGTAATAATAATTGGTACAAAACAATGTCACTGTGTAATAATAATCAGTACAAAACAATGTTACTGCATAATAATAATTGGTACAAATCAATGTCACTGTGCAATAATTAGTACGAAACAATGCCACTGTGTAAAAATAATCTGTACAAATCAATGTCACCATGTAATAATTAGTACAAAACAATGTCACTGTATAATAATCTGTACAAAATGTCACTGTGTAATAATAATCAGTAAAAATCAATGTCACTGTGTAATAAGTCAGTACAAAACAATGTTACTGTGTAACAATAATCAGTACAAATCAGTGTCACTGTGTAACAATAATCAGTACAAATTAATGTTACTGTGTAATAATGTAATAATAGTACAATGTCACTGTGTAATAATAATCAGTGCAAATTAATGTCATGGTGCAATAATCAGTGGAAAACAATGTTACTGTGTAATAATCGGTACAAAACAATGTCACTGTGTAATAATTGGTACAAATCAATGTCATTGTGTAATAATCAGTACAAAGCAATGTTACTGTCTAATAACTGGTACAAATCAATGTCACTGTGTAATAATCGGTATGAAACAATCTCACTGTGTAATAATAATCGGTACAAAACAATGTCACTGTGTAATAAATAGTACACAACAATGTCACTGCATAATAATAATCGGTACAAATCAATGTCACTGTGTAATAATAATTAGTACAAAACAATATCACTGTGTAATAATAATCTGTACAAATCAATGTCACTGTGTAATAATCAGTGCAAATCAATGTCACTGTGTAACAATAATCAGTACAAATCAATGTCACTGTGTAATAATGTAATAATAGTACAAATCAATGTCACTGTGTAATAATAATCACTACAAAACAATGTCACTGTGAAATAATAATTGGTACAAATCAATGTCACTGTGTAATAATCGGTACAAAACAATGTCACTGTGTAATAATAATTGGTACAAAACAATGTCACTGTGTAATAATCACTACAAAACAATGTCACTGTATAGCAATCAGTACAAAAAATGTAACTGTTTAATAATTGGTACAAAACAATGTCACTGTGTAATAATCACTACAAAACAATGTCACTGTGTAATAATAATCAGTACAAATCAATGCCACTCTGTAATAATCAGTACAAAACAATGTCACTGTGTAATAATCTGTACAAAACAATGTAACTGTGTAATAATAATCATTACAAATCAATGTCACTATGTAATAATAGTCAGTACAAAACAATGTCACTGTGTAATAATGGAATAATAGTACAAATCAATGTCACTGTGTAACAATAATCAGTACAAATCAATGTCACTGTGTAATAATGGAATAAAAGTCAGTACAAATCAATGTCACTGTGTAATAATAATCAGTACAAATCAATGTCACGGTGCAATAATAATCAGTAGAAAACAGTCACTGTGTAATAATAATCAGTACCAAACAATGTCACCGTGTAATAATTGGTACAAAACAATGTCACTGTGTAATAATAATTGGTACAAATCAATGTCACTGTGTAATAATTGGTACAAAACAATGTCACTGTGTAATCACTACAAACAATGTCACTGTGCAATAATAACTAGTACAAATCAATGTCACTGTGTAATAATAATCGGCACAAAACAATGTCACTGTGTAATAATGGTAATGTGACTTGTACCAAGCTAAATGCTTGTATAGTCATCCCCTTTGGCAAAAACAAAGTACCCACAAATTACCACATAGGTGGTAATCCATTAAGTACAGAAGAAGTAATTAGGGACCTGGGGACCCAAGTTGATAGCAATCTCTCATTTGACAACCACGTGGCCAAAGTGGTTAGAAAAACATTTTATATAGCCCACCTAATCATGACGGGATTCACATCTAGATCAGGGGAGGTCATCGTGCCTCTTTACTCATCCCTCATCAGGCCCATAATTGAGTACAATGCCCCTTTTGGGATGTACCTTACCAGACACCTGCAGCAACTGGAAAGACCCCAAAAGTACCTCACCAAGAGGATCAAGGCTCAAACAGATGCCATATGCTGCCCGGTTAAAGAAACTCCATCTCTACTCAGTGGCATACCGCCTGTTCAGAGGCGATCTGTGCCTGACATATAAAGTCATGTCCAACCCGGAATTAATGGACATGCTGCACCTGTGAAAATCCAAATCCCATCGAGCTACGTGCTTGAGAGACTTGAACCTCAGCACTGAAATAAATAGGACATGCTGGAGGGACAGATTCATAACCCAGAGGCTCCCTTGGCTCTGGAATAAAATCCCAGTCCAGGTTAGGCAGAGTCCCTCATTGACTCTCTTCAAGAGGAATCTTGATGAGTGGATGGGAGATCGTAGGTTTACCCCGGGTATCACTTCTGTGTCACTGTTAGACAGAGGCACAGTATACTAACCTCGAAAAAGGGCATAGCAAAATAAATTTAAAATGGGTGGCGAAAGCCAAACACATTCTGGCTAGGCTTATAAATGCCCTAGGGCAGATAGCCTAGTATGAACCTATGAACCTATAACTGGTACAAAACAATGTCACTGTGTAATAATCACTACAAAACAATGTTAATGTGTAATAATAATCAGTACAAATCAATGCCACTGTGTAATAATCAGTATAAAACAATGTCACTGTGTAATAATTGGTACAAAACAATGTCACTGTGTAATAATCACTACAAAACAATGTCACTGTGTAATAATCAGTAGAAATCAATGTCACTGTGTAATAATAATCAGTACAAAATAATGTTAATAATAATTGGTACAAAATAATGTCACTGTGTAATAATCAGTACAAATCAATGTGTAATAATAATCAGTAGAAAACAATATCACTGTGTAATAATCGGTACAAAACAATATCACTGTGTAATAATAATTTGTACAAATCAATGTCACTGTGTAATAATCAGTACAAGTTGGGAGGGTGACCTAATGGTTAACGTGTTTGCCTTAAAAACACAAGGTGCAGGGTTTGAGTCTCACAAGGAATAACTGGCTAGGCTTGAAATGGCTTACAAGGGCAGTTAGCTTAGTACTAAACTATGAAACTATGAAATAATTGGTACAAAACAATGTCACTGTGTAATAATCACTACAAAACAATGTCACTGTGTAATAATAATCGTACAAATCAATGTCACTGTGTAGTAATAATCGATACAATACAATGTCACTGTGTAACAATAATTGGTACAAAACAATGTCACTGTGTAATAATAATCGGTACAAAACAATGTTACTGTGTAATAATCAGTACAAATCCAAGTCATTGTGCAATAATAATCAGTAGAAAACAATGTCACTGTGTAATAATAATCGGTACAAAACATTGCAATGTTCTCTTACTGTCTCACACCTCAACTTCTTTGCTCAAGGGGGGAAATACAGTACCAAAAGCAGAGACAAACTTTTTTCTTGCAATTCATTTAAAAATATTGAATTACACATTTTGCATCAGCCTACATTTTCTGAACAATAATCAACATGAGTTGCTGCATACATTAACCTACATTGTCCAAAGCAGGGATGTTTATCTCTAAATGAAACACGTTTTACATCTGCCCTCATTCTCCGAGCAAAAAATCAGCATGAACCCGTGCATGGATTACCCTAAATTTTCTGGACAGCAAGTTTTAAATTCAAGAATGGCATTTAGTGGCAAGAAAACAATTCATTTGGAAAGTGAATGCAACAGTTGGTATCAACCTACATTTTCTCTGTAACAATGTATGCAACTAGTGTGGTACTCTTGAAAAGCCCTTAACTCACTTTATACGTCAATGCATAGAACAGGTTTTGCATCAAAATATATTAGCTAAACAATACTTAGTATAAGGCATTACTGACTGCATCATAATTAATTATTGAACACATCTTACAACAACCTACATTTCCTGGCCATTCTGAAACATTAGAAGAGTATTTCTGACAAGACTGTAATTCATTTGAAAAGTTAGAATAGGTTTCCTTCAGTCTGCATTTTCTCCACAACAGTATATGAAACTACTCCAGTCTGCCCTACTGAAAAGCCCATAATTCATGTACAAAGTTAAGTATGGACCTTACTTCTTAGCAAACACTGAGATTGCAGTTGAATTACTTTCCTTTAAAAGTAATTAGAACATAAATATCAACCTGCATCAATAAGCATGACACTCTATAATGGCATTACTGATCGGTATTCATCCTAAAAAAGAAGACTGGCCCCTAACTCAAAGTTAAAACCACAGCCCACAACATTTACTTACGCACACAATTCATATGCAGTTGGACTACCCAGTTGGACTTTCCTAGTTATCAAATATCAGTAAAATAAAATGTGCAGAAACCATTGATAAACTGCAATATACTGAGTAGAAAATGACTACATGACATTATTCAAGTGCAGGTATTACAATGAAAAAATACATTCCCTTTAACACCAGCTTTTCCAACCCCTCCTCATTTTCTCCCAGCTAAATATGTAAACTCCATCCAATCAAGGACAAATCTGAGCAGAATCAAGGACAATTCCAGAAATAATCAGGGATACTTAAAATATTGCTATTATTACTGTAAGATATTATGAATTTAAGGTTGAAATTAATTCTGTTGTAAATATGCTGAAAGAAAAAGCTTGCTTAAATGCAGAAACAGAGTTTAGTAATATGTGATCAGCAACCATACTAAATGACTGTGGCTTAAAAAAATAAGGAACATGCTTATAAGTGTATTACACACACATCAAGAAAGCTAACTTCTTACAGACGTGACAAGAATGTAATCTGCTTTCAATGGACAACAGGACATGTTTTTCTAAGAAAGTTTAAGAATATGTTTTTCTAATCCACAAGGCGTTTCCTTGAAGACAGTTTACTTATCAGCATTTGCACAAGAACAGATGTGTCAGCATTTGCGTCATCAAGGCAGTATCTTTCCAAAACCTAGAGGGTGTGTGTTTAACTAAAATATGTATAAAAAGTCTGTATTAAATCTAGTTATGTTAGAGGTATGGTAGGGACACAAGTCCTGAGGTAAATGTTATATCTCTCACATCATCTGTACTATATGGGAACTAAAGTTGGAACAGTACTTTTAAGCTGCAACATTGGTCCGTTTGGTTTATTATAAAAAGTTATTGGTTACTGCTCTCTAAAGTTGATGCTGCAAAGTATATTCTCTCATCAGTGTATATTCTGCAAGTTTCTGTATGCGACAGACTGTGAATGCAAATATAACTAGACTTTGAATTTTAGCAGAATCCAGCCAGCAAGACTGAGTGTCTTAAGAAGACTTCAAATCCCACAACAAGAGCAAGCAGTAAGAAGCAGTAAGCAGATCCAAATATTTTTTCAATGGCGAGCCAGCTGAGTGTCTAGAGCCATATAATTTTTCAATGGCAAGCTAGCCTGCATTTGAACCTAAAATCTGCATTTGAACCTAATACCTGCATTTGAACCTAAAATCTGCATTTGAACCTAATACCTGCATTTGAACCTATAATCTGCATTCAAACACAAGGGGAGTGATGGTAAGCCCTGCAGAGGGTTACTTCAGTTAAATTGCAGTAACTAACATTTGTACGTATGTGTCAAATCTGAACAGAAGTATTCCAGTTTATGCAGCTTGCAGTAGTAAAGTTTTTTAGACATCTACATCTGGAGAGAGACAGACGTTCCAGTCGCAGTGCCATAATTTCACTAAGAAAAGGTGGATATCCACTAGCCCAACAGTCCACTGCCTGTTGTGCTTTCCCAGCTTCTCGAGTGACTGAAAAATTTCCAGCCATCTGCAACAACAGCCTGATCACCTGTTTTCTTGCTCACTGGTAAGACTTTTTTCTACGTCACATTTTTTTGTATGGATGCTATTCGACAGTTTGGATATTGGACAGTTTGCATATTATAAGACAGTTTGGATATTAGACAGTTTGGATATTAGATTAGACAGTATGGATATTTTCATGCATAATTCAAGCAAATGTAAAAAATTACAATGTTGGTATACACAGCATATTAGTAAATGTAAAACCTTAGTAGGGCAGGTTGATAGTAAGGCATTATGCAAATGTATTACAATATTTGACTGGTTTCTCAAAGAAAACTATGTGAAGTATGACAAATGTTTATTGTGTGATTCAACAAAAACTGCATTTTGTGTATTATGTCATAAAAAAGTATTACATGATGTTGCTAAAACAACAGACTGTGAAGACAGATCTGAATATGATAAAGAATTAACTAAGGCTAAAGTGTTTCCATTATATTCAGATGTTAAACAGTTATGTCCTGTCACCACATGTAAGTCAAATCAGTTACTGATAGAACCACTAGTACATTTTGTTACAAAAAAATGTAGTAAACTTCTAAAAAAGAGACACAATGAGTTCAGGAAGTTTAGACAAGTTATACAAACATTTTTTCAAAAGTGCATAGGAGTTTCAGATTCAGCAGAACAGGTTCCTGAGACATATCAGGCAAACCATGAGGAGACTCTTAAACAACAGTTACAAGATGAAGAAAATAGATTAGCTGAACTGACAGAGACTGACTTCCTTCATACATTGGGAAAGAGTAAGAAACTACAGCTGATCTGTACAAAAGAAATATATTTTATAACATGTTTGTGTTTCGAAAATGGTTAAGCTTACATGGTAGGATGGTGAAATACAAATCATTCTCAAATGTTTAAAACTTTCATTCAATTAAAGCAATATATTTATCAGTACTACAGTAAAGTAGAGCATATGACTGACATTCTCATAGCATAGTCAAAAGGTAAACAAAGCAGTTCTTGTATATAAAAATTAAATAAAAATAGTTAATAAGAGTAATGATTTAAAGTCACAAGACTGACATGCATGTATTTTCTTTTTATACGACACACAAGAATAACAGGCAGACAACAGCAAATATAAATAATGTAAATATATAAATGTGTTTGTTAAGCTAATATCTAATTATTTTTTTACATTTTTTTTTATAATTGTATAGTAACACCACATCAAACAGTTAAAGTTCTGAATTTTAAAAAGAAATAAAATCACGGATGGTATTAGTCAAACAGTCTTTGTAAAATGAATGTCAGAACAGTTAAATAAATAAAAAAATACTGAAATCAAAAGTTAAAAAAATATATATGATTAAAGGAAAAATGCTAAAAAGGGTTAATTGAAATGTGAGCTCAGACCTTCCTAAACTGGATGAATAGTTACTGGAAATGTTGAAAAGATAAGATAAGAAACAAGACTGCTAGACAAGTGGCTTGAGTTTTTCTAAAATGCTCACATGCAACACTATTTGGTAATTATAATAAAACATCACAATTGTGCATATATGTCACTGATAAAAAAAACCTTAGTTACATCAAGTATAGCCAGCAGATGGGTTATAGTATACATACAGTTCAAATAAAGTATACAGGAGGGTACAAATAACTACTACTAGTAGATATAGACAGCAAAGGCAACAGAAAAGAAAACAAAAAATGATCAGATCAGACAAAGGTCTATAGTTTAATAACCTAATAAAGCAAATGTATAACCAAAGTGTTGGGCTGACATACATTTTATTCTCACAGTATAAAGCAGATAAACAGTGCTGCAATACTACAGGGGGAGGGGTACTTTCTCAGTTTTACACTGACTGTATAAGCAGTACTGCACAAGGGTCTGAAATAAAGCTACATAAAAAATAAACAACAAGAGTCAGAAATAAAGCTACAGAAAAAAATAAACAACAAGGGTCTAAAATAAAGCTACAGAAAAAATAAACAACAAGGGTCTGAAATAAAGTTACAGAAAAAAATAAACAAGGGTCTGAAATAAAGCTACAGAAAAAATAAACAACAAGGGTCAGAAATAAAGCTACAAGAAAAAATAATATTTCATTCCTTCTTGACAATACTCTTTTAGGGGGAAAGGAAAAAACAGGTATTAGAGTATTAGACATACTGGTAAACTGGATTAAACCTTACAGAATAAGAAATTTTACAAGTTGCTAATAGCTATCATTCTAGTTATTATTGTATTGTTTAGTATTAAATTGTATTTACAACCTGTTAAACTGTAAAGTTATACAAGAGATAGTTTAAAAAACAAGAGATGGCTTAAAATTGATTACAGCTATACAAGACAGAGTAAAGATATGTAGAAAAAATTGAACAAGATTGGTCACTATTTCAATATGTTTTTGGCAATATTAATGCTATTAAATTTGTAAGATTAGACTAAATTTACTTTATAGTCTTTGTATGTACAAATACAGAAGAATTCAGTACAAATTAAATTAATGTCTAGCAATGAATATGTGTGAAAAACCATGTTTTAAAAAAATTGGGTTCAGGATAGCTGCTGGATTGAAATGCATGAATAGCAAACAGTCTGTGTAAATACATACTGTACAAAATACATTGTAATAAGTTTAAAAGTAATTTGTCAAGTTGTAATATCACTGGTTTTACCCCAGTAAAATAATTGCTTTCAAATATTTATTATCTAAGCCCAGTTCAGTACTTTACCAAGATGTTAATGGGCAGTTCAAAGACATGACCACAGTGTTATAAATGCTTGCAGTAGCACATGGTTCTTGTCTCTTATAGTTAATTTAACAAGTTGCAAAGAGTTAATGAAACAGTTCCAAGTCATAAATTAAATTCTGTAATTGCAAAAGAATAAATTAATCAAGTTAAACTAAAGCAGACACAGCTCATAACTGATAAAATATTTTCACAGAATGGTCTGCAAAAGAAAAAGTTGTTAAATACATTCAGTTTGGTAGTCATACTTTAATATAATTGTATTAACTATGTAAAATTGCATTTTGATTTGTTGCATCAAAAGACTAAAGGATTGTTTCTTGTGTTTTCTATATAATGTGATAAAAAATACATATCAGTATAAAATGTTTTGAGTATGTTTAAAAACAGAGGGAATTGTAAGATATTATGAATTTAAGGTTGAAATTAATTCTGTTGTAAATATGCTGAAAGAAAAAGCTTGCTTAAATGCAGAAACAGAGTTTAGTAATATGTGATCAGCAACCATACTAAATGACTGTGGCTTAAAAAAAATAAGGAACTTGCTTATAAGTGTATTACACACACATCAAGAAAGCTGACTTCTTATAGACGTGACAAGAATGTAATCTGCTTTCAATGGACAACAGGATATGTTTTTCTAAGAAAGTTTAAGAATATGTTTTTCTAATCCACAAGGCATTTCCTTGAAGACAGTTTACTTATCAGCATTTGCACAAGAACAGATGTGTCAGCATTTGCGTCATCAAGGCAGTATCTTTCCAAAACCTAGAGGGTGTGTGTTTAACTAAAATATGTATAAAAAGTCTGTATTAAATCTAGTTATGTTAGAGGAATGGTAGGGACACAAGTCCTGAGGTAAATGTTATATCTCTCACATCATCTGTACTATATGAGAAGTAAAGTTGGAACAGTACTTTTAAGCTGCAACGTTGGTCCGTTTGGTTTATTATAAAAAGTTATTGGTTACTGCTCTCTAAAGTTGATGCTGCAAAGTATATTCTCTCATCAGTGTATATTCTGCAAGTTTCTGTATGCGACAGACTGTGAATGCAAATATAACTAGACTTTGAATTTTAGCAGAATCCAGCCAGCAAGACTGAGTGTCTTAAGAAGACTTCAAATCCCACAGCAAGAGCAAGCAGTAAGAAGCAGTAAGCAGAGCCAAATATTTTTTCAATTACCTTTAGACATTGATACAATAAAAGAATATAAATTAATATACATTTTCTTAAGTAACAGAAGTCTATAATTCTAATTCTTGTCATTATTTATTAAGTGTAATTCATCACATTTTCTCAAAAACTCACTAGTTTTAGCAGGGATTACAAGGGATAGAGCTAACATTGAAGTCAAAATCAGGGACAGTTGAGAGGTTCAGTTACACAAAATAACTGGTCAATGCATAAGGCAAATAAATAAATAAATAAATGACCAAATACTGATTTTATAAGCAAACCCTACTCCTGTCATCAGTCTGAGCCACACAATGTACATATTTAGCCACTTACCTCTGCTCAAGTAAGTGACCAAAGCAGCTGCAGCTCCACAACAAGTCCACCACCCCCTCAAATCCAGAAGGCAGACAATCAGGAACAATATTCATTTATTTATTTAGTTATTTGACATTTGTTTACCAGGAAAGTCTGACTGGGTCATAATATATCCATTTTCAGTGGAGGCCCAGGGAGGAAAGCTCCAGATACATATGGATACATCATTGGCTTTTAACAGGTGCAAAGAGACAACAGACATTGTAACATCGTAACATTCAGTCACAACAGACATTGTAACTTCATAGCATTCAGTCATGTATTACACACATTTGATACAATATCTTTGGAAAAAAACATGACATTCATCAAGTGGAAAGATTAACAGCAGGATATGCAAAAGGGCAGAGAAATAAAATATTTGAGGTCTACTATCCATTAAGAAGAAGGATACAAAATCATTGAATTGGTGAGAGATGTAGGGTGTAGTGTGAAAAAAACGTTAGGAATGAGGTAGTGAATGTAAAGAGACAGCTAAAGGGAAAGCTGTAATAGTAAAATATATAGGTAGGAAGGGATGTGAAAAAGAGAGTTAGTGAGATGTAGTGCTTCATCCTGGACTATTACAGGAGTAGATCCATGATTTGGTTAAGTATTCTTTTAAGGAGTATTTAAAAGAATACTTAACCAAATCATGGATCTGGAGTATTTGAGCCATGGTGGTGCAGTGGTTAGCGTTGCCGCCTCACAGCAAGAGGTTCTCCCGTTCGATTCTCAGCTGGAGTGCCTACTGTGTGGAGTCTGCAAGTCCTCTCTGCAGTCGAATGACATTTAAAGACATGCAGGTAGATGCATGTGTGAATGAGTGTGCCTTCTTTGAAGGTTGGTTGTTGGGCTGGCAACTCGACACCATAAAAATCCACTGCCAATCATCAGTGGACCAGAGTTCCGCTGTGGCGACCCCTAACCGAGAAAAGCCAAAAGACACTAGTTTATTTTTTTAAGGAGCATTTGAATGATTGCAGGTTTATGGAAGTTTTGACAGCTAAGGGAAAGGTGTTCCATAATCTTGCAACAGAGCAGGAGTAGAAGCTTATACCTGGACATTTTTTTGGATTTATGGGTTGCTATGAGGTGTTTGTATGTAGATCTAAGATGTCTGCTTGGTACATAAGTGTTGATTAATGGTCTGAGGACAGGACATTTATGGAAGATGTTGTGTAGTGTAATAAGTTATATGTATTGAAGTTGGAGGGGGAGTTAGAGCCAGCAGAGGGAATGTAAAGGTTTACAATGATGAATTAGATGAGATGAATCTGTGGTAAACTTGGCAATTTTACTATAGCAGCTTTCAAGTTATTTTTGCAGGGAATTCTGTAACTTTATAAAGACTGCAGTTCCATATAATACTGAGGGCAAGAGGTAGGATTTGGCTAACATAATTTTGATATGTGTTGTGAGGAAAGATTTGTTCCTGTGTAGGATGCCTAATTTTTGGTGTTTTTTTTTTTTTTTTTGGAAACTACTTTGTATATGGACATCAAATTTGATTATTGCTCCTAGTAATTTGGTATGTTGAAACAATTCAGTTTGTGTGTTGTTTGCAGAAAAGATTTTGAAATGTGTTGTACTGAAGCAGTGTGGTTTGTTGGAAAAAAGGAGAAGTTTTGTTTTTCTAAGGATTAATAGGAGTTGAGTGTTAGTGAGACAGGCTTCTATAGATGAGAAGGCTTGTTGTGTTATATGTTATAGGTGAGTTAGCAAACAAAAAATAATGCAAGCATAAACAAAATGATACAGCTGTTAGCAACAGCAGTCAGCAACCCAGCAACAGTACCACCACAATCGTCCAAGTGACAAAACAAATCTCAGCCCTTTTAAATTGTGGAACCAGTAGTTCTTTTTCCTCAGGTTGTTAGGTGGTCTTGCGTAAAGTCACTGTACCCTGGCCTGATGTGCTGCAATAACAAATCCCATTCAGTACCTCATCATCCCTGTGGTCTATCCATGAATTCTCAGGAAACCACAATGTAGAACTTTCCTTTACCTTACTGGTAAATCCAAAAAATAAATGATTTCAGCCCCCTGTAATACCCTTTTTGAAAGTATTGCAGTGGCATGAAAACTATAGCGACACATGATTGGCTATCTTCTGTGCCTCCTCATTAGCTCCCTTTGCCTTAGGAGCAGTTATTTGGTTAAACTGCAATGCTGATTAGCTATTACCAGACAAAAAAATATGACAATGGTGCAGGCAAATTGGGCCCCCAAAGGTAAAAACAATATGAAGCAAAATAATGGTAGGCACCAAACCACAGCAGATAAAACCATAAAAGATTTTATTCCCAAAACGAACAGGTGATCGCTTTCGCAGCCAAAGCTGCTTCATCAGACAAATGACTGTTACATTCACTGCTATTTAAATTCATTTCATCCAATCATAGTTCGAGTCTAATTAACGCATACAAAACTTCAAATAATCACTGGTAGTCACTTTAAACAACAATTTAAAAGCATTCTAAAAGGCATATAAATAACATATAAACTAATCATCTATTAAGGGATCTAATAGGTAGTATGGGTTTAATAGACATTTTATCATTCAACCCCTTACACATAGTAGCATGCATTCTAATGATCCACTCTAATTCTTTCGTCTCTACTCTGTTCTTGACTGAACTCCCTCTACTTCCTAACCATACTCTCTCAATAACCATAAACTTAAAGCTATGTGATGTATCTGTTTCCATCACATGCTTCGCTAATGCACTAGTATCTGCTGTCCTATGGATATCATATACATGTTCTTTTATTCGATCACATAACCTGCGTGTTGTCATTCCTATGTAAAATGATTTGTATAAAATGCAATAGGCTAAATATACTATGTTAGTAGTATTACAATTAGGTGACAAGTTAAAGAGCACATTTTTATCAGTATCCGGATGCAAGAAGGTCCCAATGTCATGCAATAGGTGGCAGTATTTACACTTTTTGCATGGGAATGTGCTATGGTTAGCATTAGGTGCATTATTACGAATTTCACTTTTATATCTAGGACCACATAGTAGCCTCTTCAGAGACTTCTTGTTCTTATAAGTATATCTGGGCTTATCTCCCACTAGACCCTTAACTCGGTCATCTGCACACAAGATGTTCCAGTTCCTACTATATATCCCCTTTTTAAAGCTTATATTACTGGAACAGGTCACAGGAATTCTCATATTCCTGTTAATATAACCCTTCTGTTCACCATTATTATTAAATTCCAAACAATAGGGCTTTCCCTTTTTTTCTCTGGATGATATCACTATAGAGGTAATAGATTAAACTTCTTTTTCTGTACAGCTTCTCTACTCAAATCTCCCTTCCAAATTGTGAATTTCTTCACAAAATTTGTCATGATCTGCTGTTAACCTAGATGTCCTAAGGGCTTGGCCCTTCACAACATTTTTAAAGATATGCTGTGGATGCATACTGTGTCTGTGTACATAGGTGTTTCTAGAGCATTCTTTCCTATAAATTTCTGTGGTAAAATCCCCTGTTCCCTTCCTTGTAATATTAATGTTTAAAAACTCTGTAGAGTTAAAGGAACTTTTCACAGTAAATTTCAAGAAACTAGTACTTCTATTAATTTTATCTAAAAAGGAGTTGAATTCACTCTCTCCTCCTTCCCATAGCATAAAGAGGTCATCCACAAACCTGCGATAAAAACGTATGTTTCCATGCATATCTCCCCCTAAAATGTTGTGGCATTCCCAAGTAGTCATCACTAGGTTGGCGTAGCTATTGGCACAAGATGTGCCCATAGCTATACCATCCAACTGTCTATATACTGAGTGCTCAAACATGAATATGTTATTTTCTAATATAATCTCCATCAGAAAACACAAAAAAATCAATCGCTTTGGTATTGTACATAGCATCCTCTACTAAATATTGCCTCAAAAATTCTGTAACTAGACCATTAGGAATAGAAGTGAACAAAGATCAAACATCAAGAGTTACCATCATACAATTCAAAGTATTTTTTTTTTATTATTAACATGTTCATATAAGTCCTAAAGAAAATGCTTTGTGTCGTTTAAAATGACATGGGTGGGTGAGTAGTGTTTTTATGAATTTTAGGTGAGCCTTGAATAATAGAAATAATAGGTTCACCAACAACAAAATAATTGTACAAATCAATGTTGATAAGATGACTTTGTAAACATTCAAGAATAGCAAGATGTATTCTATTGCTATAATAATTAACTTGTTCATGAGACCGATAGTGGTAGGGCAGGGATGGAGTTCAGAGCCTCTATCCATTTATGTAGCGCAACATTTAAAACTCGTTTTGCTTAACAATATCTACATTTTAAAAGACAAAAAGCATTTTCTTACGGACTTGTATGAACATGTTAATAATAAAAAAAAAAATCTATTTTGAATTGTATGATGGTAACTCTTGATGTTCAGTCTTTGTTCACTTCTATTCCTAATGGTCTAGGTATAGAATTTTTGAGGCAATATTTAGTAGAGGATGCTATGTACAATACCAAAGTGACTGAGTTTTTTGTGTTTTCTGATGGAGATTATATTAGAAAATAACATATTCATGTTTGAGCACTCAGTATATAGACAGTTGGATGGCGTAGCTATGGGCATGTCTTGTACCAATAGCTACGCCAACCTAATGATGGCTACTTGGGAACCCCACAACATTTTAGGGGGAGATATGTATGGACACATACGTTTTTGGACACATACATTTTTGTCACAGGTTTGTGGATGACCACTTTATGCTATGGGAAGGAGAAGAGAGTGAATTCAACTCCTTTTTAGATAAAATTAATAGAATTACTAGATTCTTGAAATTTACTGCAAAAAGTATCTTTAACTCTACAGAATTTTTGGACATTAATATTACAAGGAAGGGAACAGGAAATTTTACCACAGAAATTTATGGGAAAGAATGCTCTAGAAACACTTATGTGCACAGACACAGTATGCATCCACAGCATATCTTTAAAAATGTGAAGGGCAAAGCCCTTAGAACATCTAGGTTAACAGCAGATCATGACAAATTTTGTGAAGAAATTCACAATTTGGAAGGGAGATTTGTGTAGAGAAGCTATACAGAAAAATAAGTTCAATCTATAACCTCTATAGTGTCATCATCCAGAGAAAAAGAAGGCAAGCCCTACTTTTTGGAATTTAATAATAATGGTGAACAGAAGGGTCATATTAACAGGAATATGAGAATTCCTGTGACCTATTCCAGTAATATAAGGCTTTTACAGGGGGTATTTAGTAGGAACTGGAACATCTAGTGTGCAGATGACCGAGTTAAGGGTCTAGTGGGAGATAAGCCCAGATATAAGAACAAGAAGTCTCTGAAGAGGCTACTATGTGGTCCTAGATATGAAAGTGAAAGTCATAATAATGCACCTAATGCTGACCATGGCACATTCCCATGCAAAATGTGTAAATACTGCCACCTATTGGATAACAGTGGGACCTTCTTGCATCCAGATACTGATAAAAATTTGCTCTTTAACTTGTGAGCTAATTGTAATACTACTAACATAGTATATTTAGCCTATTGCATTTTATGCAAATCATTTTACATAGGAATGACAACACACAGGCTATGCGATCAGATAAAAGAACATGTATATGACTAGGACAGCAGATACTAGTACATCAGCGAAGCATGTGATGGTAACATACATCACATAGCTTTAGGTTTATAGTTATTGAGAGAGTATGGTTAGGAAGTAGAGGGGGTTCAGTCAAGAACAGGGTAGAAACAAAAGAATTAGAGTGGATCATTAGAATGCATGCTACTATGGGTAAGGGGTTGAATGATAAAATGTCTATTAAATGCATACTAGCTTATAGATCCCTTAATAGATGAATAATTTATATGTTATTTACATGTCTTTTAGAATTGTTGTTTAAAGTGACTACCAGTGATTATTTGAAGTTTTGTATAAGTTAATTAGGCTCGAACTATGAGTGCATGAAATTAATTTAAATAGCAGTAAATGTAACAGTCATTTGTCTGATGAAGCAGCTTTGGCTGCAAAAGTGCTCACCTGTTCATTTTTGGAATAAAATCTTTTATGGTTTTATCTGCCTACCATTATTTTGCTTCATATCACTGATTAGCTATTATTGCTATACATGAGTCAATAGAAAATCACAAAGCAGAGCGACCGCTGTTCAGTGTGGAGCAGCAGAACAGTGGGCTCAGTGAATCTTAAATTTGGGATGTTCCTCAGAATCTGTAGCACTTGGCTGCTCAGTACAAGCATAGTACAAAAATTTGTAATTCAACTACTTTCTTTGGCTGCAGTTGTAAAATTACTCTGAAATGCTTAAGACAGGATCTAAAAGAAATGTATATGGTGGCCATTTGGGAAGAAAATGCAAACAGTCCTGTTACAGATGGTCTGTAAGATGCCTGTAACTCACACTCCTGCCGAAGTATATCAATAGACTAGGCAACATAGCTTCCTTATGTCTAGCATGACTCAGGTCTACTTTATCGAAATCAACATGGTCAAGACAACATGATCGTCAATTTAGTTTGTCAAATCATTTTGACTGACATTGTGATACAGTTGGGGTTGGGAAATGTGCCCTTTTTTGCAATGTAGTGTGATCTCTCAGTTGGTATATATAATTAGCAGGGGGTATGTGAGGTGCATGGGAATAAGGAATAAAGAATAAGAATAAGGGTGATGTGCAGAGCTGTAGTAACTACAAAGGGATTAAACTGATCAGTCACAGCATGAAGTTATGGGAAAGAGTAGTGGAAGCTAGGTTAAGAAGGGAGGTGATGATTAGTTATCAGCAGTATGGTTTCATGTCAGGAAAGAGCACTGCAGATGCGATGTTTGCTTTGAGAGTGTTGATGGAGAAGTACAGAGAATGTCAGAAGGAGTTGCATTGTGTCTTTGTGGATTTAGAGAAAGCATATGACAGGGTGCCTAGAGAAGAGTTGTGGTATTGTATGAGGAAGTCGGGAGTGTCAGAGAAGTATGTAAGAGTGGTACAGGATATGTACGAGGGTAGTGTGACAGTGGTGAGGTCTGCGATGGGAGTGACAGATGCATTTAAGGTGGAGGTGGGATTACATCAAGGTTCAGCTCTGAGCCCTTTCTTATTTGTAATGGTGATGGACAGGTTGACAGACGAGATCAGACAGGAGTCCCCATGGACTATGATGTTTGCAGATGACATTGTGATCTGTAGTGAGAGTAGGGAACAGGTGGAGGAGACCCTGAAGAGGTGGAGATATGCTCTAGAGAGAAGAGGAATGAAGGTCAGCAGGACTAAGACAGAATATATGTGTGTGAATGAGAGGGAGGATAGAGGAATGGTGAGGATGCAGAGACTAGAGGTGGCAAAGGTGGATGAGTTTAAATACTTGGGATCAACAGTTCAGAGTAATGGTGAGTGTGGAAGAGAGGTGAAGAAGAGAGTACAGGCAGGATGGAGTGGGTGCAAAAGAGTGTCAGGAGTGATTTGTGACAGATGAGTACCAGTAAGAGTGAAAGGGAAGGTCTACAAGAGGGTAGTGAGACCAGCTATGTTACATGGGTTGGAGACAGTGGCATTGACAAAAAGGCAGGAGTCAGAGCTTGACGTGGCAGAGTTGAAGATGTTAAGATTTGCACTGGGTGTGACGAGGATGTACAGGATTACGAATAAGTATATTAGAGGGTCATAATTATAGGAACAAAAACGAATACACCCACCAAAGCAAATACCTCTCCACTAGTCTGAAAAAAGTTTATGTAGTGTCCAAATGCGAAAATCAACAAGAGGCAACCACCAAACTTGCAATAATCCAGTCTCATAGTTTAAAAGTATTTGTTTGTGTCTTTCGGCTTTTCCTGGTTAGGGGTCACCACAGCGGAACTCCGGTCCGCTAATGATTGGCAGTAGATTTTTACGTGCTGGCTTGCCGGGCCTAACGCACAACCTTCAATGAAGGAATGCCCATTCACGCATGTCGACACACAGAAGACGCTCTAACTGAGAATCAAATGGGCAACGTCTAAATGTGAGGCAACAACGCTACCGCAGCACCACCACTGCTGTAGTTTAAAAGTATAAAAAGTCTTTATTTAACGTGCACTTGGTAAGCGCTTTCACTGCCAGCTTCATCAGACCATAAAACTTTTCAAAGACACAAACAATTGCTTAAATAGCGGTCATGTGATGTTAAACCAGTCATCCTATTAACTTTTAAAAATACAGAGTTCTATTTATATATTATTCTAAATTTCTAAGTTTCTGAGGAACTCCTTAACTCTGTATAAAAATATAAGAAAAAATATATATGCTACAACCGTCCTATTCGTTCATTCACCATAATAATAATCAATTACTGGACTATAAGCCAGTCTTAACACATCTTATTTGAAGAATAATATGCTATGGCAGAGGTGCATGTTTTGGATAATATGTCAGGGTCCATGTTGACCATTTTGTGATAGCCTAGTACCAACCTATGAACCTATCAGCCCTAGGACATATACAAGCCTAGCCATAACAATTCCCTGGCTATATCTTCCCACAGTATTTACTTCCCTGGACCCCTGTCTAGCAGGGCGACTGACATGATCCATGGGGTGAATTTCCTTTCTCCCATCCAATCGTCAAGGTTTCTTTTGAAGAGGGCCAAAGAGGCACTCTGCTTGACATGTATGGGCAATCTATTCCAGAGTCTGAGGAGTCTCTGGGTCAGGAACCTATTCCTCCAGCATGTTTTGTTTATTGTGATGACAAGGTTTAGATCCCTGGAGCATGTGGCTCTGAGGGATTGGGATTTCTTTAAGTGTAGCATGTCAAACAGCTCTGGGTTTGACATGGCCTTGTATGTTAAGCAGAGATCACCTCTGAGTAGACGATATGCGACAGAGTATAGCTGGAGTTTTTTAAGGCGGTCAGCATAGGGCATCTGCTTTAGGCCTGTCATTTTTTTAGTGAGGTATTTCTGCGGCCTTTCCAGTTGTTGCAGATATCTTAAGAGGTAAATACCAAACGGGGCGTTGTATTCTATAATGGGACTAATGAGGGATGAGATAAAACATTTACATTTTTAAGAGGCACCTAGATATATCTTAATACATTAAAATAGCTAAGAAAACAATGATACAATGAAAAAAAGCATATTTTGAGTTCCAAGGTGGTGTTTTCCTTTAACAGTTATGCCACATATAAAAATGCCACAATAATACTTCCCATAAACACCAAAAATAAAAGCAACTGCAACTACAAAAATGTATACACACAAAAATACTACCTTAATACAACTGAAACCAAATTATAGAACTTTACTACTGATTCATATCTAAAAAAAAACATTACCTGTAATACACTATAACTACAAAGGAAAAGATACTGAATAGAAAATATCTGCACAAAGGTAGAAACAATACATGCATACATTTCATAAAACAAGGAAGGAAAAGCACCTAATGTTCTTGACAAAATTATGACAATATATATCCAGAGTGATTCCTTCAAGAAGATAACATAAACCTCTATAACACCCACATCACTGTAATATAAACAAATACATATGCAAACCTAAAATGGAAACAAAATCAAACTAAATTAAAACACATAAAATAAAACGTTAAAGTGGGTTGTCCTTATTTATATATACTAACTCCATGGTCACAAAACAGCAACCACAGTGAACTGCTCTCTAGAAGTGCTATGGCTGAGGAAGCAAAACTCTTCTATAACACAAATCAAAAAATAAAATACTTGACAAAAATATGCACAAGAAAAAAAACATGTATATCCCCCACCCCCACCCGCCATTAGGGAAACCACTGTAAAAAATTTCTCCAAAGCTAACTTCACGCTTCTTAAGACAGAGGTGATAAACTTCACGACACCCATGCAGACGGACAATAGAGGTGCGACTGCTGAATTCTACACAAATGCACTTTATAGGCACTTACACAAGTGCATGGATCGTGCTATCCCTAACAGAATCAAGATGTTATCCTCCAAGAAAAGGAAGCCAATCTGGTTGTCCTTTGCCATAAACCAACTCTACAACAGAAGAAAGAAACTGCTGCAAAAAAAGAGTAAAATCCCATGAGTGGAGGAACTCCCTGGTCAGCCTGAGTAAGAAGCTGAGATCCCTCATAAAATCCTCCAAAGTTAGTTTTGAAAACAAAATCGCCACTGCTTCTAAAGGAAACCTTAAATCATTCTATAGCTATGTCAAGAATCTCAATGGCAACACTCAGATCTGCTCTGAGTTACAGCACAATGGCACTAAATATACAGAACCAACTGATATTGCCAACATCATGGCAGATAGGTTCAGTGCTATCTTTACCCCCCTCTCACCCCCTAAAGGGCCCATCTCTATACCGGAAGAATGCAAAGTTCCTGTAATCACGGCTGCATAGGTAAAAACCACACACTCCAAAGCCAAGAACACAGTATCCATGGGACCTGACAACATCCCAGGCTGCGTTCTACATGAACTACAGAATGAACTGGTCCCCCACCTAAGTACCATGTTCAATCATAGCTTCACCTCAGGCTTTGTGCCCACTGAATAGCACACAGCAACAGTTATCCCACACCACAAAGGGGGGTCCACCACGGACCCCAGGAACTACCACTCCATTAGCCTGATGAGCCTGGTCTGCAAGGTCATGGAATGTATCATCATGGAACTTATAAACAAAGACATTGGTAATCTCCAAACTCTGGACCCCACCCAGTTCGGGTTTGTAAAAGGCAGATCATGTCTCCTAAACCTGATAAACATCTTAGAAGCAGTCACCAAAGCTGTAGATGAGGGTAAGGTGGTTCACACAACCTATCTAGATCTCGCCAAGACTTTCAACACCACCCCCCACTCTGGAATTATAGATAAACTCACTAAACTAGTTATAAATCCTTATGTCACAAGATGGGTTGCTAACTGTCTCACTGACAGAACCTACACTGTGAAAGTAGCAGGCTCCAAATCCGACTTCAGACCAGTGACAAGTGAAGTACCACAGGGTTCAGTCCTGGGTCCTCTCCTGTTTGGTATCTACTTCTCTGAAGTACAGGCTAACACAGAAGATCTTTGGCTAATGAAGTTCGCAGATGACTGCAAACTAGGAGCCATAATTGAAACTCCTAACAATGTGGACATCCTACAAAAGGGCATCACTGAGACAGATGCCCGGTGTCAAAGCCATGGCCTCAAGCTCAATGCCAAAAAGTGCATTGTCATCCCTTTTAGTAAAATCTCTGTACCCATGAACTGCCACATAGGTGGTAGTCTACTTTACACTGAAAGTGTGATAAGAGACCTTGGGACACAGGTGGACAGTAGTCTCTACTTTGATAATTACATCGCCACAGTAGTCAGGAAAACTTTCTACATGGCACACCTCATCACAAAAGGTTTCTCATCCAGGAAAAAAGAAGTCATTGTTCCCCTCTACTCATTAGACCCATTGTAGAGTACAATGACAAATTTTGGAATGTACCTCACAAGACATATACAACAACTGGAAAGGCCACAGAAATAACTCACAAAGATGATTACCGGCCTCAGATGCCCTATGCAGACCATCTCAAACAACTCCAGCTTTACTCCATCGCTATTGTCTACTCAGAGGTGATCTCTGCCTAACATACAAAGCTATGTCAAACCCAGAGCTGTTGGACATGCTCCATTTAAAGAAATCCCAATCCCTCCGAGCTACACGCTCAAGGGACCTAAACCTTGTCACCACAGTAAACAGAACATGCTGGAGGGATAGATTCCTGTCCCAAAGACTTCCCATACTCTGGAACAAACTACCCATATATGTCAAGCAAAGTTCCTCATTAGCACTCTTCAAGAAAAATCTTGATGATTGGATGGGAAATAGTAAATTCACCCCAGGGATCACTTCTGTGGCTCTGCTTGCCAGGGGCACAGGTAAATAATTTTCTTGGGTGGCAAAAGCCAGGGTACCTTTTTGGCTAGGCATATATAGGCCCTAGGGCCGATAGCCTAGTACCTACCTATGAACCTATGAACCAAGACTAGCATGACACCTATGGTATATCAATGAATATGTAAATACAAACCTTGTCTAAGTAATGCTAAATATTTAAGAACTCAAAATCAGTACTATATTAATTTGTCCTAGACACAGGTATAAGAAGCCCAGACATAGTTATTTACCTATTTTGAGTCTTATAAATTAATAATCTTATATTTGTCTTATATGCAAAGTTTCCATTAAATCACTGTGCATTAGAATGATAGCCACATTAATTCCAGTTTATGTATGAGGTATATTCATAGTTCATTAGGAAGAAAGATTTAACTTTTTAAAAGGCAATGCATATAAGAAACAAAATGTAGCATGTGTGCAACGGCACTTTGCTGCTGCTTTTCCTTTGTGGAAAAGTGATGAAGGGATAATACCTGCATTTGTACAGCTCTTTCAGGACAGTGATATACACTTAGAATTGGATGTTAATATAAACAAAACTGAGATGAATCTGTTGTCATACATGTCTCATCAATGAAGGGAAAAGTCTAAAGTCTTAAAAATCAATTAACTGCATTTTATAGTTGTATTTTAACAGTCATTATCCTGGCAACAGAAAAATGAATATTCCAGAAAGGGAATGTTTCAGGTTTTTATGGAAACCAAGTAATGGCACTGATCATGGTATAAATATAAAGGCAAATTAATTTACAGAGAATGGTTATAACCATGTAAACAGAGCAGTCTGACAGATATAAAGGTACTTGCACACTTGGATGTGGGCCCTTACAGGAGATGTGGAAAGACTACTGAATGTGCCAATAAGCCAGTGAAAATCTGAACAAGTAAAACCTTTGTTTTTAATTAATAAAACAAGGATGCACCGCCACAGAATAAATGTTCCTGTGGTGTAAAAAGTAGAAATAAAGTAAATGAAATAGAACATCCACTGGAACAAATCATGGCTAGTTAGGAATTCTCCTCAAAATTTGAATACAAGTCTTCTGATACGAACACAATGCTACTAAATACACCAATGTGTAAAACAAACACTTTTATTAATAAAACTTGGTTTTATTTATATGTAAAGTATTATTTATGGTAGTCAGTAATATTAATGATACATATAGTTTAGATTAACTTGATACATGCATTCTTAAGATTGTTTTTATGAGATATAGTATAGTTTATATATACCTACATCTATAAGTAAGGAAATTATGTCAGCATAAGCTTTTTTGTTGAACTGATGAATTATTCATGAGGAGACTTATTTAAGAGAGATTGGGTCTCTGTATTCATTTGCATTTGTTTGGTCTGATGAAGCCTTATCAGTGAATGTGCTTACCAAGTTTTATTAATAAATGTGTTTGTTTTACACGTCGGTGTAATTAGTAACACTGTGTTCGTATTAGAAGAATTGTATTCAAATTTTGAGGAGAATTCCTAACTAGCCGTGATTTGTTCCAGTGGATGTTCTATTTCATTTACTTTGTTTTTAATTATTTAACCATATGGATTTATGGCTGCCAAGCTATTTAAAATACTATAAAAAAATGGCATATTTTGAGGAAACAAACCTAGATGGCAATGAAGACAAGTGAAAAAAATAATACTGGAACACATGGTTAATAATTTCATACTGGCAATATTTTATGGAAAATGAGGGGATGTCCAAAAATGGAAGTGACAACACAGATAGAAGAAACTGTGCAATATGTAACTATATTAAAATGTTACATCATTGTAGTCATACAGTAACAAAATAAAATATGACCTTAGATGTTATATATCTTATCAACATGCTTATATTGTGAGCATAACTATTTGCTCAACAGACTGATACTTTTTCATTGGCATGTCTATTATGAAATGTAGTGACTGTAATGAAATGTTTTTCAAAACTGAAAGAAAGATAATCATGATGCTTTAGAAATACATAGTTCTGTATCGAGCAGAAACCACAAGTTGCAATTTATGGCTCTGGATCAATGACAAAGAGGCTCATATATTAAGGATTCATAAAACATGCAACTTTACTTTGAATTCATATGTGTGGTTTGAGATTAAATATGCAAAAGGTTTTAAACAGGGGCTGGATTCAATAAAAACTATGTGGTGCCCTACAACCATGTTTATGTAGTGGTAGCACACTGTTTTTTTATTCATTAAGTGGCTCTACAAGCCCTGTACAGCCACGCAAACATGGTAAACATCTTGGCATGCTAATTACTGTATAAGCAGCTGAATTGTATTTTAATCAACCAATCCAAGAAGGAGCAGCTATTCAGCAAGCTATAAAGCAATCCTATAGACTCAGTGCAGGTTTTGCCTGTGAATTCCAAACCTATTGGAATGCAGCCACATAAAATACTCTACATGGAAGCATTGTTACTCTTATACATTCATACATACAACAGGCCCAAGTCCATGCTGCTGCTGCTGATAATAGACCTTGGCCAAGAAGAAGAAGGGTGTTTAGACCCTGTGTAACTTTTCATGCTCTGATTGACGTGGAAATTGTAGACTCACTACAGGAACTCTGCAACCTCTGTCCTACTCAACTGAGAGCAAGGGCAAACCAAGAGGAACCAATACTTTTACACACTAATGTATAGCTACAGGTTACTTCTAGTGATCAACAAGGGACATGCTGGAGGTGTCACAGGCATCTGCATCCAGGATCCTACATAATTTCCTGAATGCTATGCTACACCATGTCAGTAACTATATACATTTTCCCCTGTACACCTGACTACAGAGCTACAACTATGCAGGATTTATACCCTGTAGCACACTATCCTGAAGTCCTGGGTGCCATATATTGCTTGAGCATTGAAATCAAAGCACCGCCCAGGGAACAGGGAAAGGTGTACATAAACAGAACCGGCTTCCACTCCATTAACTGCCAGGTTGTGTGTAACGCTATTGGGAATCATCATGAATTTGCCTGCTGGCAATGTTGCCAGGCTGTTTCCACAATTCCCATATCTGGTACAACTCTCAACTCTATCAGAAGTTTTCTAGGGGGATATTCATTTACTGGGGGATGCAGGTTATGTACTTGAGCTGTGGCTAATGACGTCCATCAGAAATGCACACACACACACACACACACACACACACACACACACACACGCACGCACGCACACACACACACACACACACACACACATACACACACACACACACACACACACACACACACACACACACACACACACACACACACACACACACACACACACACACAATATAGTTTTTGTGTTTGGGCTGCTAAAGTCATGGTTCTGGTGCCTAGATACATAAGGGTAAGCCCTGCAGTACAATTGCAATACATGTGCTGAAGGTTTCACTGTCTGTGCCATTCTTCACATTATTATTCTGAGAAAACAGCTTCAGCAGGCACACCAAGGAGAAGGGGCACACATTCCACCACCACTGACAAGGTCATCACAGCCACACGCAGGTGTGGAGTCAGAGGGTGAACAACCAGCCGCTGTGGCTGTTGGTAGACATAGGCGTGCACAATATGCATTTGCCCTGGCCAAAAGGCAATGGATAGCACACACACTTACCACCTAAGGGTAAAACCTTCATCCTATGCATATACATACAGTAACATTGATGCCAGGAAATGCTCACAGCCTTTACTTACCCATGTAATGATTGTGTACTGCTAGCATCACACATACTCAGCCCCGAATAAAAAATCTTCTAAATGCCACACTATCAAGGTAAGTGTTGAACCTGGAATAGGAAAATAAATGGCTAATAACACAAATGAATGGCAGTTCCTTGCTTACTGTTACTTGCTAATGTACCTAAGTAGAAAGTGGGTGATTTTTACAGCAATGACATCAATATGTGACAGCAGTGACTTATGTCAATAGATGTGCTCACTATCAACTAACAGGCCTCATGCAACAAAGAATCACACATTACAAAAACCTGTAAGAAAGTACTACAATTTCTAAAAGAGCATCACAAATACATATATAATAAGCCCTGTATCAGCTATGCACCTTGGGAATCAGACAAAATATTTTTGTATCCCTGAATTCAAAAGATAAAATCAAGGATATGTCACAGTTACCATCATTTGCACAAAGTGTTGTTTGGGGGGGACAGAAGGCCAAGGCTGACACAAAAGCTAGTGAGTGTGTGTGAGTAAGACAGACAGCCAGAAATAAATTTTGATAAAGTATCAAATGGCCACTGAGACAGAACGAGCTGTAAGCCTCATGATTGATCCATGTAACTGTTATTTGTGTATGTCTGTATGAGGACTCAAGGTAAAACATGTCTGTGAGTGTCTGCAAGAACATAACCAAGCTCTGTGCTAGCTGTACTTCCTGGTATGTAGGACAGGTGTGAGCCATGCATGGTAGAGGTAACAGTTCAGCGTTGTTGCCCCCAGCTGTGAGAAATGGCTGTGCCAGGAGTTGCACTGGCATGTCCTTGCCCATGGTCAAATGCACTGCTACTACCTGAACATGACTGATATTTGCTGGATGGGCTGTCATCAGAAGTACTCCCAGGTCCAGGACCCCATAGCCTACCACATCTGGGAGTGGATACTTTGATCACTGACTGTAGTGGAAGTAGTGTCACTACAGGAGCGTGAGTGGGCATGGCCACATTGACTAATATCAGATGCTGCTGCTGCCCTATGTCCACATGGATGCTGTCCCCCTCCCAGCGAATGTTCCATCACAGACACTGCCTGCTCCATTGTGTCATTCATCTGATCCATTGAATTGTCCACATGGCAGAGGCAGTCACACATGTCAGCATGTGACACATCTACAATCCTAAGTATGTCCTCAGAGGCCCTATTGGAACATGCCTGAGCCTCCATGACAGCTCCAAACATACATAGAGTGGCACATAAAGTCACACCATGATCAGGTGGAGGGTGGTAAGTAAGCCTCCTGTAAACACTCCAACAACCTTTGAGTATGGAATCTCAACCACACTTTGGCTGCAGCCAGAGTCAACTGGCAATTAAGCCACAGTAACCACACTACCCTGATCAAGTGTGTCACTGTCCACCTGTTCAATATCTGAGGGTTCAGTGTAATAGGTATGCAAAGGTCTACTGGCTGTGTCTGAGGGAAATATAGGGGATGGCTGAATGTCAACCTCAGTGTCAGATTCAAACTCTGCGCCCCCTGACAGTGCCTCTGTTTGGCCACCATCATCAGAGTCTGCCGATACTCTAACTTCAGGTGGTAAGAGTCCTACACTTCCACTGTCAGGATCACCTGTGATAATAAGCAACAAACACAAGAATGAAATTAATACCTACACTAAATTTAATATATGATAAACTAACAGATGGTACATCAATACACACACTCATGACGCACACCTCACACATACAGATAAATGCATATTTCTGATAAATGGTCATTAATAATCAAATAAAAATGTTTGCCTTACCATGTACAGATGAATCCACACTTGCTAGGGAGGATGGTCCTGAAAGAAAAGGTAAGGACGCAATCATCACAATGCAAAAACACCGGGGACAGTAAATATACAACTTTTGCCTATATGTCCATTAACAATACTTTTAACTGATACTTGGCTGACATTTCCACCCAAAGCCCATGTATAATGACTAGAAATTTGTCATTAACTCTATCAGTTTATCAGTAGGTTCATCCCCCCAAAAATAAATAAATAAATATAAACCACATCAACTATTACTTACAATATTTTACTATACAAGCAAATCATACAAACTGATATATGAAAACTTACCTGGAAGCTACTCCTGGGACATACTTGTCCTCCCAGAAACATAAGCACCAACATCAATCACATGTTGTTGTGCACTTTCCACTGAACTCTGTGGATCTCTGACAGTGGACAGGAGCTCTTCATTTGGCAACAGTGGTGCTACTGCAGCAGCCGCCCCCTGTAACCAGCCGTTCATGGGCAACTGCAGCTGCTCTCCTCCATGCTGGTGAAATTATATCAGTAGCCCTTTGATGCACCTGATCATAAGTCCTGGTGTGCCCCTATGGCATTTACATCATTGATTATCTGGTTCCAAATCTGCATTCTGTCAGTCATATCCCCAAGCCCTCTTTCAAGCAGAAAGGCACTTGGGGTCCGAATGCCTGCACTATGACATCATTTTCTGAGTCACTGAAGGGTGGGTTACATGGATTTGTAAACTTGGGTGCCATAATCATATGTGACATAAATCAGAGAAGGATACAACACATAAACATGACATAATGAAATTCCTTCGTATATACAAATATTTTATTTTCAGCATTAACCACTGGAGACACAGATTTCAGTTATTAAACTGTAGTTATGTAGTTGTACCATATCACACTCACACACCAGCCAATGTTTGGTCCAAAACAAGGAATAACAATGAGGTAATGTATTGCTTACCATGGAAAGAACAGGATGACTACACAATTTTAAGAGCAAACCTCTTGAAACAGAAATTCTGTTGTGGCAACACAGAAATGGTACTTGGCTCCCCCATCCCAAAACAACAGGCAAATGACAGTTTGTACAAACCAAGGAATATCACATAATTAAATTGTTATAAATGCTTTCAACTCAATTCTCACAAAATATGTATACACATTTACAACAGAAAAGTCAAATGTATATGATTGCCAGTCACCTGAAAGTGTCTGTGGACCATTTTAGAAGCCTACCACCCATGTGTCATTGACAATATAGTACATTTCCCTGAAGAGTGTAAGATAACCAGGTGTAACAATAATACTTGTGATAAAAGTTAATAAGGGCTGTCTATCTGAGAAAGTCAAATGCCTGCCAAAATGCCTATGCCAACAGTGAACTATAAGAAGTGCATATAAATAAAGTTCCATTTTATAATGTGTATATATATATATATATATATATATATATATATATATATATATATATATATATTTTCTTTGTAACATGTTAACAAATCTAGCATGTACTTGAAAAACACAGTCATACTGTAGCAAGATCAGAAGCCTTCTGTGCAGATAAATTAAAATGAATAGCAATATTCTCTGTTCTCCATATACACAACTCTCCTCATCTTCAAGTTCCCTGGCTATACAGTTACCTTTTTATAGTGTAGATTCAGGCCTCTGAGCATGGTGAAGATGCAAATGAAGTGTGAACTCATTAGAATTGCTGCATCTCAAACATTTGACTTTATGTAGCAAGTATAAACATAGTGTAGGCACTACCTTAGTGTTAGGTGCTAATGGATTGCAACTGTAAATGATTAGTGTGAGGGAGAAGGAAGACACAACAGTAATTCAGACTACCTTACCTGCAGTGGGTGTGTCACCAAGGATACACCTACAAAGTGTAGAAGTAACTGTAGCAAGCTTTTAAATGGAAATGAAAAACACACATCTCACTTTAGTTCACTAATAGCCAAACTCTACTCCCTTTGCTGAAAACTATATTTTGCTGTCATGTAATTTTATCATACATTTTAATGACAATTATACAAAATGCTCTATAGACTGCATGTCTTAAAGTACAGTACAGATAAGTGAAGAATGAGCACAATACAAAGAGAAGACAGAGCTACACTGGTGCAAAGAATATTCATAAATGGTTGTGTGATCACTCATTGCACTACATATGTAAGCTACACATGTACAAACAACTGACAGTGTACAAGTGTATATGTCTTGGTGATACTGTGGAGGAAATGGGACTTATTTGTAAATACAATGATTTGCATTACTGCTACAAAGTTGTTTTTGTGGTGAAGAGAGATAAGACACCCCAAATGTGTTTCGTAGCTTCATTATTTGATAGTTCAAATCCAGACTTGTGTAAAAATTTGTAAGGTGTGTTAAAAAGCATTTTTAGTGTTGTTTGTGTTTATCTTTTTTTAATATTAATATTTGCATGACAAGTAGCTTAGCACAAATAAAGTGACATGGGAAATAAACTAAAATGAATGGAAGTTGCTTCTATGTTAAAGACAGCATAAATTAAAGCTGTGAATCAAGTGTGTGTATAGCACAGCTGGTAAACACAATAAATCACACAGCACATACTATATTTAGATCAAAAAGATCAAAAGGAAGCCAATCTGGTGGTCCCATGCCATAAACAAACTATACAACAGAAGGAAGAAACTGTTGCAGAAAAGAGGAAAATCCCAGGATGCAAAAATCTCCCTTACCAGCCTCAGTAAGAAGCTGAGATCCCTCATAAAATTCTCCAAAGCTAGTTACGAAAATAAAATTGCCAAAGATTCCAAAGACAACCACAAGGCATTCTATAGTTATGTCAAGAATCTAAATGGCAATGCTCAAATCTGTTCTGAACTACAACAGAATGGCATTAAATATAATGATCCCAAGGATATTGCCAATATCCTAGCAGATCGATTTAGTGGCAACTTCAACCCCCTCTCACCCCCTAAATAGCCCATCTCAATACCAAAAGCTTGTCAAATTCTGGTAATCACGGCCACAGAGGTAGAAACCGCACTCTCCAAAGCTAAGAATACAGCATCCATGGGACCAGATGACATCCTGGGCTGTGTACTACATGAACTACAAAATGAACTGGCACCTCACCTATGTGTCATGTTTAATCATAGCCTCACCTCAGGCTTCGTGCCCACTGAGTGGCGCACAGCTACAGTTATCCCACTCCACAAGGGGGGGGATCCACCTTGGATCCCAGGAACTACCGTCCCATCAGTCTGATGAGCCTGATCTGCAAGGGCATGGAACACATTATCATGGAACTTATAAACAAAGACATTGGCAACCTTCAAACACTGGATCCCACCCAGTTTGGGTTCATGAAGGGCTGATCTTGACTCCTGAACCTTATTGACTTCTTTGAATCAGTATCAGGAGCTGTGGACGAGGGTAAGTTGGTCAACACAGCCTATATGAACCTCAGCAAAGCCTTCGACAACATCCCCCTCTCTGGAATCATAGATAAACTTACTAAGCTGGGCATAAATCCTTACATCACTCAATGGGTTGCCAACTGTCTTGCTGACAGAACCCAGACTGTAAAAGTAGCCGACTCCAAATCCAGCTCCAGACAAGTGACAAGTGGAGTACCTCAGGGTTCAGTTCTGGGACCGCTGTTGTTTGGCATCTACTTCTCTGAAGTACAAGCCAACACTAAGGGACTCTGGCTAACAAAGTTCGCAGATGACTGCAAACTGGGAGCCATTATTGAATCCCCAAATGATGTGGATTTTCTACAAAAAGGCCTTACAGAAACAGATGCTTGGTGCCAGAGCCATGGGCTCAAGCTTAATGCCAGGAAACATATAGTTATCTCCTTTGGGAAAAACCATGTACCCATGAATTACCACATAGGTGGCAGTACACTAAACACCGAAAGTGTGATGAGAGACTTGGGGACACAGGTGGACAGTGGTCTCACCTTCGATAACCACATCACCACAACAGTCAGGAAATCCTTCTATGTGACACACCTCATCATTAAGGGCTTTCCATCCAGAAAAAAGGAGGTCATTGTCCTACTGTACTCATCCTTCATTAGACCCATTATAGAGTACAACGCCCCATTTGGTATGTACCTCACAAGACATCTGCAACAGCTGGAAAAGCCGCAAAAATACCTCACTGAAAGAATCACAGGCCTAAAGCAGATGCCCTATGCTGACCATCTAAAAAAACCTCCAGCTGTACTCTGTGGCATATTGTCTACTCGGAGGTGATCTCTGCTTAACATACAAGGCCATGTCAAACCCTGAGCTGTTGGACATGCTTCACTTAAAGAAATCCCAATCCCTCAGAGCCACATGCTCCAGGGATCTAAACCTTGTCATCACAATGAACAAAACATGCTGGAGGGATAGGTTCCTGACCCAGAGACTTCCCATACTCTGGAATAGACTGCCCATACATGTCAAGCAGAGCGCCTCCTTGGCCCTCTTCAAAAGTAACCTTGATGACTGGATGGGAGATAGGAAATTCACCCGGGGATCATGTCAGTCACCCTGCTAGACAGCAGTCCAGGAAAGTAAATATTGTGGGAAGAAATAGCCAGGGAATTGTTATGGCTAGGCTTGTATAGGCCCTAGGGCTGATAGCCTAGTACCAACCTAGGAACCTATAAGGTTCAAGTTCCACATTTATCTTTTAGTGATGAAAACTAATAATCATTTTTTTTACAATAATAATACATGTTGAGCTTTGCTAATCTTGTTGTTATTGGTGTATTGTTGACCTCCATGCAAACACGGTGTAATGGCCCAGACAACAAGCAGGCATTGTCAGTTTCATAAAAGATACATTGTTGCATCTTTTGGCTTCTATCACACAAACATACTAAGTGGCATTGTGCGGTGATCAGCAAGCTTTCACAACACCTGCGGGTCCAGAACACCTGCAGACAATAAGCAGACATTGTTAATTTCAAAAAGATACATTGTTGCGTCTTTTGCCTTCCATTGTGCAAGCACACTAAGCAGTGTTCTGCGGTGGACAGCAAGCTTCCACAACACCAGCAGTTCCAGAACACCTGCAGATAACACGCAGGCATTGTCAATTTCAAAAAGGATACATTGTAACATGTGTGATCTTCCAACATGCATACACACTAAGAGATGTTGCTCGGTGGTCAACACTCATACACAGTAACAAATCTGAAAATATACAGCTGCTGCCTAGTTCTTCCTGTGGCAGCAGGTGTAAGTTAAGGGCTATAATACAGGTGAGCCAGGGTTCTAATCCAGCAAACTCAAATGTTTTATTAATGCTGTTCCACTTTACTTCATAGAAAAATTCACAATAGAAAAATAATCACACATACAAATAACTATGTATAGCAGGTACATTGAGCATACACAGGACATCATATATGTTAAATATCTAGCTGTGGGTATCAGTACAATTATAGTTCTACAATTAAACATTTATGTTCTGAACCATCATGTCACACACATACATGGTGAACCACACAGTTCTTTAATGTGTATGTATAACTAATGAGCATGTCTGATAAACAAGGTCTCCATTGCAATGAGCACTCTGCACAGTAATGAGTGTAAAAAATACACCTGTTGCCCTGCCTTCCCTGTGGCAGATGGTATAACTTAATGCACACAATGCAGGTGAGCTAGGGTTGTAATCTAACACACTCCAAATGTTATTAATACTTGTCCAGTCAATTTTAAAAACTAAAGAATAATGTAAAGATAATTATAAATAACAATAACTATGTATAACACTGTAGATCATATGAATTATATGTGTGACTGAGGATATGCTGACAATTATGTTTCTATACTTAAATGTATATTTTCTGCCCTGGGATGGGCTTCATACTTCAATAATAGTCAGATACACATAAATGTATAAACCAGGACCTTGTCAGGTCACACTTGTATATGGTTAACCCCTCACTTTTTTATGTGGCCATATAATTAATGAGCATATCTGACAAGCACTTCCTCTGTAGCAAGGATAAAAAAAAACTATGTGGAAGAATATGTTTTGCCTTTTTTACGTAGGTTTGAATCCCACATTGTACTAATTACTTTTATCAGCATGTAAAGCCACCGAAAAAATGAGTCAGGTCATAAAATTTATACACCCAACACATATCTGCAAAGTTAAATCAAATAAGAGGTATAGCATCAACTAACCCATAAACTAATGGCAACTGTCACATTACACTTCCTACTTCATAAACTGCATTCCTCTCTGTTTGGCACTGTTGCTGTCCACTCAACAAATGCAGTTAGCATCATTGTTTGGGTGTGCGCACTAGCCTTAAATGGGATAACACAAATTGGTGGGAAAACACCTTAACTGTTGAGGTTTGACCTATGCAGACATGGCAGGAGCAAGAATGGAAGGTGCCCAATTTAGGGCTTAAAAATGGAGTGTAGAGGAGTCCAGAATATTCACTGGACTCCTTGTAAAGTGCCAGAGCTGTAGGCTATTGCAGAGGACTTTACTATTTTTCAATATAAATCAGAGGCTTGGAATAGTCATGCCAAGGCTGTCTCCATTACAACTGGCATTTCAGGCACTGGACAGCAATGCAGGCACCACTTCAATAACTTGAAAAGGTGTAAGCAGGCACAACTCAACCAGTGGCTGGATGAATTTAAGACTGCTGACATCCCACAGTTGTGTAAGTGTACAGATAAAGATACATTCAGTTATACAGAAAGCTGAATATAGCTAAGACTGGTATGCATAATCCTCTTCTTTTTTCTTCTCCTTTTTATTTTATAGCCACCCAGGAGATTGCAGTGAACAGGAAGCCCATGCAACATGTTTGGAAAGATTAGGAGAAGCAAGGGGTATGTATGCAGCAGAAAATAATTATTATTTTAATCAAAAGTATTGGTCTTCTATACATTAGTAGCAAATTAAGCATGCATATCTTAACTGTAAAAATCAAGCATGCATGCTTCATTCTGTACCTCAAGGCAATTGTAGTAATCAGTTGTAATACTATATTCAGATGTGTGTTTAAATCCCACAAGTAACAAATATAGCATAAAATAATTAAAAAATATTACACAATACTTTCAGCAAAATTGGCAGAAATGTCATGCTGTTAACAATCTCCCTTATTTGAAAAAGCATATGTGCAATAGATGCATATTGTAAGGATTACCTGGAATAATTATCAGTCCTAGTTTGTAGCTTTTAAAAAATATAATTAATGTAAAAGTAAACTTATATTTATAATGTAGTAATTTATTGTATGTGACATATGATGGTTGTAATTATCTTTTTCTTTTTTGCTCTATTACCGCACCCCTTATCTCTCTCTTTTATTTTTATATGTGTGGTCACAATGTTCTGATGTCATCAATTTCTGACAACTGACAAAATGTTTTCCAGCCCAGGGAGGGTGGCCAAACAGTGCAGCTCAGCCTGCCACCCAGTACATCTGAGACCCAACCTTGCAGTACTGCCTCTGTAGTCCCTGCACTACCTGGGCTCTCAACATCAGGTAGCATTACCCCGGCAGCTGGTACAGTAGTACCCTCTGAGAGTATTTGTGGAGTTAAAGATTTTGTTACCTGACAGGAGCTGCCAGGCATGGTGTTTGAGGATGTGGAAATTACCATTGGCGCATGCCTTAGCTGGATGGAGAAGATGCTCATCAGAATGCTTGGGAAAAGAAAACATCAAGCACTCCAACAGCAAGCTCAGGAAGAGGATGGTGATGACAGTTCTGAGGGTGAGAACTAAATTCTCACTGTTTCCATGCTTTACAGGCATGGGTGCTTGATACTCCTACCTATCCATAATCATGGTGTCCCACAACCTTTTGTGTCCCTCACATTCCCTGTCTCTGTCTTGTTTGTCCTGTTTATATGCAACTGCTTCCTCACCTTCCCTGCTTACCTGACTCTGACATACCTACATCCCTTACCTAACATTCCTGTCTTTCTGAAATAAAATAAAAAAGGGCAACTGTCCCACAAAAAATATCATCCCATATGTAGCTCTACACTTTGCATATGTGTCTTCTTGACAGACTTGAGTTGGTCCATTTGGCTATACAATATTACTATATTGTTTTCACCCATCTTTGTTGAAGTGACAGTCTAAATTCATCTAGTAGTCTATTGATGTTCATTTTACAGTGTTGAAGAAGTGGATAGCTGTGGTTCTTTCCTAATTCACTCCTTCACATTCCTATACTGTTTTCCCTTTGTTCTTCTCCCTGCTTGCCCCCCATTTCACCACTTTCCTATCTATCCTATTTTCACACTTTTAATCTGGTCAAAAATAGAATCACACACCACACATATAAATAATAAATCGCTAATGAAACCCTTCACTTTTTGCCCTCTGCATTGCTCAAAGTTTTGCATTGCATACCAATGTCAAGTGATGGTGAATGGCTCTTCACGTTCTATGACATGGTGTGGTTACCTCTGCCTAATGCTGCTTAAACTTGCTGTGCTAAGGAAACACACAGTTAAAGCAGAATAAAGACACTCATTTTAAATATCTCTTATGAAAAAATCATAAGCAAACTTTTAAGACTCATAAGCAACTTAAAAATTAATCTTATGAAGGATGGAGACATCCACCCCAATCCTGGCCCATCCACAACAGTAGACCCAACCACACCATCTAAAAACCCAATGTGTACTACCCAGATTGATAAACTTCCAAACTCATTTCTGGTCTGTCATCTCAACATCAGAAGCCTAAACAACAAGGTCCATAGCCTACATGGACTCTTAGCTGTTCACTCCCCTGATATCCTCTGCCTCACAGAAACCTGGCTAAAACCAATAACCAAAGATAATGAAATAACCCCCCCCCCACAGTACAACATCCTTAGACTGGACTGGATCTCCAGGAAAGGTGGTGGGGTAGCTGTACTATACAAGTCTACCCTAACAATAACAATTGACACCCAACAGCCACCCCAGTTAGGCAATGCAGAAATTCTCATCACCAAACTAATAATAAATACAAATAAATGCAGATACATTGTCTGCATTTATATTCCACCTGGCAAGAATGATAATACTCTAGAAAATATCTTACATTGGCTAGCTTCTAACTATCCCCAGGAAACCATTGTCTTGGGGGACTTTAATATTGAGGGAACACCTGCTCCTCTGAAACTCCCTCCACCCATTTAAACCTCCACGGGTTTACTCAGATCATTGCCACCCACACAAGATTTAGCAAAAATAGAGTCAAAGATAGTATCCTTGATTGCATACTTATTAACAGCCACCCCCAAAAGTACAAGTCAGGTACATTACCCGATGATCTAAGTGGTTACTGCCTTACCTATATTATTAGGTTCAACCAGCCCACCAATAAAACTATAAGAAACGTCAGGAACTTTAATCTTGACAACTTCCAAAATTAACTCAAAGCATGTAATTGGAATGTCTTGAAATGACTCCCATTACATGAAGCAGTTTAGTACTTTAATACCAGATTTCTGGCTATCCTTAACCACCATGCTCCTACCAGTACCATCCGTGTAAAAGTCACAGTTGCACTGTAGCTATCTAAAAAAACAAAAAACAAAATTAAAAACCAGGTGGCATGTTACCAAAGCCCCTATGGACCAAGTAAGATATCGGCAGCTAAGGAATTAGACCAAAAATCTGTCATTGTAGACAAAAAAAATCACTACACCTTCCTACAACAAAAATATCAGCTAAAACCTCAAACGTTCTGGGCTGGTATTAACAATCTTCTCCATCAAGGCCATTCCACCACTCCCACCCCATCAGCTGCCCTTGATAAATCCCCTGTAGAAATTGCAAACAGCTTCAGCTCCTTCTTTACTGAAACTATCCAGTCTCTAGCTACCCATCTCACTCCATCAGACACAAACACCAGCTCTGGCACATCTAACCCTGATCTACCCAACACCCAACCCACCTTTACCTTTCTAACCGTACCTACCAACCTGATCCAGACCTTACTCAAAAAGCTAAAACCTACTACACTAGCTGCTGACCACCTCCCAGCTGAATATCTTCAAAAAACAGCTGATGCCATAGCACTTCCCATTTCTATTCTGATCAACAGATTCATCTCAGAAGGATCCATCCCAGCAATATGGAAAATATCACATGTTAAACCTCTCCATAAAGGAGGAAGTTCCACAGAATTATCTAACTCTAGACCTATAGCCATTCTTTCACCACTAGCTAAAATCATGGAAAGATGCATACACAAACAAATCATGCACTTTCTTATTCAAAACAGAAAGCTCGCCAACTCTCAGTACAGCTTTAGGCCATTCCACAGTACCACCACAGCTCTTCTATCTTTCTCTAATGTCATCAGTCTTCATCATAACAACAACAAACTATCTTCAGCACTCTTCTTAGATCTCTCATAAGCTTTTGATATGGTCAACCATCAGCTACTGCTCAATACCCTACAAACCATCAGTTTAGACCAACATGCAAAACAATGGTTTCACTCCTTCCTAAATGGTAGACAGGAGGCTGTCTTATGGCAGAGCAAACTGTCATCCCAACTTCCTCTAACACTAGGTGTCCCACAAGGGTCCATACTAGGTCTTTCTTTTCTCTATCTTTATTAATGATCTGCACACCACCATCCCAGGAGCCACCTGCATCCAATATGCAGATGACTCAATGCTAATATGCTCCGCCTTCTCTCCTACACAACTTCTAAACCTCACCCAGACCACTTTCAGTACGGTAGAAACATGGCTAGCTAATCGCCACCTGCTTCTAAATCCTAACAAAACCAAGCTACTACTTTTCTCCCCAACAGTAGAATTCACCTCCTTCCTTCAAAACTTACAAAACTTCTAGGTGTAATAATAGATAACAACCTTAAATTTAATAAACATGTAAATCACACTGTCCGTCAACATAAAACTTGGCTCCCTGTACAGTGCCAAACCTTTCTTCACCCCCGCAGCTAGGGTAGCTATTGCTGTTATATATGCTTCCCCTGTACTCACCAACCTATCCAAAACCGATCTTAACAAATTATCAGGATGTTACAATCATATAGCCAGATTTGCTACTGGCATGGCCTTTAGGACCCACCATTGCCAGAACCTCAAAGCACTGGGATGGCTACAGTATCCTACCCTTCTACAGTTCAACCAGCTTATAGTAGCACATAAAATACTCCATCAACCTGATAACACCCCCTGCCCTTAAAAATATTCTCACCCCTTATAGTGCCCCCAGGCCATTACGCTCAACTGATAAGCTATTGATACTGACCCAAAAATCCAACAACTCTGCAGGTGATGCTATATTTGCCAACTCAGCCATAACATCTGGAATCTACTCCCTACAATCATTACCAAGGAAACCTCACTACCCTTATTTAAAAGAGAACTCAAAAAATGCCTCACATCTCATTGGCTATGCTCTTGTTCTAAACCTAACAACTTCACTAATACATGTCTTGCTACCCAACCTGCTATTTAGCCATGTATCTATGCCTCATAGCATTTGAATGTCTAAGCATCGTGAATTATGAAATCTGATTGTATTCTGTGTTCACATTTTCTGATACATCTCTGCCAATCAGATGTAAGTCTGCACATTGTGTATATTGATATTTGCCTGTATTCTTTGTCTATATTTTTCTAAATGTCTCCCTGAGTTTATCACTCAGTGATGTATGTACTGTCTCTTTGGTATGTGGAGCTTTTCTCCCCGGGCCTCCGCTGAAAATGGACATATATCCAGTCGGACTATCCCAGTCAACAAATGTAAAATAAATAAATAAAATAAATAAAATGTATTTAGACTGATAAAATGTATAAATATGCAAATCTATATGTGTACTGTTGACATAAATCAAGTAGTGTTTGTTTTTATACAGTACGTCACTGTAATCAATTCCTCTCACATTTGCAAAAATTATCACATGTAATTATTTATTTACATACTCAATATATATGTTAAAAAAATAGATTGAGATGGATTCAAACCCTGTATTTTCTGTGATCAAAACAAGAACTCACTGTTGTTACACCCACTGCCACAGAAACAGATAGGCAGCAGGTGTTTTTATTAAACTCAGTACTGTCCAAAGTGCTGACTGTCACTCCTCTCCACTTAGCATGTTTGCATAGAGGAAGGCGAACCAATAAAACTATTAGTTTTTTCTCAATAAAGCAGAGAACTGTGTTTGCTTGACGCTTAACTCCACACAAATGGGGAAAGCAGTACTACTAGTCCTTAATGTCATACAATTTATGACACGACATTTGCAATATAAACTGGATTATGAAAATCATAGTATCTGTCAGCCATTCCTACCATAGGCCATATACATAAGTACTTCTCAAGTTCAAGTAGTAATCATTAAATGTGAATAGGTTCATAGGTTCATAGGTTCATACTAGGCTATCTGCCCAAGGGCATTTATAAGCCTAGCCCATAGTTATGTGGCTTTCGCCACCCCTTTAGTTTGAATTAAAACTATGCCTATCATTTTGCTGTGCCTCTGTCAAGCAGTGACACTGAAGTAATCCCTGGGGTATATCTGCAATCTCCCATCCATTGGTCAAGATTCCTCTTGAACAAGGCCAGAGAGGTGCTCTGCCTCACATGTACCAGGATTTTGTTCCACAGCATAGGGAGTCTCTGGGTGATGAATCTGTCCCTCCAGCACGTTCTATTTATAACCGTGTCAAGGTTTAAGTCTCCCGCCCTTGTGGTTCTGAGGGATCTAGATTTTTTGAGGTGAAGCATATTCATTAAATCTGGGTTTGACATGGCCATATATGTCAGGCACAGGTCACCTCTGAGCAAGCGGTATGAGACTGAATAGAGCTGGAGTTCTTTCAGTCGGGCAGCATAAGATATATTTTTGAGACCCTTTATCCTTTTGGTGAGGAACTTTTGGGGCCTTTCAAGCTGCAGCAGGTGTCTGGTCAGATACATTCGAGCGGGCATTGTACACAATCATAGGTCTAATGAGTGATGAGTACAGGGGGACGATGACCTCCCTTGATCTAGATGTGAATCCCTTCATGATCAGGTGGGTGATATAGAAGGTTTTCCTAACTACTTTAGCAACATGAGTGTCAAAGCGAAAGGCTACTGTCAACCTGGGTCCCCAGATCTCTGATGACTTTTCTGTGCTCAGTGGATTGCCACCTATATGGTAGCTAGGGTAACCTTGTTTTTCCCGAAGGGTATGACTATGCATTTTTGGCGTTTAACTTCAGGCCATGGCTCTGGCACCAGTTATCCATTTCTGTGAGGCCCTTCTGGAGGATATCTGTGTCAGATGTGTTTTGACTATGGCCCAGTTTGCAGTCATCTGCAAACTTTGTCAGCCATAACCCTCCTGTGTTTGCTTGTACTTCAGAAAAGTAGATGCCGAACAAGAGTGGACCCAGGACTGAGCCCTGTGGGACACCACTTGTGACAGGCTTTGAGTCTGACATGGCTCCAGCAACTCTGACCCTGTGGGTTCTGTCACTTAGCCAGTTTGCAACCCATCTTGTGATGTATGGGTTTACATTCAAGCTGATGAGTTTTTGATGATACCTGAGTGGGGTATTGTGTCAAGGCCTTTGCCAGGTCGAGGTAGGCTGTATGGACTGCCTTTCCCTCATCAATGGCCTTGGTGACTGTCTCGAAAAAGTCAACCAAGTTTAAGAGGCAGGATCTGCCTTTGACAAAGCCAAACTGGGTTGGATCCAAAGTCTGCAAGTTCCCTATGTCTTTATTTATGAGTTCCATTATGATCCTCTCCATGGCTTTGCAGATAAGGCTTGTCAAGCTAATGGGGCGGTAATTTCCAGGGTCTGTGGAGGCACCGCCCTTATGAAGTGGGACCACAGTCGCCGTCGCCACTCCTTGGAGTGCATCCTGAGGTGAGGCTAAGATTAAACAGCTGTCCTAACTGTGGGTTTAATTCCTCGTTGAGTTCATGAAGCACACAGCCGGGGACACCATCCGGTCCCATGGATGCTGTGTTTTTGCCTTAGTGAGGGCAGTTCTCACCTGGGCGTTGGAGATGTTTGGGGGCTACAATCCTCTGGAATAGATATCTCTCCTTTTGGGGGATGGGGAGAAGTTTGCACTGAACCTGTCAGCCAGTATGTTGGCAATGTGTGTAGGTTCAGTAATTTTCACATCATTTTGAACTAATTCTGAGCATATCTGGGAGTTTCCTCCTAGGTTTCTAACATAGCTAAAGAAGGCCTTATGATTCTCTTTAGAGTCCTTGGCGATTTTTCTCTCAAAATTTGCTTTGGATGATTTTATGAGAGCTCTTAGTTTTTTACTTATAATGATCAAAGGTGTCTTACCTTTCAAGGATTTTGCTCTATCTTGTAGTAGCTTCCTCCTTTTGTTGTAGAGCTTGTTTATGGCTGGGGTCCACCAGACTGGACGCTTGCCTTTGGTACAGAGAGTCTTAGTTTTGTTTGGGATTGACTGATCCATGCAGTCCTGTAGGTGCTGGTAGAAGGCATTTGTAAGTGATTCAGCGGTTTGAGTAATGTTTACCACTGGCTCAGGGGCCTTAAAGGAGACCACACTAGTTTTTAGAAGTGTGAAATTGGCTTTTGAGAAGTTTTTCACTGTGGTCTTTTTGTTTCAGGTGGGGCGGGATGAGGACCTCCAGCGAGATTAGTTTATGATCTGATCTCACCAGTGAGGGGTATACTTCGGTGTTGAACATTTTGATCCCATGTTCGTGATGATGAGATCAAGTATGTTTTCTCCTCTTGTGGGGATGGTGACTAGTTGTTCCATGGCATTTGAGTTTATGAACTCCAGGAATCTTTGGGTTAGAGTGTTCGGGCTTGAGTAGTGTTCCCAGTCTATATTAGGGTAGTTGAAGTCACCTAGTATGATGGTGTTTGGAGATACATTTATCCCCTCCAATGTTTTCAGGAAGGCCATGTGAGGTTCCTGAGTTTGAGAGGGTGGCCTGTAACATGCTACAAATTGCAGAGCAGTCTTGCCTATGGTTAATTGCACCTGGATGGTCTCCGATGCATCGTGCGTTGCCACCAACCTTGAGGTGTGGGTGTCCTTTATGAATATGGACACCCCCCCTTTCTTGGTGTTGTGCGGATTTTGGGGCGGAACGCATGACATGAGGTGAAACCTGTTAGTGCTGGGGTGCTCTCAGGAGCCTTGAACCAGGTTTCTGTCACAGCACAGACATCGATGTTCTCCATATTGAGAAGGGCCTCGAGTCGTGCATCTTGAGATTGAGACTTCTGGCATTGAGCAGCATTACCCTTAGTTTTTCCTTTTGGTGTTCTAGGGTGGTAGGTTTAGAATTTGAGCCTTGCCTAAAAAGGCACTATGGGGGTGGCAAGAGCCTTTGCCAATATCCGGAAGCCCAGGGTGACAGGTGCAAGCCGTCCCTTGCGAAGCAGCGTGGCTTGTCCAGCATGTCATCCCAGGCAGACAGACATTGGATCCCCTTTGAATGACACCAGAATTTAAGCCAATTATTAAAGCTGATCATCTTATCACTGTATTGTGGCATCATTCTAGGTGAAGGTAGGATACTGCTCAAGGTCAGGGTCATACCTGCCTTGGCTACATAATCAGAGAGCTCCTCGATGTCCCTTTTCATGTAGTCCAAGGAGGTACGTCTCAGGTCGTTGACACCAGCGTGGACAATGACTGAGTCATACTTGTACCTGCTGTTGAGAGACCTGAGTGCTTGCGTTATGTGGCGGATTCTAGCGCCCGACAGGCAGCTTACTGTGACCTTCTCTTTACTCAGTCTGGTGAGTGGGACGTCAGTGTGTCTGACTATGGAATCACCAATGACAAGTGTGTCTGGCATTTTGTTTGGCCTTAAGGGCTGTGACTGTTTGACACTCTGACTGTGTGGTCTATGTGTTGCATGTGTTGGGTCGTGAGGTGGTAGTTGTTTGGGTGTCTGCTTTGGTGGCCTCTGCTGTTTTGGTAAATTTTTGATCAGAGCCTCCAGTATGTCTTTGTGTGAGTATGTGTATGATTTGAAGTTGTGATGGTACCATGTGTGACTGGGTATGTATTGTGTGTGGTTACCTTCTCCTCCTGTCTGGTCTTGCCAGTCCTATGTTGAGAGAGCTCAGCCTCCAGTTTGGCCGTATAGTTGCATCTCGCATGTATTTGTGTTTTGTGGGAGAAGGAGAGGATTGTCTGTGTACATGAGGCAGTTGTAACATTGCCTCAATATTCCCAGGTTCACCAGTTGAGCTGGAGAGGACACTAGCAATTGATCCCTCGACATACTAGAAGTAGTAGATAAAGAGACTTTCAAAGGACTCGGGAAGTGGGTTTTAGGCTGGTGGGGTACTATCTATAATAAGAGTGCTTTATCAAGGTGCAAGTACTGTAGGAGTAAGTGCTAGGCTTTACAGATAGAGAATAGTCTACTTGGGAATCAAGTAGAGATGAACTTTTCAGTTATAGGATATGCTGGTTAGATCAGCAGTACAGCTCGAGGAAGGTAGTTTTAAGGGAAAATTGGAAGAGTGGAATTTAGATGGCCCAAATAGTTTAACCTTGTTTAACCGCTGCTCTTGTGTGCAACAGTGGTAACTCAGCTAAATCAAGGCTTACGAGTTTAGCGTGTTTTATAGCAGGGGCTGAAGGAGCTAGGAATTGGCCAAAACGACCAATGGACTACTAGTTTCTGGCTGAAACTTCACCAAATCAGACAAAAAGGCCGCTCAGTACTTCCCACTCCCACTGGTAAGCAAAGAAACTTCCCTCCTTCCTAATAAGGCAATGGATCAGTAACAGGAACTAAAAACAAAGCCCAGGGATCAGCAACTCTGAAACTGGACTACTCTAGTTCAGTAAGGCGGGAAAACAAGAGATTTTTTTTGTTTTATTACAGAGACAAGGAAAAAACAGACAGTAAATGCTATAAATGCTGTAAATCGGCTAGCGCACTTTAGTGTGTAGCCTACAGAAACAATTTGCAACAATTAGTAACCTAAAGTGCAATAAACAGTTTAAAATGCAGAAATCACTTAAAGTAGCAGTAAAACAGGCGAAATGCAGTCGCTAGCTTAAATAACAGTGGGAAAGCCACAAAAAATACTTATATCTGGTAGAAAGTCACTCTTTTAGCTCTCTGCTGCTTGGATCACTCTGCAGGCCACCACGAGGATCTGTGCTGAGTTGGTACAAGCTGGAAAACGCGTGTTTAGCGTGTTTTATAGCAGGGGGCTGAAAGGAGCTAGGAATTGGCCCAAAACGACCAATGGACTACTAGTTTCTGTCTGAAACTTCACCAAATCGGACAGAAAGGCTGCTCAGTGCTTCCCACTCCCACTGGTAAGCAAAGAAACTTCCCTCCTCCCTAATAAGGCAATGGATCAGTAACAGGAACTAAAAACAAAGCCCAGGGATCAGCAACTCTGAAACTGGACTACTCTAGTTCAGTAAGGCGGGAAAACAAGAGATTTTTTTGTTTTATTACAGAGACAAGGAAAAAAACAGACAGTAAATGCTATAAATGCTGTAAATCGGCTAGCGTACTTTAGTGTGTAGCCTACAGAAACAATTTGCAACAATTAGTAACTTAAAGTGCAATCTCGCATGCACTAACACTTTGCCATTGATTGCATAAACCAGCTGCTCAGCAGTGCATTATGGAAAGAGCTGTTGGCATGAATTAGTATGTTTACTGCTCTGTTACTCTTCATCCCATTATAAGCCATGTAAAAACCCAACCAAAGGGAAAATACGTGCTACTGATTAACACATTTACTCAGACTCATGTGCGCCCTGCAACCATGCCCTTGAGAATGGGTATGTCAGTACTAGTTCCCCAAAGTAAATTACACTACAGAAATGAATAGCACACCTGCATCGCTACATCATGTAAACCTTTATATTGGCAATACACGTTAAGATTGTCTTATACATGTATTAATGTGGACATCAATTCTTCACAAATATGAACACAAGTACATACACAGTTGTATCCATGCTGATCACAAAAAAATGTGTGCCTGTATGTGACAATGACTGTGTAATGTACCCAACATACTGGTAAAAAAAACTGCATATATCTCAGTTCTGCTACATGCATTCCTTATAGTTTTTTGCTTCTAGTTCAAGAAGCTGCCTTTTAAAGTATAGCTGCACTTTGGAAACACAACAGGAAATACAAAATCCACACTTTGCACACCACTGTCATAACAATATAATCTATAAAGACCACTATGACAAGGCTAAAACATACTTCAGGGATGGTGCAATCATTAACTACTGTGTTATGTGGATGGGAACAAAATATGTACATGTGGGTTAAATTACTACAGCAGCCACATTTTGTGTGTGTGTCTTTAAGTATGTGTAAGTGTGTGTGCATAGTCAGATGGACATCAGTCTGCATCCTAACATCAATCCAGTCCCATGTAGAACTAATATCTTGATAGTCTTACATGCTACCCAGCTATTTCATATAGGCCTCCCAACATCTTTTCACATGTGATGTGATTTCAGTGATGATGTTGTCCACTATAAAATTGTCCAGCAACAGTGTAAAAGTCAGACTTCTACTGTGGCACTTATGTTAATTACTGATTTCTCTATCTGGTGTAACTAGTTAGGTAAGGGTTCTAATGTCACTACACTCAACTGGTATTTGTAAGTGTGTGTGTGTGTGTGTGTGTGTGTGTGTGTGTGTGTGTGTGTGTGTGTGTGTGTGTGTGTGTGTGTCTCTGTGTCTGTGTCTCTGTCTAGACCAAAGAACATGAGTCTATATCCCACTGTCAGAAATCCAATCCCATGGAGAACAAATATTTTGACAGTTGTGCATGCCTATACATCTATTTCATACAGGCCTCCCAAAATCTTCTCTCAAACATCCAGTGATGTCGTCCAGTATAAATTGTTCATCAGCAGTGTTAACTCTTACTTGTGCCATGGTGCTTGTGTTAAGTACTGGCTTGTAAATAGGTAGGGGTTCTAGTCTCACTTCACTTAACTTGTGTGTGTGTGTGTGTGTGTGTGTGTGTGTGAGTGTGTGTGTGTGTGTGTGTGTGTGTGTGTGTGTGTGTGTGTGTGTGTGTGTGTGTGTGTGTGTGTGTGTGTGTGTGTGTGTGTTCAGTTAATTCTCATTTGAGAGACAATTTTAAAACATTATTTGAGGCACTCCTACTACCATTTTCTTCTCACAAGCATACACTGCTGATGTCATCAGCTATAAAGTGTTGTCTGACACTATAAAAGCCAGACTTGCTGTAGCACTTGCATTAAGGACTGTGGTCTGTAGATAGTTAGGTAGGAGTTCTCATCTTACTTTTGTCAATATATGAGTGTGTGTTTGTGTTCAGTTAATTCACATTTGAGAGACCATTTTAGAACAGCATGTAAGATGCTCCTACTACCATCTTTTCATAAACATACATGATGTCATTAGCTATAAAGTGTTGTTTGATACTGTAAAACAGATTTGAGTAGTGGTGCTTGCATTAGGTACTGTGTTCTGTAGATACTTAAGTAGGGATTCTATTTTCACTGTGGTCAGCTTGTGTTTGTGTTCAGTTAATTCATATTCAAGAGACCATTTTAGAACAGCATGTGAGACACTTCTACTACAATCTTCTTTTTCTCCAAACTTACATTGCTGATGTCATTAGCTATAAAGTGTTGTCTGTCACTATAAAAGCCAGACTTGTGCTGTGGTGCTTACGTTAAATACTGTGTTCTGTAGATAGGTAGGTGTTTTAGTCTCACTACAGTCAACTGGTCTGTGTTCATTCAAAAATTAGTATGGTGTCAAATTTAGAAAGACATGTGAGGCACAGCTATATCAGACACTCCTCTAAACATCTTGTAACATACACTAATGATATCATCCTGTATAAAGTGTACTCTGACATTATTCAAGTCAAACTTGTGCTGTGGCAGAAATGTTAAGTACTGTGTTCTCCAGTTTCTGTAACTAGATATTTTCTAATATGACAGCAGGCAACATGAGTGCATATCCACTCAAATAATTTTTTGAGACAATTTTACACTGAGTTGTGACTCCACATCCATGTCAGACACTCTTTCCATCATATTCTTCTCAGCATACAATGATGCCATCATACTCCATAAAGTGCAACTTGACAGTGTTAAAGTCAGACGTATGTGGTGGTGCTACTGTTACATCATAAGGAATTCAGCTTCCATACCTACACAGGTGTAATGTTCAAACGAGACCCACTCTACTGCTGTGTTTGTGGTTAGTGGTACATTACAGTCACTGGATGATCTTTTGAATTGCTTTTCATTTCAATACCACTTAGGAGATCCTTTAACATAATCTCATGTATACAATATCTCCTTTTTCCCTCTGGCCATATGACATCCTTCCTGCATAGGAGTGGATGATGTCCTCATGTCAACAATGCATACATACATCATGAAGCAGAGTCCTTCCATGAGCATCTGCAAGCCGTCTCCAGACCATTGGATGTGTGATTGGTAATTCGCTCATGGGGTGGTGTACATGTCACATATGTAGTCACATATCACATATGCACATATGCCACATATTGCACTATGTAATGCAATCAAAGAAATACACATACATATAGCTTTAGTATCTCCCATCATATAGATATAGCAAGTTTGCTTTAAATGTTATAATAATGTCTAGGCTTGTCTGTGATGTTGACCATTAGCTTAGCAATGACCTATGACCCTATGAACATTTCACATGTCAATGTTGCTGTCATTAACATGTGCAATGTTGAGGTGTGTCTGTACGGTAGGTCTACAAGACTGTATTACACTCTGTGATGTAAGGTGATGTACTGATGGCTGCTGCTGCCATTTTATTGCATGTTACTTCTATAACAGCTGTAGTAATATGCCTCCTGAGAACTGTTGGCATGGGATGATACTATGTATATTGTTGGCTTATTAAGACATGTGCTTTTGTAGTGGAACAGATAAACATTCTAAGCAGTTCTTATTCAACCATTACACTGACACTTGTAGTATGGCACAGGTGTGCATGTGTACACTTACCATCATTTAATGCTCTCTGACATAAATCAATATAAGATCATACTGATTACATGGACACACAAGTCTTGTTTCATCCACATATTGCAATGCTGTGATATACACAAAAATATCATATTTTGATTAAATTGCAACCTTGTGGAATTCATTGTATGTGCAATTGTGTTGTTTTTCCCAAGAATTATTGATGTGGTCAACAGCACCATTGGGTGACTGTCAGCATTTATGTCAGTAAATGTTCTGCATGGGCCACAACCAACCCATTTGTAATGTGTCTTTATATGGCATCAGGCCACTCAAGCACAGCTTTGCCATGAAACACAAATAGGCATATGTTGTGCAATTAATGTAATTACGTGACATTGATAGAGTTATATGACTGTGTGAACAGTAGCACTGTGTGGCATGTGATGCATAACTAAAGTTGTATTTGGAGGTGTTGTCACAAATCATTTATTTAAATAAGTGTGAAATGTTAAGGGGAATACACAACTAAGTGCAGAGCTGTTTGTAGATGCCACCAGCCATATGGAGAAAATAGACAATCTATTAGCTGACAGTTTGTCTCACAATTCACCCCCTTGTCGACAATGACCACCAGCCAAAGTATGTATGCAAACATTACTCAAGTTTGTTGTTTTAGGACAGCAGCTCATCTGTGTACTCTTTAAGGCTAAAACGCAGAATCAATGGACCCTGACAACATCCCAGGTTGTCTGTAGCGTGACTTAAAACCTGACCTAGCAGACAAAGTTGGATACCTAATTAAACACAGCCTCCAGATAGCCTATGTTCTTGCAGAAGCCTGTACAGTGACAGATATCTGTCTGAACAAGGGGGAACCACCACCTGATGGAGGGAAGGGACTTACAGACCCATACTCCTGACTCTCATCATCTGTGAGGCAGACCAACAAGTCATCATGGACCTTATCAAAAAGGGCACAGGTAATCTCCTGACTGTGTACCAAACCCATATTTGATTTTTTTAGGCTAAATCATGTCTTTTAAATCTGTTTGACATCTTCAAGAAGGTCACCAAGGGCATGCATGAGGAAAAGATTATCATCCTGTGTAACTTGACCTGGCCGAGGCATTTGGCACAAATCTACACTCAGGTATTACATATTAACTGTCTCAAGTAGGCATAAACACCAATGTCACCAAGTGAGTAGACAATGGATCGCATACAGGACACATAATGTTGAAGTGTGTGAGGTCACATCTAGCTAAAGTCCAGTGACCAGGTTCATACCTCAGGATTCTGTATAAGTTAAGACAAACTTACACATCCTGTGTCTACCCAACTTTGTGGATGACTGCAAATTGTGGACAGTTGTTGAATCCAAGAATGATATTGGTATAATGCAGAAAGTATTATTAACATGTACAAAGGTTTGTTTCCAAGCAGCCACAGAGACACATTAGGCAAACAAATATAATGATTAGTTCCTTTATGTAAGCAGATGCACAAGCTAATTACAATAGAGACAGCACACCCCTATGAGCAGACCCAGTGGTACATGAGCTGGGTACACAGGTAAATAGTAAGTGGAACTTCCACCAGCATGTGCCCACAGTGGTGACAAATCCCTTGTACATAGCACATATCCTGAGTATGGACAGGCCAAAGGTTGAGAGCTATGTACCTCAAGATTCTGTACTAGGCCATTTCCTGTTCAGTATTTAAGTCTCAGAAGTCATCCTCTGTCTAAGTAGCTTTGTGGATGACTGTAAATTGGGACAATCAATGAATCAAGAAGAGTATTATAGATATACTGCAGAAAGTATTAACACACAAAACTAATTGTTGCCAGAACCATGGAGACACAGTAGATGAGCAAAAAGCATAATTAATTTATTTTGAAAACAATAACACAAGCTAATTACACTACAAACAGCACACCCATATGAGCAAACCAAGTGGTACATGATCTGGGTACTCAGGTAGATAGCAAGCAGAACTTTCACCAGCATGTGACCACAGTGGTGACAAATTATTGTATGTAGCAAAAATCCTGAGTAAGGGCAGTCCATCCACATCAAAGGACATTATAGTCCCATTGTTCTCAGCCCTCAAGACACCAATAATTGAGTACAATACACCTTTTTGCACATACCTCACCACATATCTTCAAGGGATGATTTATTCAATTGTATAACTTTTGCCACAGTGAGCTTCCACACATCTTTATTGGACATACATAAGTATTCTTTGTGATGCATAACCATTAGGAGTTGAGAGTGCAGAACTCCCTTGAAGATGTTATGCAAGATGCATGTGTGATATGTGCTCCTGTGGTGCACCCAGTAAATACATACATTGACAACATTGATGGCATGGGTTACATTCTTGCAAGTGTGGATTGTGGCATATATATATATATATATATATATATATATATATATATATATATATATATATATATATATATGTGTGTGTGTGTGTGTGTGTGTGTGTGCCATGTAAACTTCTCAGCTAGCCAGGATTGCTCATAATGTAAGCCACAGGTGTAACACTGTCCCTCTTAATACCTCCAAAAAGTGGTAATTTTTGAGGAAGGTGTGCTTGATTACCCTTATAGATTACTGAATAATCATTAAAGTTGTACATGTGTGTTCATGCAGAACATGTATAAGTCACAATCACATATTTTATGTGGGTGGCACAGGGGTGCAGCGGTTAACATTGTCGCTTCACAGCAAGAGGTTTTCCAGTTCGATTCTCTGCTAGGGTGCTTTCTGTACAGAGTCTGCATGCCCTCTCTGCATTCACGTGGGCTTCCTCCGGGTACTCCGTTTTTTTTCCACATTCCAAAGACATGAGTCTGGAGCATTTCTCCCCAGGCATCCACTGAAAATAGGCTCTGTCCTAGTCGGACTTCCCCAGTTAACAAATGTTAAATAAATTTGTCAATGACACAGATTAATGGTGGCATTATTATGATACTGTCCATCACTGTTCATGCTTCTGTTTACTGTTGTCCATGAACCTCTTGTCATGTGTTCTGAATGATTGAGACCTATGAGATTAGATTCATATTCCAGCAACTCATTTGCACATCTTAACAATATGCACATACCCCCTGTTGTATATACCATCCTTGGTAAATGTCCTATCCAGTGATCATGTCAGCATACTTATATCACAAGCAATTATCTCCATTGACATATGACCTTGTGTGACAGTCACATAAGATACAATAACTGTGTGATGATATGACTATTTTATTTATTTATTATTTTATTTTTACATTTGTTGACCAGGATTATCCAACTGATCTAAAGAGCCCTTTTTCAGCGGAGGCCCGGGAAGAAAAGCTCCAACATATTATACAATTTTCATTACAAATTAGAATTAAACAGCAGTGTTACAGGATTATTACAAGGCATTAAGTAGAAATTCAATGTTATACAGTGTCAGTAATCAGGAGTATAGCGTAACTATTTCAAGATGTATAAAAATAAATATGTCATTAAGATGAATATAGTTTTTGGGGTAAGTGGTTAAAAAAACAGTTTTATCATGATGTAGTTGCATGAAGGCAAGACAATTACAATAGGATGTTTCTCTAAGGCAATTTGCTTAATATATTTTGGAAGACATTAGAAACAATAGTCAAGGAAGATTAGAGAGAGCTAGTGAGAAGAGTGAGTTAAGGGCAGAAAATAGATTAAGGTATGAGAAGTAGGGGATGTTAAGGAGGGAGAGTGCTGTGGCAGGACCAGTGACTTTTAAAGTGCTCTTTGGTGGCTGTCTTAAATTGTTTAGGATGTGCAAACAGCACACAGGAGGTGTAAACTGAAAAATTATATGGTGCTGCTTACTGTGATGGATTTGATTTCTTCTTAAGACACTCAGTCTTGCTGGCTGGATTCTGCTAAAATCAAAGTATGGTTATATTTGCATTCACAGTCTGTTGCATACAGAAACTTGCAGAATATACACTGATGAGAGAATATACTTTGCAGCATCAACTTAGAGCAGTAACAAATAACTTTTTATAATAAACCAGACGGACTAACATTGCAGCTTAAAGTACTGGTCCACTTTACTTCTCATATAGTAAAGATGATGTCAGAGATATAACATTAACCTCGGGGCAAATGTGTCTCTACCAATACCCCTAACATAACTGGATTAATACAGATCTTTATATACAATTTTAGTCATGCACCCACATATACATTTCTTCTTGGTATTCTATTGTGGAGAATTGCTCATCCTGTAGAAACAATACTGATTGCTGCAGATGCTAACACAAACTGCTGACTTAATAATATTATTTTTCAGCTTTTCTGACAGTGTGAACATCCTGTTTTTTGTCTTTAGTATTCTATTTGTATCTTTGTATAAGAACATCTGTTCTTGTGCCAAATGCAGAAAAACATGTTTTTTAAGAAAACAGATTGTAACAGTGTCATAAACATCTCCTGTTGTTTAAGGAAACATATTGTGTCAATTATTTTTATATGCAGAAAAACATGTTTTTAAGGAAACAGATTGTCACAGTGTTATAAACATGTCCTGTTGTTTAAGGAAACATATTGTGTCCATTATTTTTATATGCAGGAAAACATGTTTTTAAGGAAACAGATTGTCACAGTGTTCTTTAAAAGCAGATTTTGCATTTTTGCTCTTGCATACATCCTGTTTGTAAGGAAAAAATGTCCATTCAGCAGATTCCTTATTTTTCCAAGCCACGGTCATTTAGTATGGATGCTAATCACATATTGCTAAACTCTATTTTGACATTTAAGCAAGCTTTATCTTATACCTTTTTATGTTGCATATTTGTAGCAAAGTTACTTTCAACCTTAGTATATTGTTGAGCACACTCTAACAATTCCCTCTTTTTTATTTTAAACCAGGGAAATGAATCCAGCATTATTTGATAATACTTTTTCATTATGACAATTAACAACAGTAACTTGACTAGCTTTTGCTAAACAGACTTTAATACATGTAAATAATATACAACCAAGTATTACAATAACAATAAAATAAATTAAAAATACAGTGATTTTTCCTGTCCATCCTGTAAATAGATTACTAAACCATTCACTCCAGTCATCATTCCATTTTTTTCTAGTATGTTGAGACACTTGTGCAATCACTTCTAAATGTGCTTTTACAGATTCTGTTTTGTCTGGAATAAATGTACAACATTGTTCTCCTATTAAAGCACATGTACCCCCTTGGGATGCTAATATGTAATCTAATGCCATTCGATTTTGCAAAACCATAGTTCGTATAGCTGTCATTTCGACAGTAATGTCAAGAACTACATTGAAAGTGGCATTTGCCAATGCCTCAACTAGTTTAGATAGTTTTCGCAGCTCCCAGATGGCTTTTGCAGCCCCGTACCAAGGGAAAATAACTGCTCCAGAGATTACATCATCTCCTAAATCCATATCTTTTAATTTAATATAATCAAGATTTTGATGATATATACGTGATGTATCTAAGGTGTCCACTGGATTTTCTGGACTTTCAATCACAGGTAATATATCTCTTTTCTTTTTTGCATTTCTAATGCTTCCTTTTGGTAACTCTTTTACATGATGCATTGCTGGTACCACTAATCCTATAGAACAGGTGCCATCCCATCCCTTTGGTAACCATTTATAAGCATATTTACCATAGATGTAATATAACCCATCTGACAGAGCAACACTGCTATTTACCAGACTGCCATTTACTTGCCCCGTAGTAGGAGTTTTATCATATATAACTGTAAAGTTTTTATCTGTTTTACTTCACCAACATGTAATATTGGTTTTACACTCATTTTTATCATTTTGTGAAAAATGAAATACTGCTGTGTCACTTAATATTAACTGACCCTTAATTCGTATTAAAATAGGAAAATCATGAGAAAATACTCCACGTACTGGTATGTGGTTGTGAAAATGTATCATTTCAATTCTTTGAATACAATTGCTATTACCCACTGGAACAGTTCCATTTTGTTGAAAACATGTGATTCCCTGCACTATTGCAGATAACTGTACTCTTGCTTTACGTAATTGTACATTTATGACGATTTCCTGTTTCATTTATTAATACCCTCCATCTACTAGGAGAATTTAGTGGAATAGGTATTAGAGGCATTACCCCTGTTATTTTTGGCATTAAACTACATACCCAACAATTAGAAACATTCATGCTTTTTGCATACCAACATTGCCTTGCCAAAAAAGTGTTAAAAGATGGTGACCAATCTTGTTCATTTTTCCACATTTCTTTACTCTCTCTCTTTTATGTAACTTTACAGTTTGATTAACAGGTTTTAAGCATAATTTAATACTAAGCAATACAATAATAGTTAATATGATAGCTATTATCAATTTAAAAAACATATTTTAAATAGAAATTCCATTGTTGAATCATTTTGACTTTGGTCATCCGAAACTGGATTTCCAAAAGGATGCACTTTAAACCATGTCAATTTCATTATGGTTTTCTCTGTTGGAAACCTACAAGAGAATACATTTAATCATATTTACATGGCTCACTATTCTTGATCATTCTTAGTTGATCTTTATGTACCAACATTGTTCTGTTTTTCTTTTTTCCTTTGATTTTGTACACTAATGGTTCAATTTGTTCCACTACTTCAAAAGGGCCTTGCCAATTGCTATCCCATGGTCCTTCCATTTGGAATGTTTTTACCAATACTTTGGTTCCAAAGGGAAGGTTTTCTTCAGCTGGTAATATTGGCACCTTTTTCCATAGATGTAACGCTTGCTGCCTTACATTATAGTCACATATACTAGTAAGTTGTTTTAGCCATTCCTGATGTTTGCTGATTTCTAGCATGGGCCTACCATTAGGTAAATCTGTGTCAAACGGTAATTGTATGGGCATTTTGTGACCTGTCATTATTTCATACGGGGAAATACCTGTTTTGCTGTTTGGTGTCAGTCGAATACCCATTAAAATACCAGGCAGATGATGTACCCATGTATTGCCCTTTTCCAAGCATGCCTTTTTTAGATGTTCTTTTAACATCCGATTCATACGTTCTACAATGCCATTAGACTGTGGATGGTATGGTACATGAAACCTTTGCTGTATGCCTAACAAATTACTCATTTGTTTAATGAGATCACTAATAAACTGTGGGCCCGTGGCCATCCCCAATGACAGAAAATATTTTTCCATAAGGCTTCTGCTGTTGCCTTTGCTGTCATGGTTTTGGTAGGAATTGCTTTTACCCATTTTGAAAAGACATCCACTACTACTAGTAGATACCTGTAACCTCTCTTTGTTGTTGGTAATGGACCTGCATAATCTATTTGAACTGCATACCATGGCCCATCTATTGGCTGTACTCGATGTAACTGAGGCCTTTTGCTTTTAGCATTCACCTGCAGACAGATTAAACATTTTTCTACAATCAGCTTGCAGACCTTTTTTAAATTTGGGTTCCAATACTTTTCTTTTACAACTGCCCATAACTTATCAGTTCCTATATGGCCCAGTATTTGGTGATTTAACTTGACCAACTGGCGTGCCAACTGAATTGGTACAAATGGCAACTGTAACCCTTTGGAGGTGGTGTATGCATAGTACTCCTTTGGTGGTATACCTGCTAATCTGCATTGGTCGGTTTCTTCTTTTAAGCCCTGTTGTTTTTGTATATTTACAAGGTCTTTTTCTATTGACTCTTCATCTAACTCTTTTAAGACACTAACTTCTACACTGGCATACTCATATTCTGGAAGTTCTTTTCCATTTTGTGCTGCTTGTTTTGCCAAAGTATTAGCCAACACATTTAATCTGTAAGTTTCACTGGTTGGCTTTTGATGTGCTTTTACTTTTAAGATGCTGTACTGTCCTTGTTGTTTTGACATTGTTATAACTTTATATATATATTTTAATACTTCAGCATGCCATAATGGTTTACCTACACTATCCACAAATCCTCCCCTTACCCAAGTTTCCATATGCAGTCTTAAAGAATTTACTACATAAGCACTATCTGAAAAAAATGTTAACAGGATTGTAATACTTTAGCACATACATACTGCCTCCAGTTCAGCTCTTTGAGCTGACATATGCCCTGGTAACTTGATTAGTTCAGGTGAACCCAGCTGTGGATTCTCTGGAACTATGGCAAATCATGTCCAGTATCTGCCTTGGTCCCAATATTGTGCTCCATCCACAAAGATAGATGGCTTAAAGTGATCAAAATCAGATGCTAAAAATTGCACATTAGGTGACATTATCTTTTCTAAACAGTTATGCTATTTTCCTAAGTATCCCATGTGATTTGACAAATAGTATTTGTCCCCTGTTTGTATTGTAACAGTTTTCATTCCAAAAAGTGCCATCCATTTTGCAAAGACTGCCTGACTAATACCATCTGTAATTTTATTCATTTCAAAATTGTCTATCAGAGCATTTACTGCTTGATGTGGTGTTTGTACTATAATGCTGGAAAATACGGTCAAATATTCAGTTTGTTTAATACCCCAGTAAATGGCTAATAATTGCTGTATACATGGATGGTAGCCCAATTCCACTGGAGTCATCTTCCTGCTAAAGAAAGTGACTGGGCATAATGTTTTTCCATTCTGTTGTCGCTACCATGTGGCCATTCCTGTAGTAGTACCACAGGCAGTGTTTTTTTCCTGCTGCTGCTTGTAGCACAAATGGTAACCTTGGTGTGGGTGTTATTCATTCTGTAGCTTGTGCTAGTTTTACTTTTATTTGTGAAAATGCTCCTCTTCATGAGATCCCCACTCTAAAAAGATGGAGTTCTTTTGTTCCTGTAACATTTTGTATAGGGGAACAGCCATGGCTGCATAATCCTCTATAAATTCCCTATTGTAATTCATGATTCCCATGAATTCATGTAAGTCTGCTATAGTCAGTGGCTTTTCCATTTGTAAAATGCCTTCTACACGTATAGGGCAAGGAGACCTTCCTGTTGGTTTTATAATAGTACCTAGAAACTTAACTTCTTGTGACATAAACTCAATTGTTTCACTTATAACCTTAAACCCTGCTTGCTGTAAAGTATGAAAAACTGTCTTAAGAAGCCGTACATGCTACACTACTGTTTCTGAGTGAATTAAAATATCATCAGTGTAATGTATTACTGAATCATCCTTTTCCAAATGTTGTAGAATGTATCCTACTGTCTGATGAAAAATAACTGGACTATTCTGAAACCCTTGTGGTAAACTTGTCATGACATATTTCTGGTTTTTAAATGTAAAGGCAAATCTTGGCCAGTCTTTTTTCCTGAGTGGTACTGCAAAAAAAAAAAAACATTTGTGAAATCTATTACTGTAAACCACTTACTTTGTGGCTTAATATGTGCAGCCAACTCTGGGACTCCTGGAATCAAATGTGCTCTAGGAGTAGTATATTGATTAACCTTCCGTAAATCAATAACAAGATGATAACTACTATCTTTTTTCTTAACTGGCCAGATTGGTGAATGTGTAGGACTGTTGCCCTTTTGTATAATCCCTTCTTTTTCCCATTCTGCAATACATTTTTCCATATGTTCTTCTGCTTCCCTAGGAATAGGATATTGTTTTTGAAAAGGTCGTATATAGTCCTGATCACTTCCTACCCCTACTGGGCTTTCTAATTTCCCACAATCACTGGGACCCTTGGACCACAGATTTGGGAATTGCTGTTGTAAATGCTTCCATACATCCTCACTGTCTGCATCTACATAGCCTGTAGGGTTTTCAGGTTTGTCAGATAGAGAGATTGCATAGCAACCTGTACTTTGCTGTTCCTCTCTTTGTTGTTTGTCTCCCATCCACAGAATTTCATTAGGTAAATCAATTACTATGCCCAAAGGCCCTAGAATGTCCATAACAATAATGGTATTTGAGCAAGATGGATGCATTAAAAATGTAGCAATTCATGTCTGTCCCTCTTGACTAAACTTTATGTCCACATTTTGGCTACTCACTGCATAGCATCCTGTGCCATTAAATGCTGAAATGCAAACCTTTTTTATAGGATTTGCTGGTAACTGTCTGTTTGTGACAGATACTGCTGCTCATGTGTCTATTAAGACATTTTTCCACAGTGACCCCTCTACCAAAATATCAATCAGTGGTCGTCCATCTCGACCCTTTTTAAAGGTAGTCAGGAAAGATAACAGAGTAGGGGGGACACATCCCTATTGTAAGGAAATACACTCATCCTCTCCTTTATTATCAAATGCAATATGACACACTCATGTTTTTGCTTGTCATCTTCCTCTGTGTCTGAATGATCTACATATTTAGGTTTTTCAATCCCTTTTTTTAACTGTTGCCTAGCTATTCCTTCTGCCTGTTCTATCAAATGTTTCAGATTTACAGGCGAAACTGCTTGAAAATCTACAGGGCATACTTCCCCTTTTCCTGTATATTGATGGCTCTTATAACTGCCTTTACCAATATTGTAAGGTTTTTGTACATAATCCTGCTTTTTTGACTTTTCTTGTAAACTGGTTTGCTTTCTTTTTGGAAACACCCCTTGTTCTTCCTTCTTCTTGTGCCAGGCTTTGTAATGATTACAATTTTGCTTAACATGCCCTATTTTTTTTACAAAAGAAGCATGTTGGTGCCTTTTGCTCATTACCTGTGCTTGATCCTGGCAGAGGCAGATAGAGGCAGGAGCTGGTGGTGCTGATGCAGCTCTTTCTGCTGGTGGTTGGTCACACCACCTTTGCCTTCCCCTGTTTTTTTACCTCACCGATTACTTCAAATAGCTCACTATTATCTTCAAATGCAAATATATGGTGTGAGTATAATGTCCCATCACTGGCCATAGTCCGTCCCCTCATTAGTTTTTGTACCAAATCAGTGAGGGTATCAGAATTTTCTTCATAGATACATTTAATATCCCCTGGAACCCCTTTGACTTGTTCTAAGAAGCAATGTATTAACTGTTTTTGTATGTCTCTTTTTCCCATATCTCTGTCTGTTTTTTTATATATGATTTAAAATGCAAGTCTAAAATGTTCACTTTGTTCCATTAATATATCTGTGATAGTAATTTTAAAATTATCTAATAATTTGGCTGTGAGAGGCTGCCCTTGTGGAAATGCCATTAAAACAGCTGTCATACATCCTACTTTAGTGTTTAACTGATAATCATCTTGTTTTAATTGAATGAAAGTTTTAAAACATTTGGGAATGAAAATCCAGAAACATCTAAGTAATGCATCTGTCCATATATCAGATCCTGCTGTATATGCCACCCATTCTTCAAATGCAAGCATGTTATAAAATATGCCTTTTTTATCATTCCACTGTGGTAAGCTCTGTAATAATCTAGACTGTGTATATAAATCTGTAGTGATTCCCTGCCCTGTTCTATAATTTGGACTGGTTTTGTATTTTTTAACTCTTCCTTAAGCTGGGATATCAAAATAGTATTTTGGAGGTTAGTCTCTGTTAATTAATCTAATTCTTCTTCCTTTTCCTTCAGATGCTGTTTAAGGTCTGTCATTTCTAGCTGTAAGTGTTTAGGGGAGGTATGATACGTGTTATTAGATTCCTCTGTTGACTGCAGGGCTCCTATGCACTTTTGACAGAGATCTTGGATGTAATTTCTGAACATTTTAAACCTCACTTTGTTTTTCTTTTAAAAATTTATTAAATTCTTCTGTCAATGTATCATACGCTTTGTTTCTGTCCTTATCTGTATGTGTAGCTGTGGCATCATTCCATGCTTGTACATAATTTTTAAAGGGAGTTACAAGATGTACAGGGGACTCTGTCAATAAAAGATTTGATTGCTGTTGTAATTCAGAGATTAATGTACTGACAGGACATAACTGCTTTACATCTGGATATAATGAAAACTGTGTACCCTTAATTAATTCTTTATCATGAACAGATCTGTCTGCACAGTCTATTTTTTTAGCAATATCATGCAATACTTTTTTTATGGCATAATATACAAAATGCAGTTTCTCTTGAATCACACAATAAACATTTACTATGATATACTTCATTTTTTGTTGCAAATACGAATCAAATGTTATAATCCACTTACATAATGCCTGTATGTCAACTTGCCCTAATAAGGTTTTACACTTACTAATGCGTTGTGTATAACAACATTGCAATTTACTCCATATTTTATCTGATTGTTCTGCTACATTAACAGTAAAATTTGGCTTATATTTGCTGGAATTCTGCCTGATAGTATCCATACTAAAAATGTGACACAGAAAAAAAGTCTTACCAGTGAGCAAGAAAACAGGTGATCAGGCTGTTGTTGCAGATGGCTGGAAATTTTTCAAAGTCACTTGAGAAGCTGAGGATGCACAGCAGGCAGGGGACTGCTGTACAAAGTAGATATCTACCTTTTCTTAGAGAATTTATGGCACTGCGACTTGAACTTCAGTCTCACTCCGGATGTAGATGTCTAAATAACTTTACTACTGCAAGCTGCATAAACTGGAATACTTCTGTTTAGGATTTACACATACGTACAAATGTTAGTCACTGCAATTTGACTGAAGTGACCCTCTGCAGGGCTTACCACTCCTTCTGTGTTCGAATGCAGGCTAGCTTGCCATTGAAAAATTATATGGTGCTGCTTACTGTGATGGATTTGAAGTCTTCTTAAGACACTCAGTCTTGCTGGTTGGATTCTGCTAAAATCAAAGTGTGGTTATATTTGCATTCACAGTCTGTTGCATACAGAAACTTGGAGAATATACACTGATGAGAGAATATACTTTGCAGCATCAACTTAGAGCAGTAACAAATAATGTTTT
>NC_056728.1:1708305859-1708520859 GCF_019279795.1 Protopterus annectens
ATATATATATATATATATATATATATATATATATATACATATATATATATATATATATATATATATATATACACATATATATATATATATATATATGCACAGTATGTATACACACACACGTATATATATATATATATATATATATATATATATATATATAAATATATATATATATATATATATATATATATATATATATATATATATTTTTTTTAATAATTGTGATTTAACTACATCAACCAAACTGAGAAAAAGGTGGATAAATCCTGCCCTTGCCTTTCAGGTCTAAGGTTCTCTGTTACTGCAGGTACAGTTTGGTTCTTGTTAACTGAGATGTTCTTAAGTATGAACCTCATAATAACATAGAGGATTATCATCAGGTCTCTAATCATAATGAAGATGTCAAGAAATTCACCTACAGAGTGAAGCTTTTGAGATGAACCTTGACATCCATATCAAAAACACATACTATAACTGTCTTGGTTATGATTGGAAAGACATCAGTCATAATTTTTATAGTGCATGGAACTTTATCATTTGAGCTCTTGTATGTCAGGTATTCCAGAGGTCTGCTTGATATTGCTAAAGAGACTTGGGAAGAAGAAAAGACACCATTTAGGAGCATGACAGAACATGTTAGTTTACAGGATAGACTAAGGAGCATAGGCAGAAATCCCAGTCTGTCTATATTAACTAAATGAAAACTCCAGCCAAGCTAGAACTTCCACTGAGTGATCTCTCAAACCTCTTGTAGCAGAGACAAATGGGATATATGCAAATGGCCCTTATGAACATCAGGTGTTTCGGCTATATGGCTATTTTGAATGCCTATGACTTGTGTCAATGGATAATTTCAGCCCAATACAGCCAAACCCCACTAGCTGTGGATATACATATTTTGGCCTTGTTATGACCTTATCAGCACAGCACAACCAAAGTGTTTGACTAAGAATAAGAAACACGGGGCTGTTATATCTAGCTGCTGTCCATTTCCATTAGGTTGAATGCAAACTAGCCCAACTAGCAAACTAAAACACAAAGTGAGAAGGTCACTCAGAAAAAAACAATCATTGGTGAATGATTTGGCTGAATTGTTCATTGAAACAACTTAAAAAGAAATAAGTCATGGGCATTCAGCTGAAACACCTGATGATCATAAGAGTCATTTGCATATATCTCATGTGCCTCTGATACAAGAGGTTTGAAAGCTCACTCAGTAGAAGTTCTAGCTTGGCTGGAGTTTTCATTTAGTCTGTCTATATTAGCAAAAAGATTAAATCAAATGCCCATTGGTTTAGTAAATGAAGATCAGACAGGGTTTATAGTTAACAGGAAAGTTCAAAATGATACAGTAAGTTTCTTTTCTTTGATTGATATTGCAAGCAAAAATAAAAAAAGAGTTATCCATAATAAGCTTAGATATGGATAAAGCTTTTGACTCTGTGACTTAGTCATACTTGTTTGGAGTTCTAAATGAATATAACTTTTCCACTGATTTCATAAAGTTAATTAAAAAGCTTTATGATAACTTAATTTATTTTTTTGCCAAAATAGGCTCCTTTATGTCTTGCCCCTTTGATATCTTAAAAGGTACCAAACAGGAATACCCTTTATCCCCTTTGCTGTTTGCACTTATTATAGAGCCATTTTCTAACCATATAAGATCTAACATAAACATTAAAGGTTTTAAAATAAATGACAAATTTTCTTCTAAAATTCATCTTTTTTGTCGATGACATTCTGCTCACCACTGGTAATACTGAACTCTCATTGGATCACATAGTTATCTCTATGGACTATTTTTAAAAGATTTCAGGCCTGAAATTTAATCATAATAAAACACAAACCTTGCTCATAAAGAAAGAGATAACCACTAAGTTAAACTCTTACATAAAATTTGGCTGGGACAATTTACAGTTAAAATACTTAGGAATTACTATCGAGACTAATAATAACAAATCACTTTTAGTTAACTACCAAAACCCAGTAGATACAATATCCAAATTAACAGACAATTGGAATAAATTAGTTTTCACATTTGAGGATAGACTTATGTTGATCAAAATAATAATCTCACCAGAAAATCTTATTCTTTAGTCAGTCATTAATTCTTCCCCTTCTAAAAAACTTAAAAAATCAACTCTATTTTACTAAAGTTCTTATGGCATCCCCAAAAAGCAAGAATATCCTTAAACTGGCACATCAAAAGTTGGGAGGAGGGAGGCATTGTTTTCCCCAATATTTATTTGTATTCTAAATCTGTAGTTATTAAAGTAATACTCCAGCGGCTTGACTCCTGTTATGCTTCCTGTTGAAAATCAATATTTGAAAATATACTAATAGACAATAACAAATCTATAATAGAAATGGATACACATTTGGACATCTATACCTTTTTAGGTTTTAAAATATTATATATTAAATGAAAAACATAAGTTTACTCTCTACCCTTTTATAAATCAAGTTCTATTAATATTCAAGAGATTTATGAATTTGAACTATCTAATCAAAGATCTACTAAAATAGTATTTCCTATAGCTTTCGCAAATGAGTGCTTAATATCTTTTAATACAAGGAAAATGTTATATTTAAAGAATAGTAATTTAATTTATTGGCATCAAGTTCTGAATGGGAATAAAATACACTCAGATGATTATCTGATTGCTAGATACAGTCTGGAAAATAGTAGTTGGTTAGATATACAAGCTTGTAAGGAATATATTCAAGACAAAATTAAAATAGTGTTAGACATACAAGCTAAAACTATTCCAAAAATCCTAGACTTTTTTCTAATATAAATAATAATCCATCTAAAGGTAAGTCATACTTGTCAATCATATATAAGATTATTAGAACTGAATTAATTCTTCCTGAATTGTCATACTGGAATAACTCAAAAAAAAAAGAAAGAAAGAAGAATTTTCTGAGAAAAGTAAGACATTATCCTTAAAATCTGCAGGAAAACCAATGCCCTGTCTATAATGAAGGATTTATACATGCAAAGTTTTACACAGAGTTTTTCTAACATCTCACAAAATTGCTGTTATATATAAATCAGAAAAAAATAAATGCTGAATATGCAATGAAACCCTTGATGCAGATTGGGTTCCTATGATCATAGACTGCAACAATGCAACATAGTATCATCCTTTTGGACTGATTTTAAAAACTTTTGTCAAGCATTGTGGTCAGATAATTGTACTATTACAGATTCCTTGATTTTGTTCAATGCATCAATCACAGATGTTATTCCAGTATCGCAAATACCTCTTCTTTGGTCTGTCCTAGCTATTGCTAGGAATGTTATAACTAAAACTGGAAATGCAAAACTACTCTCTCTTTTACTAGTGAATTTATCTGTCTAGCCAAATCTATTTGTTAAAATAAATTATCGACCATAAAAAATGAGAACTAGAAATGTAACTCATCAATACATAGCCTGGCAGAAATGTAATGATCTATTAGAAAAGTTAATAGAAAACCAGCAAAGCGGCATCAATATAAAACTTCTTTAATAAACTCAAGGACCAAGATAAACAAGATCCTTAGTACTACAGTACCTCGATCAGGAGGATGTTGTCTTATAAGGCCATAAGTGTTGATAGGAATGCATTAAGAAAGTCAGACAGAGTAGATACTTTCCCATGCAGGACATGCAATGTTTGCAGATACATTCAAGAAGAAAGTTGTTTTATACAGCCTGACAATGGCTGTTTGTTTGAATTTAATTTCTATGCTGACTTTAGTACTAAGGATCGTGTTTACCTAGCAATTTGTGAAACATGCCAGAGTTATTATGTGGGGAAGACTAACCATTATGTTAGGAATTGGGTTACAGAGCACCTTTATAGCATTAATAAAGGTGATGCTAGGAATGCATTAGGTAAACATGTAGTTAATGTAGGCAGCATGCATGTGTTTACATTTTTGGTCCTTGAGTTGTACCATGCAACTAAAAGAGGTGGTAATACAAGGACTCACACGAAGAATTAGAGACTAAATGGATCATATTGTTATAAGCAACTAGGGATTGAGGGCTGAATAAGCATAGCCACTTAAGACCTGCTTTGAAGTCTCGGGGTCTGAGGTGGTACTTTTATAGTATTTAAATGTGATTTTTTTTTAATGTTTTAATTAGATCTGATGAAGCGCCCTGAGTAGGTGTGAAAGCGCTCATCTTTTGTTTTACTTATAGTTATGTTTTTAGTGTTCATTTTTTAAAGAAGTTTTATATTGGTGCCGCTTTGCTGGTTCTCTATTTATTTGCTTAAAGTTTATTTCTAATAGAGCCACGTTTTTGCTCTAGGTTTGGTCCTTGTTTGTTTTTATCTATTAGAAAAGTACTAATGGTTTTATATATATAATTCTTGATATGGACTTTTGTATATAGTTTTGTTTTATTTTGTTTCCAATTGTTGAACTGTTATTGGGATGTGTAAAATCAAATAAAAACTTAAAAAATATTGTACAAGCATTCTGTCAATTTTACCATTAAGTATTTGTCCAGAATTATTTCAAAGATTCTCAAACATTTAAAAGCATGAAAAACATTCTAAAACATAGTGAGAAGACATTTTGAACATGTTGATGCAGTATTCATTCAAAAATCAAGAAATAGTATTGGAAAAGGGAATAGTAGTGTAGAATTGTTCCAACTTACTCATGGTTTAGTTCAGATGGCCAGGATAAAAATGTTTCACTAGATATCTTCATCAGATCAAAATATCAGATAACACAGACAAAGGGTAAGCAATAGGGATTAAAAAGAATAAAGTATAACCATGGTGAATAAACAAATAATTATCTAAGCATTACATATTATAAAAATGTATATGTTAGACTTGTGAAAAAAGACAAGATAAGCATAAGGTTGAAGTGATGAGAATGTTGTGGATATGAACCTGTATGTATCCATGACTGAGGAATTTCAATCATTCTCCAAAAGTTAAGGGACTAGAAAGTCTGTCTATAGTTTGAATTTGAAATGTTGACAGCTAGACTAGCAGATCATAAAGACAGACTTCAAAAGAAAATATTCAAATAATCTTTTTCCTGAGAAAGTGGAAGATAATGACTGTGTTTTATATATAAAAAGTAAGTCAGTAAAGAGGAGTGCATTGCCTGTGAGGCAAATATAAATCAAGCAGGTGCATAGACCAAATTGGAAAGTTGCTGGAATGAGAACAAAACTTGCACTGGTGTCACTGTTCTTCATGAAGAACAAAATATTGCTATTATTGTGGGGCCTGAGCAAAATGTACTAAAATCTGGACAAGCAACTATGTTTTGAAAATTATTATGGTGGGTAAACTTGGAGGATGAGGACACAATTTGTTGTACTGATGAAGTAATACTGAGAGAAACAAATGAAATTTTGGGTCTTGTATCCTACATTGTTGACCATGTGTTTTCTGAGACGATACAAGACATTTTCAGATTCAAAGGCAACACTGAAAGTGATTACAGAATTTGAAGGAAAATGAGTGGAAGGGGCATTGCTGCTTTAGTGCCCAATAAAGGAGGAGGGACTTTGATAGCAAAACAAAGTCAAACAGAGTTGACAAGGAGGTACTGCCAATGTTTTTTTCCCCAAATACATTTGTTTACTGGGTAAGTCTACTGGGCACAAGCATCCTTTTGCAGGTGCAACCTAGGAGTTGTGGGTGTTTAAACAACTTGCTTATAGTCACATAGCAGGCCATCTAAACTAGAGGTGGAAGGAATCAAACCCTGTACCCTGGGCTAAAGGAAACAGCATGTTAATATTTCAGAGCATAAAGCTTCTACACTAATTACCAGACTTGAAATCAAACTGACAAAAAAATATCTCAAGTGGTTAAAAAAAAAATTTACTGTATAGTTGAAACCGGCCTAATTTGACCAAGGAGTATGAAAAATGTGTCTCCTTCTGGAGTTTGTTTGGACCTGCAAGTTTTAAGGTTCAGTGGACTGAAGTGAATATTGTGTAATTCCTTTGTTCTGATCAATAAAAGATTATTCAGAGACAAAACTACTGTTTTAGTGATTTGTTTTGTATGTGGGCAAGAGTTAAATGTGAATATAATATTAATATGACATGATAATGGACAAGTTTTGTATATAAGTATATCCTGAGAAATAATGAACTCACTGCTGACTTTAGTTAAAGAGAGTATGGTACAACTAGTCCTAAGAGCATGATAGGTATAACAAAGAGATGGTGATGAAATTGGAAGCTACCTATGTTGAAAATGCAAAGATCTTTACTGTCAATGTGTTACAAGTAGAACTGTTAAGAATTCTAAAAATGTGAATTAAAATCTAAAAATTAATATTAATAAAGCACTTTAGTAATAATTATCTCAAAAGGGTTAAATACTGTAAAAATGCAAAGTATCAATACCTTATATCTGGGAATAATCGGGGAAATGTTGAATAAATGTTGGACACCTGCTATGTACTGTTTTCTATTACTAACAGGACAAACGTGCTATTTGTAAAAATGGGTATAACACATAATGGTTCTGTTTAATATTTAATGGGTTGTTAACTGTTTACGTACATTTTTGTTACACCATTCAGGCTACCAAGGAGAATAACTATAGAAGAGATGGGGAGGTTTATTTTTGTTCTGTAATGTTTGAGTTTTACTGTTTCAAATGTGAATGCCCTTATTAACCTAGTTAACTGCAACAATTATGAGCTCCCTCAGGGCCTTAAAGCCATAGGTCATAGCCATGCAGAAAACAAACCCATTTTAATGTGCAAGAGCAATGCTACATTAGTCTGGGGTTATTGGGCTAAAGAGTTTGTGTTAGAAAAATATGTATTAATGTGTGTATTAGCAATATGCTTAGTGCATTTAGAAGCTTGAAAAAGAGTTAACACATTTATTCTATTTCATACTGCATAAAACTGTACAAACTGCAGTTGCTTTCTGACCTTGTACTGTTAGCTAAAATTTTGCTTGTGCCTTGGAAATTTACTGAGAAGCAGGTGATTTCTGCTTGCGTTAGGAAAATAATGAATAGAACAATACTACTTGTATGAAACTTAGACAAGAAGTTCCGCTGTGCCATGAGATAATACACAGCTGTAGAGGTTACAGATAATTAGTACAAAGCCTGCTTGAAAATATGAACTGCAATCAGCATTTGCTTGTATCTGTATTAGAAAAGTACCTTGAAATGTAACACTGTACAATAGACGCTTGTAAACGGATTAATGGTCACCAAGGCCAGGTTGTTTTTCTGAAAAGTTTCTCACAAATCTAGTCATGTCAGCAGAAAATCTGAGTAACATCTGCTGTAGAACAATACTGAAAGTTGTGTTTGATTATGTCAGCTTAGAAGGCCATGTCTTGTAATAAAATAGTATAAGAATGAACATACTTCCTGTTAGTAGTTAGACAAATCCTTGTATTTGCATGCTTTTGTCTCCTTGCTGCAAGTAAATTAAAGTGCCTTAACTGAACCTTACATGTATTGGTCTTTGAAGTTTTTTCCTTTGACAGTTTGCTTTACTATTAAGATGAGAGTTTGGGAAATGGCTAATAATTATGAACAATACTTGTCCATTTTGGGTGGAGGAAACTTTGATAGATGATCAGGGCTGATATGTAGGAGCGAAGAGGTACACTGGGATTAGGATATGCGTACATAAATGGGTCTACTTCAAATAAATGAAAGACCATTTATTCAAAAATTACATTATCAAGATGACATTGACGTACCTGAATTTAACAAATGACCACAATGCCAAAGGATTTCACAGGGTAAGTATCTATGTGGCCAACAAGGGGAAACCCCATTGTAGTGCAATCCCAGAGTTGGTATATTTAGTTGGGGGTTGTAGCCCCCCCCATCTGGGGAGGTTTGAGGTAGTGCAGTGTGTTTTGTTTTTAGATGGTTGCCATCTGGATACTTACCCAGTGAAATCCTTCAGCATTGTGGTTGTTCAAGTCAGGTTTCGATTCGTCTCGGTGTTGTCATCTTCGGTAATGTGGGTTTTCATTTATTTGAAGTAGACCCATATATACATACATATATGCTGGAATATTACAACTAATGTAAATGAGGCTAGATGAAGCCCCAGATTTACATAGTTTCTGAGAGTAGGAGAATATGTGTGTTCAATATGCTAGAGTTGTAGATCACATGGCTGTATCAGTGTTAAAACATGAGGATCATTATCATATACTCTATTCTGGGAGACAATGTTTGTGGTTGAAGATAGACAAAATACAACAACAGAGTGATATAATATCCTATGACAGGCCAAAAAAAAAAAACAAAACAGAAAAGGAGAAAGCCTAGTAACTGTATATAAAAATAACCTACAAGTATGACCCTACTCTCAAGACATACCCTATTTCAACAGGGCTGACATTCTTTTCTCATTATTTCAGTTTAATTCACATAAATCCATATGCATACTAGCACTATACATACCACTACATAACAACCCAGATAATAATCTTTCTCTACTTGAAGACATATTCAAATGGATATCCCTAAGGATACAACATGAAACCATCATACTAGGAGATACTAATATTAAGTGAGAAAACTATACTGAAAAATCTAAATAAACGTAGTATGAATCTTTACAAAATTGATTCAGAACCCTACCAGAATTAATTCAATAACCTAACTAATAAAGCCACTATCCTAAACTGGATATTGACTACAACTACAGAACATATACAACAATCTGGAATACTGCCATACTGCCATACTGCCAGACTCCCTAAGTAACCATCATCCTACCTACATAATCAGATCCCACATAAGCTCAAAAGCCACAGCGCAACTTTGTCCACAAGTTAACAAAGTTTAAACCAGATGCTTCCAGGGCTACTCTAAACCAATGCAATCTGCAATGGCTTAAATCTCTCCCATTAGAAGATGCAAGTGCCGTGTCAAGGCTATACTATTAGATACACTAAACAAGTTGGTCCCCATAAGAATAAAAATTTCTAAAGACTTGACTTCCTCTACAAAGAAACTTATGAAAGAACGGGATAAAATGTAACAATTATGACACAAGAATAAATCATCAGCCAGATATCAACAGTATAGATCATTTAGAAGCAAAGCAAAAAAAAAAAAATGTAAATAAGGACAAATAATAGAATACTATCGAAAACAAAAAAATAAACATCAAAACAATCCTAGACCGTCCTGGGTCACTATAAACAAGCTATTCAAATCTGGCATAATCTCTCATCTAAACCCACTGCCTAATCAAACAAAAATCAAAACTCCTGCAGCTTTCAAGTCCTACTTCATTAAATTACATCCGAGTGACACCTCCAGGTGCATCTGCAGTTAACTCCTACTGACGCCTCTAGGGATCAAATATTGCTTGCTCATATTTACATAAATAATTCTAAAATCATGCAATGTACAAGGTTTTAAAAGGTTTCATCTTAAAGCTTACATGATGGCAAACTTGACTGCAGTAATATTTGACCTCTGTCTTGTGCAGGTAAATGGATAGTAACTTGTTTTTATGATATTATTTACATGGATATAATTTTCACATTTTTCTAAATATCTCTACAACCAGGTAGTACAGACAGAACTTCTTAGCCTCCTATGAAAGCTCTCAGCTAGATGTATAAAATGTTACTGACACAATGTGTGTAACATGAGTGGTTGCAGAGATATTTGAAGTTATTTATAAAATATTACAAATGTAATAGTTACTGTGTTTACTGTGAATTACAAAATTCGGTTTAAGACCTAGAGCCTAATGAATACTACCACTGTAAAAATAGTTTGTGCTGAAGAGCTTGCCATTTATACCTCTTTCATAACCCCTATGGTTCCAGAGATATGAACATTTGTTTGAAATGTGAGGACATAATTTGACTCTTTAAAAAGGTATAGGCTCCGCCCCTTGGACGTTACAGTGCAAACTTCCTGAGCTCCATTGGAGTGAATGAGTTAATGCAGCCACCTCACTACTAATTAGCCCTCCAGACTCAGCTCACTCCTTCTTATCTTACTGCTAAGTACCCCTCCAGCCTTAGCCCAGACCTTCTTACCTTACTACTAAGTATCCCCCCACCTCAGCCTGTTCTTTCTCAGCTCACGAAGCTTTTTGGTTTCATGCTGTACCATAAAAATCTCCTACTAAAACTTAAAACTGTAATGCTATCTGCATATATCCTGCCAGTTGAATATATAAAAATAGCAGCTGTCTTTAATTTATCCAATGAATACTTATCAATAGGCCTATCAATGAATCATATGTCCCTACTATCTGGAAAAAGAGCTATATTATCCCACTACACAAGAGTGGCTCATCAATAGAACTGAACAGCTATAGACCAATTGCTATTATCTTCTATCTAAAATCTTAGGAAGATGTATACATAAACAAATTCTAAAATATCTTTTAGATAATAAATTACTATCCAACATCCAGCATGGACTTTGCCCGGGACACAGTACAACTACAGCCCTCATTTCCTTCCTAAATACTATTAGCACTCATCATAACAGTAATCAGCTAGTCTCCTCAACCCTCCCTGATACATAAAAAGCCTTTGGCAGTATCTCTCACCTTATACTACTACACACTTTAGAAGACCTGAACATGCCCCATCAAACTCTCTTATGGTTCCAACATTACTAAAGTAATAGAACCAAAGTGGTCAAATGGAAATCCGCCCACTCAGCATTTCTTCCTGTAGACATAGGAGCACCACAAGGACCAGTACTAGGACAACTTCTTTTCAACATGCTCATCAACAAGTCCCCCACAGCCGCAGGTCCATCCAAAATAATTCAGTGTGCTAATGATTCATGCCACGCTCGTATTCATGACCCCCCTCCATACATGAGCTACAAAAATGTACACAAGACACATACGATTCAGTCAAAAACTGGCCTACAATCTAATGCTAAACCTCAAAACAACTAAAATTATGGTCTTCCATTCCAAGAACATAACTGCTCTATCACTCAATATAATTTCATCCCAAAAATGTAAAAATAGATACCATCCCACATGCAAAACTGCTAGAGATCACAACTGATATGCAACTTAAATGTGACATACACAGCCAACACACTATCAAAGACTCATCAGAAATCTGGTCACTTATATAGGGTCAAAAACTTTGTAGAGTCTAGTCATGCAGCCGCTGCCACTGCTTACCTCTGACTTACTGTAACATACGCCCCCCCCACCCACTACACACACACACACACACACACACACACACACACACACACACACACACACACACACACACACACACACACATACATACACTTAGTAATCTCCAAACATTTCAACTGGACAAGCTCCCACAATGCTATAACAAAATAACCAGATTTGGTACTGCTGTACCCTCAGCAACCCACCACTGTGAAACTTTAAACAAGTCACAGTGGCTAGAACTTCCAGTCTTATCAAACACTCACAGTTAATAGTGGCTCACTCCCTGGGATACCAGTGCAATAAATGTCCATCCATAGCTATAATACTGCAGCAGTACAAACCCCATAGACACTTGTGATCACAAGACAAAGCACAAGCCTCTGTCATTAAAATACGAAACTGACTTGGCAAGCCGAGTACCACCTTACAGTCTCATTACTATGGAACAGCTTAGCTGTAAAACTCATACTAATCACATCCAGACCAAACTTCTTCAACATCCTTTGGTCTCACTACCTCCATAACAGATTATGCAAGTGTCATCCACCACCTGACTGAAACACACACTCTAAGTATTCCTACCAATCACCTTTCCAATCTCAGCTCTTATACTCTGCCATGTGACCTACAGTTTGTGAATTTGTATATACTTATACTCTGCCATGTGACTTACAGTTTGTGAATTTGTATATACTTATACTCTGCCATGTGACTTACAGTTTGTGAATTTGTATATACTTATACTCTGCCATGTGACTTACAGTTTGTGAATTTGTATATACTCATACTCTGCCATGTGACTTACAGTTTGTGAATTTGTATATACTCATACTCTGCCATGTGACTTACAGTTTGTGAATTTGTATATACTCATGAAAGTTTCTTCCTGATAATCATGCAACATGCTTGTTGAAACTGCATTGCATATGTGCGTTTGTGAAAACTGAATCTATATATTTCATAATGCATGTTTGTAAAATACATAACAATGTATATAATAGTGTCATCCATGCCCCTTTATTAACATTAAGATACTGAGGTATAAAATTAGTAATCTTAAAAAAATTGCAAATGGAGGTTTTTTTCCCCTGGGTCTCTGCAGAAACGAGATCTTCTATGGTCCAGTCAAATCATCCTGGTCGACACATGTAAACAAATAAATAAATGCAAAACATGCAAGAGAAAATTGAAGGCATAACAGAAAGCAAATTGCAATTTATAAACTGTAAAAAATCATTTTAATCTCTCCTGAGTATCAGAAGAGGTTGACAATGAGACTGAGACATCAACATTTCCAAAGGATGATTGTAGGGTTATAAAGACCTGAGATCCTGTGTAAATATCAGACATTTTATATGTTCTAACAAAATTTGTATCAGGGGTGACTATGTGGATCCAAAACTGTATTGCAGTAAGTGCTTCCCTGAATAGTTCAAACTTGAATAAGGTTACCAAGGAGCAAGGTGAGCTGCTGGCTACATCCATTACCCAGGAAGAATTATTACAAATTGTGGCCAAACAAGCAGTGGGGAAAACAGCAGGAAGCAATGGTATTCTCACAGAAGTAGGGAAACTTTATAAATATAAGTTTGTTCCCTGCCTTTTGAAATAAAGTACTGAAATAGAGGGAGATTCCACCATCTGGGGAACAGGTGATGGTTACAGTTATTTCAAAGAAGGGTGAGGCCTCAACGCTGACATCCTGCTGTAGGCCAGTTTCTATTTTTAACCATAATTATAAACTGCCAGTGGCAATAATGGGAGCCAGTTTGGCACACTGGTTTCCAAGTTTGATATGCTTGATAAGTGTGAATTTGTCAGGTGAAGATACATGTGCAATAATACATTGATTACAAAGATTATTCTGTACCTGTTCCAGTTCAAACAGAAGAATTTGGTACTGGTCACCATAAGCTAAGAAAAAGCCTTTGGTAGGGTGAAACTGGATTATATGACTAGAGTTTTGTTGGATAGTGGGGTTAAACAAGGTTTTGTTGCTTGATTATGGATATTTATAGGTGTTCAGAAAACAAAGTGAAGACTCATGCAGGATTTACCTTACCATTTTTGTTAAATGGGGGAACAGACAAGGTTGTCCAATGTCCCCACTTTTATTTATGGTGTATCTTTAGCCATTGGCAGCTTAGATTAGGCATTATAACTTGCATGGGTCTGCATTCAGTGATGATAAACATTTGTAATGTTAAGTGGCAGCAGGTGACTTTAATGACAGCTGACAACCATTTGGAATTTAGAGATTCCTTCACAGTATGGGGGTATTAAGGATTATAGGAGAAGAACAAAACCACCTTATGTGATTAAGTAGCACCTGCTGGTGTTGAGATCACAGTTACTGAACAGAAATAATGTCAATGGTTGAATCTAATGTTGCCAACTAGATAAATTTAGCTGGGGTGACAAGGTGAGAAAAGTTGAGGGGATGGTGGACACAACAGACATAATTATTTTTTGGGAACATTTACATTTGTCAGGTAACTGGGGTTCTTGGACAAAAGTGTTACATTATACATTATGAGGTATGCTGAGCTTGGAATTTGAGGGGATGATAACCACAGCAGATGGAACTAACTGACATGTTATGGAAAGCTCCAGAGGCATGAATGTCAGGAACAGTTAAATGTTGAAATTGACCTGGTCTTGGGTGTGTCAACTGCCTCAATATACACTGAACTCAAGGAAGATGAGAATTTATGCATTGATGTGTCTGCACAAATATTTTTACACACTCCAAAGGTTAAGCTGATATTCAATTGTTAGATGAGTTGGATACATGGGAGGCGAAGGTAGCCAAGAAAATTTCATGCACAAAATTTGTTAATAGATTACCTCGTTGAATGTATGTACAAGGGCAGGATAGCAAACTGATAGATTAACACAGCACAAATAAGAAGTATATTATGATGAAATAAGCATTGCTATATTTCTCTTAAATAATGTAAGGTAGATGCAAGAGTATATATTTTTATAGATTTGTTGAGATTTGAACTGCTAAAATATTGTTAGTTTCCAGTAAGTTAGCTATTAGCATGTGGAACTAAGTTTGTATGATCTCATCAATATATTTATAAATTTATAAATGGTGTGATTACACTGAATCACTGAAAATGTTTTTGCTTTCACTGTTATTAACATTATTTATGCATAAAATGTTAGAAGGTTTCTGTTATACGTTGTTGGCAAGTTTACTGTAACTATCTTGGGTAGATAATTATTTTATAGGGTGTATCAATATGAACTAGATGCAAGTGCTCATTTTACTGTACCTGTAAAATTGAGATCATCTCTTGCAGAAAAATGTGACAAGCTGAAGGGTTCGAGTATAAACAAATGATATCATATTATTGCATTGTGACTTTGTAAGATGGATGAAATTATATCTGTACTGTTTAAACTCTAACATCTTTAATACCTTCACTAAAGTAGCACTTCTAATTTATTCAGCTCCCCAAAATGTTCACAGAAGCCGATCTATTTACATTTAAAGTACATTGTTTCTGAATTTTAATTTTTGTATGTTTTTATTCAGGCCACGTGTTAATGAGTCAGATTGGTGGAGCAGGTAATGCTAATTAGCCATGTGATCTCCCCCAGAAAAAACGTAGTTCCCAACTTATGCTAGCAGGTGATTCAGAGAGTTGCTCAGCTGTGTAATTTTCCACTGTTGGAGGAAAATGTAAGCACTATGAAAAGATGGCAGTCAGCCATTCATATGGAAGCAGTAGCAGTGTAGGTAATTTCAGCAAAGACATGTGGGTGGGAGGAGTGTTAATGTGTGTGTATGTGTGTACATGTCTGTAAGTGAATGAATGAAGCCAGTTTTGTGTGTGTGTGTGTGTGTGTGTGTGTGTGTGTGTGTGTGTGTGTGTGTGTGTGTTTGTATGTAAGAAGGGTACCTTTACCAAAGCAATGCATGACTCATCAGGGAAAACACTATCACCATCAAGTCTCACAGTGACAGTACTAGCGTTAAACAAAAATGATTCTGAGATTTGCTAGTAAGCCAGTAATGAGCTATTTCTCACTGTGGCAATATCTGTCTCTGATTCACATTTTCTCACTAGCATGTAAATTGACTTACCTGCAGTAGACAATTTACACCAGCAGTAAGAATTTTTTTTGAATCCTAGGACATGGTTACACTTATAACTGCTTTGCTCTGGTCACAAAGATAAAGCCAGAATAAGAAAACATAGCAAGAGTGAGAATATCATTATGCGAAACTATAATACTATTGTTTTATGCCACTGTGTGAGATTTTTTTTCCTAAACACACCAAAAACAGAACCAAAAACTATGAGATTAGCTATGAAGTTATTTCTGCACAGCCCATTGCTAAATAGTGTTTAAGTTCTGCACTCACACCACAGAAATAAAACTTGCTTGTCGATGACAAGCAGCCATGTTCTTTTCCTCACTAAGCATCATACCAACATTAAAAAAATGAACACTAAAATTCCCATGGAACCATCACTTCAAACTGTATTCGACTACAAATATGCTTCAGTCCTCAATATTTCATAAATTTCCCTAACTCAGTGTCATAAAACATGCAAGACACTACTCTTATCCTCTAAGCTCAATGGTCAAGAATGTAGCCAAGAAGAAACTGTCACAGAAGAAATGAGAATCACCAAATGGTAGCATTCACAATTATTAAAATGATAATAATTTAGACCATTATATAACAGCTACAATAACTCAGCTGTGGGTTGTGTAAGGACTTTCAACACAGAGCATGTGTATTTTCTCACTTAGATTTATTTCAAGAGTAAACACCACTTGCCGCATCATTTTGAATAAATTCAAGCAAACCCTAAAACTGCTTTCTGTATTATAGCTGTAATATGCATTTAGTTTTAATTAATGTTTGATAACTGGATATGTGGATTAACATGGACATTTTCAGTCTTGTAATATAGCACATATGATATGCACAAACATACTCTGTTGGGTGAGAATTTCTAAAGAAGCTCTGATTAGTGGCTAAAAGCTTATCAGTAATACTCTATGAAAGGAATAATTGAATTGTATGTGTGAGTTTAATATTCTGCTGTTACATGAGCTTCCTGGACGATATTGAAGGGCAAGTTTAAAACTGTCATTTCTTTCTGCTTTCTCAGACTGCCTTGATCTCTTTTGGGTTATTTTGCTGGCCCTGAGTTTTTCATCTGCGGCAGGAAGTACTAACACTAACTACCACTTCATAACAAAAGCAGGATTTGTCCTGTGCACGTGATCTTCGTTTATCTTGTTCTAATCGTCTTTTCTCATTCTGTCTATGTCAGCCTGCCAGAGGTCTGAAACAGCTGACAGGTCTATGGCATGGGGCTTATGAGGCTAGAATTGGAGTCCATCTCTTGTATCCTGCAAAGAGGTGAACACTTGAATCACTTGTCACTCACTGGCGATAAGTGGGTGGTTGGGGGTGTAACTAGTGGGCCAAAATATTTTTATAGCTTAGAATAATGCCCAGAAGATGTGCATTTAGGAGTGTGTTTTTAACTAACTGTAGGAAAATGCACCCTATATCTCCTTTCAGTGGCCGTAGACAATGATGACCATATCCACTTTTGTGGAGTGCCAGGTGTTTTGTTTATTTTTTTGCAGACATATCTTAGGACTTAGAAAGGCATAATACAATGTGCTAACAAGTCCTCTGTAGGTTTTCATAGTGTATTATGCCTCAGTGATTCAGGGATCACTGTACCCCTTTGTAGAAACCGTCAGCCTGTAGTCTGGACAGTGGTCTTACTGGCAAAGCTGTATGCAAATGTGGCAATTTGGGAGTGCAGCTAATGTTAATTAGGCATGTGCTCTGACAAAAACACCACTAACATTTGAATAACATGGAGGAGCAATACAGAGAATAGATTTACTGCATTAGTTAGGGCACAAAGCAGGAAAAGTGTATGTCGCTTTTGACAATGTACACACATTCACTTCCCTGGAAGCACTGGGGCTATTAGCACCACTGCAGGAAAGTACTTCAAAGGTGTGTGTGTGTGTGTGTGTGTGTGTGTGTGTGTGTGTGTGTGTGTGTGTGTGTGTGTGTGTGTGTGTGTGTGTGTGTGTGTGTGTGTGTGTGTTGAAGCATTTCTGTGCAAACATGTTGCTCGGGCTGGTAAGGCGAACACAAGTATCGTTAAGTCTAACAGCCCAGTGTTTGATTTATGGACATGATAATTATTTGCTAAAGAGCTGCTGCTTAGTGTGGCTTTATCATATTTTGGAATTGTAGATTATTACCCATCATCACACTACTGGGCAGTATGGAGTTGCCTAATTAGATCTGATGTTGATGATGTTTCTGTGGTGTATTTTTCATGACTTTAAAACAAAACAAGTTTAAGTTGTAGAAATCTGAAAAAAATGAAACCTCCACAGCTTGAATTACAGGCTGTTTTTTGATCAATGCCTAATGCTGGCACAAAGAGGGTCACCTTTGCAAATAATGTTTTATTATGGTTAGACTGTGAGGCCATGTTTTAGAAACTTGAATATGGAGTTGTTTTCCCATTTGAAAAATTGCTCTTTTCCAGAGGTTTTCTTCTTGCTACACATCCATGCTTATGCATAAATAAGTGAATATAAATGGGAAAAGTGAACAGCAGCTGGGAGTGATACTGTTCCTGTTAACAAAAACGAAGTTTGGATGTAGTACCTACAGTGTAAGTGCACTCTGTCCTGACATACTGTTCCTGTTAACAAAAACGAATTTTGGATGTAGTACCTACAGTGTAAGTGCATTCTGTCCTGACATTAGGCACCCCCACCTCCTATGCAACTTTCATGTGCTATGGCCTTTCATGTTGTTGCATTGTCCTATGTCAGGCTAATGGAATGATAATAATGGGGTGCGTTTCTGCTGCGTTGTTAATGCCTTGCAGTGCTTGATTGTCTATTTCAGTTCTTGGCTGGTGTGCCTTCTCTGTGAAGTCTTCATGTCTTCTTTAGTGCCTGTGTGTGTTTTTGCAAGGTGGTCCAGGTTCCTCCCACCTGTGAAAGATGTGCTGCAGGTGAAATGGTGATCCTCTAAACTGCCCATGAGTATGTATGTTGGGTAAATGAGTGAGTCTGTGTGTGTTTGTGTGAGTCTACTTCAGAAGACTGAAAAAACAAAAGACTGAAAATTCAAAATATTGAATGATGGAATTTGTCCCCTCTCCACTGTTGTGTGAACTAAGAGTTGGTATATGTATAGTCAGCAGGGGGTGTGGGGGCTGCAGCCTCCCATATGAGGTGTGCAGGGGGGCTTACCCCCTGCATTAAAAATGTGTTCAGTATTTTGAATTTTCATTATTTTGGGATTCAGTCTTTTGGTTTGTCAGTCTTCTGAAGTAGACCCATTTGTGTGAATGTGTGTCTACACAAAGAGGGTTCAGTATGACTTCAAAATTCAAACATCAAAGCAGGCGGAAAAAAGTGGTCATGTCGCTATAAAAAAATCCATGTGTATTGGAAACTTATTAAAACCAACATATTAAGCACTTTCATCAGATTGTATCTATGACTTTTTCAGAATCTGGTAATGCAACATAATTACACAGTTTAAATGTCCCTCCAAAAACGTGATCAAGTTGACCAATCAAAAAATACACGCTATTAAATACATTGTCATATGATCTTAAATTACATAGCAACCAAATAAACAATGCCAGTCACTACCTCTAAAACACATTCAAATCTAGGATGAACTTATGAACCATTGTAGCCGGTAACTGTTGGGATAGGCTCTAGTTCCTTGTAACCCTCTATTGCATTAACTAGGTAGCTTGGGGAATGAATGACTGAATGAATGAGTGAATCGGCTTTGTGATAGTCTTGTCACAAATGAATCCATGCACTACAGTGGACAAAATGTGTGCTCACATGTTTGCACATATTTAATGTGTTTTACTTCAAAATAATCTATTTGTATATAGTAATAAATGAGTCTTACTGCATACTCATGTGTGAGAAAACCCCTCAGACATAAACTATGGCGGGGACTCAGACAGGTAAGCCCTTTTTACTGCTGGCAGTAACCATTTTGGATTCTTAGACAGCCCTACCATAGTGCTTACCTTGAATAGGTACAACATCATGTTGGGCTGCCTCTGTGACTTATTATAAATGCTAGTGAGGCATTCTGGGGAGTGGTATATGGTACTTAGCCACATATTCCTCCCTCAGAAATGTCTGTGATAAGTGCTTGATACAGCTAAGTGATTCAAAGTACCACTCAGCTGCGTAAATCCTTCCTGCCAGTAGCAGTAATTAATTGGCCAAAAGCTTGCATTCACCCATTACCTTCAGTGGGAGAGATGTAAGTGCCAGGAAGTTTAGCAGATAGGTGGTGTTGGTGGGTGTGTGCATATGTTTATGTGTGTGAGTGTATTTAGAGGTATAAGTGGTGCCAGACGTGTGTGTGTGTGTGTGTGTGTGTGTGTGTGTGTGTGTGTGTGTGTGTGTGTGTGTGTGTGTGTGTGTGTGTGTGTGTGTGTGTGTGTGTGTGTGTGTGTGTGTGTGTGTGTGTGTGTGCCTTTGAGAGTGGGGGCCATACTTTTTCACTCACCCTAGACTAACAAGTAGTGAATGTAATGGTGGGAACACGAGACACCAGGGGAAATTTCCTTCATTTTAATCACTGTCGATGTGGTAGAACACCAGGTCTTCCAGCACAAAAGACGTCAGGGGAACACTAGACTCCAGGGATTATTTCTACATATTACTCTAAGCTATTTAAACATTTACTATAGCAATCGGTCTTGCATTAAGCTGTGCTTACTGTACAATAAGGAGTATGAAAATGTAATGCCTGGCATTGTTGATTGACTGTAAGTGTCCATGCTGCACGAGTACTGTGCTCAAGACTACTGATTACATCAAGTGGGGGGAACACTAGACCACACCAAAGAGTCTTTATAAATATTACTCTAATCCACTTAAAAAGTTAATAGAGCTTCAGGTCTTGTATCATGATGCGTTTTTCTGAACAACAGGAAGAATGATATTGTAATGACTAGCATTATTGACTGACTGTAATCCTATGAAGGATGGGGAAAAATAAGAGGCAACATCAGGGATGTTCAATAAACTCTGGGACAGGTAAGATGCATGGTGGAGTGTGGAGTGTGGTGTGTGTGTGTGTGTGTGTGTGTGTGTGTGTGTGTGTGTGTGTGTGTGTGTGTGTGTGTGTGTGTGTGTGTGTGTGTGTGTGTGTGTGTGTATGTAGAATGAATGAGGAAGTGCTTTTTGCTGTAAGGGCAGTAGAAAAGGGCCTTTTACCACTTGCAGTAATCACCGAACAATTCAGGGACATGCAAATTAGCTGAAAAATTAGGTCTTTCCTCATTGCAGCTAACGTGTCTCTGAATTGCTGGTTTCCATGAAAAACTGTAACAGGCTCTTTTTTTCCACAACTTTACGACTTGTGGCTCGGCCTGTCTCTGAATCCTGGCCTACACATCACACTAAATTTCTTTCCATTTACTTATATACCATTGTAGTGATGCTTTGTGACTCTGACCTTTTATTTCAGCATCATACATCACTCACAGCTCTTCTCATCCTTCATTTCTTAGTCTAGTTTGACCATTTTACCATAGAGGTCTATGAAAAATGAAGTTGCAAAAATTAGAATTCCTTTTTGTCTTTGACTGATATACAGCATTCTGTAGCTAATAAATTGTTAACCAGGAAACATTTATTATAGGAACAATCTACATATTACTTATCTAGGCACAGTCAAGATTAATTAAAGAGCCCCCCACACACACACACACACACACAGAGCCATACTTCCAGGAGAGAAAAATAAGTGTTAGACCAGGGACAAAATTATGGATACCCATCTAGTTGTCAAGGCTAGACTTGAAGGAGGTGAGGGTGTCACTCTGCAGAAGTACTTTAACAAGAGCTGGTCCTTACAAACCAATGGTATACAGAAAAAGTGGTTCAATCTAGATGCAAAAGAAAAATACAGCATTTTCACTTTTGGACACACCCTTCCATGCAGCTTACATCATAGTCATTATTTATTTATTTTATTTCCATTTTGTTAAATGGGGTAGATCCCCAAGCCCAGTTTGACCATTTGCAGGCTCAGTCCAGGCTGTATATAAAACAGTAGCATCAAAAAGCAAAAATATTTCTGTTTACAAAAGAATAATTCCCAAAGATGAAATATGCCAGAATGAGATAGTGTGCAGAATTTTATGAGACAGATCACTATTCATACAGAGAGGTCAGCGGTGGCAGCATTTCAAAGCGTAAGAGCGTGGATGTACATTTTAAGAAAATATTTAAAGTTGTGAGAAGCTGCCTGTAGATGAGGAGAATATAAATAACTGTAGGAGGATGAGACAACTACGTGGTATGTCCATTATAAAAATATATATATATATATATATATATATATATATATGTATATATATATATATATATATATACATACATGCATCACATATGGCAGTTGCATTTGTGTTGTTGTTGCTTAAGCTGATATCTAAAGTTAGATACTTAGTACTGCCAGTGAGATCCTGGATGAAAGTCTGCCTCCGTTTTGGGGAAGTGGCAGAGAAGCTATGGTCGGTACTGTGTATCTTGGTGGGGGGGTTGTAGACTGGTGCCCTTTAGTGTTTGACTTTGAGGTTGTATGTAGAGGTGGCTGCAATGAGTCTCACAGTGAGTGGTAGTGTAGGGGGGAGGGGGTCTTCTTTAAGCATTTTGAAAAGTAGGGAGCCAAAGAGTAGGTTGGTCCATGGCTGAACTTGTAATCAATTTGCTCTGGAGAACATAAGGCAGTGATGTTCATTCCTGGGTGAGTTAGTGATAAAGCTGAATATTTTATTTGAAAGGGTCCATAAGGTTGTGCTGGTTTTGATAGAGAAGGCAATGAATACTGATAAGCTGTATTAGAGTTGGGCTAGCAGGTCAGTGGCTAACCTGGCTGGTGCAGATATGAAATGAGAAATTGTATTGGCGTGGAATACAAGCTAATTGATATTGCATTTGAGGTTTTGTATGTGTTCTTGTTATGTGAGGAATTTCTTAAGCAAAATTTCCATTTTTTGCAACAGTAGTTAGGAAATCCTTCTGCCAGTTGAACTGATTTATGAAGGAATCTTACCTAGGTCAAAGGATGTTATTGTCTCTCTATATTTTGCCCTAGTTAAACCAATTTTTGAGTACAATGTCCCTTTTAGCATGTGCATAGCCAAACATATCAAGGAGCTAGAAAGATCCTAAAGTTTCCTGATGAAAATGATTATTGGACTAAAAATCTTTGCCAGCCAAGGCAGACTAAAAATTATATCCCAATACTTTAGCTCTTATACACTCCTGCATGAAGGTGTATGCCTGGCATTATATGCCATCAAAGACCATGTCCTAATGGATCTCTTGTAGCTTCACAGGATGAATGGTTACACAAATACCTAAACCAAGGATATGAATCTCCACCAAAATATAAATAAAATACATTGGATTGATACATTCATTATCCAGTGGTTGCCCCATCTCTAGAACAAATTGCCTCTGTATATTAAGCAGAGTAATGGGAGAATGGATTATGACACCCAGCTTGCAGTCATTGGTGAATTTGGTTAGCCATAGGTCAGGATCTGCTGCATACCTCTCAATTGTACAGATTTTCACAGAATGTCCAGACTTTTGCCTCATTTTTGGTCAGCTCCTCATAAAATGTTGTTTTTCTGCAAATCATTAAGGATTGAAGTCAGAAAATAATAACAGACATTTGAGTTTCAGACTTCATAGGTTCATAGGTAGGTACTAGGCTATTGGCCCAAGGGCCTAAGTAAGCCTAGCCAACAAAGTTCCCTGGTTTACGCCAACCCAAGAAAGTTAATTTCCTGTGCCCCTGTCGAGCAGAGCCACAGAAGTGATCCCTGGGGTGTATATCCTATTTCCCATCCATTCATCAAGATTTTTCTTGAAGAGTGTTAATGAGGAACATTGCTTGACATGGATAGGTAGCTTGTTCCAGAGTATGGGAAGTCTCTGGGACAGGAATCTATCCCTCCAGCAAGTCCTGTTTATTGTGGTGACAAGGTTTAGGTTCCTAGAGCGTGAAGCTCGGAGGGATTGGGATTTCTTTAGGTGTAGCATGTCCAACAGCTCTGGGTTTGACATAGCTTTATATGTTAGGCAGAGATCACCTCGGAGTAGGCGATATGCTACAGAGTAAAGCTGGAGTTTTTTGAGATGATCAGTGTAGGGCATCTGTTTGAGGTCAGTAATTCTCTTTGTAAGGTACTTCTGTGGCCTTTCCAGCTGCTGCAGATGTCTTGTGAGGTACATTCCAAAAGGGGCGTTGTACTCTATAATGGGTCTAATGAGTGTCGAGTAGAGGGGAACAATGACCTATTTTTTCATGGATGAGAACCCTTTTGTGATGAGGTATGCTATGTAGAAGGATTTCCTGACTACTCTGGCAATGTGATTATCAAAGGAGAGACTACTGTCCATCTGGGTCCCAAGGTCTCTTATCACACATTCAGTGTTAAGAAGACTGCCGCCTATGTGATAGTTCATGCGTACAGAGTTTTTACCAAAGGGGATAACTGCACTTTTTGGCATTGAGTTTGAGGCCATGACTCTGACACCAGGCATCTGTCTCAGTGAGGCCCTTGTAGGATGTCCACATCATTTGGGGACTTGACTATAGCTCCTAGTTTGCAGTCATCTGCGAACTTCGTTAGCCAGAGGCCTTCTGTGTTAGCCTGTACTTCAGACAAGTAGATACCAAAAAGGAGAGGTCCCAGGACTAAACCCTGTGATACTCCACTTGTAACTGGCTTGAAGTCAGATTTGGAGTCTGCAACTTTTACAGTGTGGTTCTGTCAGTGAGCCAGTTGGCAACCCATCTTGTGGCATAGGGATTTATACCTAGTTTAGTGAGTTTAGCTATAATTCCAGAATGGGGGATGGTGTCGAAAGCCTTGGTGAGGTCAAGATAGGCTGTGTGAACCACCTTACCCTCGTCTATGGCTTTGGTGACTGCCTCAAAGAAGTCAACCAGGTTCAGGAGACAAGATCTGCCTTTCACAAACCTGAAATGGATGGGGTCCAGAGTTTGGAGGTTACCAATGTCTTTGTTTATGAATTCCATTATGATACGTTCCATGGCCTTGCAGATGAGGCTTGTCAGGATAATAGGGTGATAGTTCCCAGGATCAGTGGTGGCTTCCCCTTTGTGGAGTGGGATAACTGTTGCTGTGCACCATTCACTGGGCACAAAGCCTGACATGAGGCTATGATTGAACATGGTGCTTAGGTGGGGAGCCAGTTTGTTCTGAAGTTCATGTAAAATGTAGCCTGGGATGTTGTCCAGTCCCATGGATGCTGTGTTTTTGGCTTTAGAGAGTGCTGCTTTTTCCTGTGAAGTTGTGATTACAGGGACTCTGCATTCTTCCTGTATAGATATGGGCCCTTTAGGGGGTGAGAAGGGGGTAAAGTTAGCACTGAACTTATCTGCCAGGATGTTGGCAACATCAGTTGGTTCTGTAATTTTTGTGCCATTATGCTGTAACTCAGAGCAGATCTGGGTGTTGCCATTGAGCTTCTTGACATAGCAATAGAATACTTTGTGGTTGTCCTTAGAATTAGTGGCAATCTTGTTTTCATAGCTAGCTTTGGAGGATCTTATAAGTGATCTCAGCTTCTTGAGGCTGACCAGGGAGCTCCTCCACTCATGGGATTTTACTCTCTTTTGCAACAATTTCTTCCTTCTGTTGTAGAGTTTGTTTATGGCAGGGGACCACCAGATTGGCTTCCTTTTTTTGGTGGATAGTGTCTTGGTTCTGTTTGGGATAGCACAATCCTTGCACTCGTGTAAGTGTTTATAGAGTGCATTTGTGTAGGATTCAGCAGTCATAACTGTATTGTCCATCTGCATGGGTGTCATGAAGTTCACCACTTCTGTCTTAAGATGAAGTTGGCTTTGGAGAAATTTTTTATTGTGGTTTCCTTAATGGGGGGTGGGGGCAGGATGTGGATATCTAGGGTGATTAGCTTATGGTCGGATCTGACCAACGAGGAGTTGACTTCAGGTGTGGAACACCGGTCACTCATGCTGGTAATGACTAGGTCTAGGATATTGTTGCCCCAGGTGGGGGTGTGGCTAAGTTGATCCAGGGCATTGGAATTTATGAATTCCAGAAAACGTTGAGCAAAGGAGTTGGTATGAGTAGTTTTTCCAGTTAATGGTGGAGTAGTTGAAATCGCCCAATATTAGGGTGTTTGCTTGAACCCTAATATTTTCCAGTATATCAAGAAATGAGGAGTGGGAATCCTGGGGCATGGTGGCATGGTGGGGGATCTGTAGCAAGCTACAATTTGGATTGCAGTTTTACCCAGAGTTAGTTGCACTTGGATAACCTCTGCTGCATTATGCTAAGCAACTAGCCTGGAGGTGTGGATATCCTTAATGAATATGGACACATCTCCGCCTTTGGTTTTCTGGTCCAGGTTAGATGGCCGAAACGTGTGGTATGAGTTATAGCCTGGTAATGCAAGGGTGCTCTCTGGAACCTTGAACCAGGTCTCAGTCACTGCACAGACATCGATGTTCTCCATTTTAAGGAGTGCCTCGAGTGAGTGCATTTTGAGATTTAGACTTCGAGCATTGAGTAGCATTACCCTCAGTTTTTGCTTGCCTGTTCCTGCTATGGTGGCGAATTTGTCATTTGAATCTTGCCTAAAAAAGGCACTATAGGAGCAGCAAGAGTCTTTGTCAGTATACGGAATCCCAGGGGTGACAGGTGCAGGCCATCTCTGGTAAAGCATTGTGGTCTGTCGACCATGTCGTCCCAGGCAGACAGATTTTGGATCCCCTTAGAATGACACCAGAAGCTTAGCCAATTGTTGAAGTCAATCATTTTGTCCTTGTACTGCAGTATCATTCTGGGTGATGGCAGGATGCTGCTCAGGGCTAGGGTCATACCTGCCTGGGCTACAAGATCGAGGATTTCTTCCATATCTCTTTTCATGTAGTCCAGGGAGGTATGTCTCAGGTCGTTCACACCAACATGGACAATCACTGAGTCATATTTGTACTTGTTGTGGAGTGACCTGCGTGCACAGGTTATGTGGCGGATCCTGGCACCCGACAGGCAGCTTACAGTGACCTTCTCCTTGTTTAGCCTAGTGAGTGGGACACCAATGTGCCTGATTATAGAGTCACCTATGACTAGTGTGTTGGGTACATTGTTTTGCCTTATGGGCTGTGGTTGAGTGGCACACTGAGTCTGTGGGCTATGTGTCATTTGGATTGTGTTGATGGTGGGAGATTGCTTGCATTTCTGCTTTGGAGATCTCTGTTGCTTGAGCAGATTATTAGTGAGAGCCTCCGTGAATGTTTTTGTGTTTCTATGTGTGGATTTTGGTGGTGTAGGTTTAGTGGGACTATGTGATGAGTGTGGTGTGGTGCAAGTGTTTACCTTCTCTTCTTGACTATCAAGTTCAGTCTTGGTTGGAGAGAGCTTTACCTCCAGTTTGGCTGGATAAGTGCATCTCTCACAGGTTGTAGTATTGGGTGGTAGGAAGAGAGGGTTGTCTGTGTACATGAGCAATTGCTACATTGCCCCAAGATGCCCAGATTCATAAGATAGACAGGAGAGAACACAGGGAGCTTACCCTTGGACATGCCTGAATAAAAAAATATTTTCCTCTAGACAAGTGAGGAAAGTGAGTACAAGAGCTGTTTTTCTCTAAGTAATGAGGAAGGGTGACTGCTGTAGTAATTTGTAGTTTATTTAGTCCTTACAACAAGTTCTGAACAAGTGCTGAGCACGGATAAGCAAATTCAAGTGCTAAAACTAAGAGTCTGTATCTGGATGTTGTTGTAGATAGGCTACCTAGTGCTTACCACTCCCACTGATAAGCTAGAAGGCTTCCCTCCAACACAGAAAGGCTTGGAGGCACAGAAGCTTACAAACAGTCCTGGATACAACAAATCTGTATCTGGACTAAACTAGTTACAGGGAAGGTGGGAAGAAAGCACAAATGCAGGCTTTTAAACCAGAAAGTTGAAAGAGATGGAAAAACTGCCCAAATGGCCAATAAACTACAATTTCTGGGCCAGAAACCACTCTTGTGATAGATAGGCTACTTAGTGCTTACCCCCTAGTGCTTACCACTCCCACTCATAAGGTAGAAGGCTTCCCTCCAACACAAAAAGGCTTGGGGCACAGAAGCTTACTAACAGTCCTGGATACAGAAAACAAGACACATATATATATATATATATATATATATATATATATATATATATATATATATTTTTTTTTTTTTTAGTTAAGTGGGTTGGCTTTCTACTAATAACAGTAGCAAAAACACTTTAAATGCAGTACTAACACACTACAAAAGAGCAAAAAAAAAAAATAAAAAAACTAAGAAAAAAAATTAAAATAATAAAAAAAAAAAAAAAATGAAAAAATCAGGATAAGCAGAAAACAAGACACACACACACACACATATATATATATATGGAGGGAACAGAGCAGATTAAATGCTATAGGGGATGTCCTTCCCAAGTGCTCTCTCTGTACGCAGCAGAGGAGATGGGGCTGGTAGGAGTGTCTGAAATCAAAATATGATCTCACTGTCCTCAGCTGAGTGAGCCAATGAGATGGGCCCAGGAGGACTGTCCAAAAACAGATTTACAGTAGGGGCGGGCAATTCCAAAGCCACCAAGATTAATACCATAACAAGAACAGCTAGAGACAGGAGTATAATCTCCCTGTATTATATTATATATAACAATTATCTACAAATTTCTAATCTTAAATAAGTGCAGAGAAAAGTATACTTAAATTAGCTTTTGTCAGTTGATTTATGCAGCTGAATCTCAGGAGTATTATTTCCCTGTATTATATTATATATATAACAATTATCTACAAAATTCTAATCTTAAATAAGTGCAGAGAAAAGTACACTAATCAGTTTTTGTCAGTTGATTTATGCAGGTGAATCTCAGCAGCCAACCACTCGGAAGACTCTTCAGAAAATTTATGCTAATGCAAAATCTGTTATTCTATCAACTTTCTATGTTTATAAGAGCAATATTTAAAAATTGTCCTTATTTTTGGGCCTATGTACCCCCATTGTATACGACTTTGTCCAGATTTCTCAGTCTCAGAGGTTGAGAGGTATGGACTTTGCTGTTATGGAATTTGGAAAACTAGGTACCAGAAAACGGGGGGCCGAGCATTGATCGCAGTGGTACTCAACTGGTTACACTCTTACTTAGCAAAGTAGCACCTGCCACCTTTACTGTGTGAGTTTGTCCTTCAGGTAGTTTGCAATTTATCTTACCACATAAGGATCTTCCTTTAATTCTTTTATTTATTTTTTTGTTTTTATTGACCAGGAAAAGTCAGACTGAGTCAAAACATTTTCATCCGAGGTCCAGGGGGAAGAGCTCCACATTTATGTTACACATGATGCACATTTATAAACTGCAGGGTCATACATCTTTACTGGAGCTTATTTACTTGATTTTTAAATATTTCTTACATGAACATAGCATTTTCACAACAAATAAGAGGGAGAAAGTAACATATTGGCTAATTATTGAATAGAAAAATAAAATAATAGTTAATGTATTTATCGCATGATGGTAGCAGGAAAAGATCAAACCTGGGTGTTTTGAGGTTAGTGACAATTTACAGACAAGTAGTAACATAACTTACAGATGAATGATAAGAGACATGAAAGGGGACGTTATAGAAATGAGCAGGAAGATAAACGGACAGAGGAGGACTTGTAGTTACTGATGGGGTGTGACAGAAAGGAGAAGAGGAAGAGTTTAGGAAATGAGTGCAGTATGAGGGGAAGTGATAAGGTACAAAAGATTTGGAAGCAAAGTGGCTGTAAGAGTTGGAGAAACATAATCTGAGTAAAGCTAGTCAGGTGAGCAGGAAGAACAGAGCCATCTTTGGCACATGTACTGTTTAAGTAAAGTTTTGAATTTTGTACGTTTTCTATCTCTTTTTACTGTGTGGGGATTTCATTTTAGAGTTTTGACAAATAATGGGGGTACAGAGACTCTCCAGCAGGGTTGAATGTCTTACTGATACATAATAAGAGTTTATTACTACAGTGAAGGTTGGAAGTGGGTAACTAGTATAGCAGAGTGTTTTGTACTGCTGGGCAATGATTTGTTGTGAGTATGTCAACTGTTTTGGGAATTCAAGCCAGTTTAATTGTTTTAATGCAAGGCAGTGGTGTGTTTTATAAGGCTGTTTGGTTGGATGGAATTTTTGTTATTTTGTAGTAGCAGGAGCCTAGTTTCATTTTATATGTAGTGTTCATATTTGTAAGACTAAGGAAAGCATATAAAAGAGAAAGAAGGAGGTATGTTGCTGTTAAGGTAATCCTTTCTTGATCTGCCAGATAGGGTTTGGCCCCAGAGAGGGAGCTGAGTTTTGATGAGTTTCCTTGATGGAATGAAGTATGCAGTGATAACATTTGAGGTTTTCATCTATTATGACTTTGACTAGTTTAGTTTTGCTTATGGTTTCTATTTTTGTGTTATTACTTGGGGTAATGTAAAAAATCCGCAGTGGTGCAGTGGTAGCGTTGTTGCCTCACAGCAAAAGGTTCTCCTGTTCAATTCTCAGCTAGTGCGCGCGGAGTGCCTTCTGTGTGGAGTCTGCATGTCCTCCCCGCGGTAGAGTGGCGTTCCGAAACACATGCATGAATGGGCGCGCCTTTGTTGAAGGTTGGGCGTCGAGCTGGCAACTCAGCACTGTGAAAATCTACTGCCAATCATTAGCGGACTGGAGTTCCGCTGTGGCGACTCCTAACCGGGAAAAGCCAAAAGACAAACCAGGAAAAACTTGAAGCACTGTACAAAACCAACGAACACTCCAAAACTCAATTCCACTCCGAATGTAAAGTCCAACTCAGTAAAAAATATAAAAGAGAGTTTATTTTAAGCTGTTAAAAACGTACGCTTTTCGTCGGCTCACAGTCCGACTTCCTCAGAAAAAAACAAACAAACAAAACAGTGCCTCACCCCCATCAGAGCATTTTAAATGACTCACTAATAGGAAACTAATAACATGCTGGAACTCTATGAAATTTAAAGCCCCAGCACATAAAAATACTAAAATAAAGTAAATATCAAAATATGTTTGGATGGGCAATAAATAATCAGAAATTGAAAACATCTCTACACATAGAACTGATCGCTAAGTGGCGATGTATGTATGCACACGTATAGAATCTCGACAACATGTAAAAATAAATAAATTCAAAACAACTGCAAAATACACTCACAACCAAATTAAAAAAAATAAACTAAAAAAATGCACTCGCACTTGGTATCATGTCCCGGAGGACCTGGGGACCTCAAACTGGAACACAAGTTTGCAAACCCATAGGTCTGCTCTCCACCAAAAACTATTATAACTTGGTTCTATATCATCAATGTCCCAGATCTACAATATAATTTGATGTATCTCGGAGCATATTCGTTGCCTGTCTTTGTGAAACTGCTCTGTGAAAAAAGACAATGATACTTAGTTTATGCATTGTATGCTTCATTTCCTGCTCCGTTTAGTAGCCTATATGAATACACAGATAAACATACCTCTCATACTAATAAAAAGAACTGTGAAAAACAGAAAAACAGAAAAAAACTGGGAGAAATAGCCTCGTGATTCCGGTACAGATATCTACCGACTGGGCTTGTCACCAGTGTGGAGGCGGGGAAATGCCATATTGCTAAAAAGAAGAACAAATATGTATTACAATCTCGGCAGTACAGCTAGTATCTTCCAACCGCCACCCTGATCCAAACTATTTCACTCTCAACGGTATAGCCAATACTTTCTGACCCTCGCCCTCATCTATGCTGATCTAATAAGCATCTGCCTGGTCATCCTAGAAGGTATTGGATATAGTACTAGTCAAAAAAGGCGTTGGTCTACCAAAGTTGAATTAAACTATCAAGTCTATATTATACTCTCAGTTATATGGCTGGTACCTTCTGACCGCCCAGTTATTCTGTGCTGATCCAAAAAGCATCTATCCAGACTTCGTTAATAGTAATAAATACAGTACTGGTCTAGAAGGATGCTGGTCTAACAAAATTGAATTGAACTAGGTTTATACTATACTCAAAGATGTTATACTAGAGTACTAGTGTAACTAGTTATTATGAGAAAAGTAGGTATATAGAAATGCTCAAACGAAACTACTAGTTCCAAATATCTCTCTCACATACCCTAAACCACACATTCACATGTAGTCGGATCTCATATGTATAAAAAATATATATATAATAAATTTATACTAAGAACCTGGTATACTACTACTGATGGAATAAGTGTACTAAGGTGACAAAAAACCTTGATGTTAAGCTCGAAATGAAACTCCAAAAAATTAAATACCGAGAATAAAGAAGCTGGCATTCAATGGACAAAATATAAACCCCCTGATGGTAGTGTTTGGTTTCCACAACAGTTCACCTGTTGAGCCATTTTAACTTCAATAAACAGGCCAGGTTCAAAGAACCATTAAGGCCAGGTACATGGCATGTGTCCAATTTGAGCTGCCACCACAATTCTCTACTTTCAAGGTGTAAGGGAGTATATCCTCCCCTCGGATTTGGACTGACTTGATCAATGACACTAAATAGGAAACTACAGCCCAGATTTTCCATGGCATGTTTAGCCAAAGCATTCACCGTTTTGCCTTTCCTAATAGCGTATAGGTGTTCGTATATACGATCCTGTAATCTTCTGTCCGTCTTGCCCACATAGAAGGCAGGACAACAGACACACTGCGCTAAATTCACTACCTATGTACTATTACAATTAAATTTCCTTGTTAAATGGAAGACTACTTCATTAATTAGAAACCTGGACCCTGTTTTTATATATCCACAGATCTACTGCTAAAGGTCTTAGGCTTCCTTTCCAATATGTCTTTTATGTTGAAACCTCTCCTATAAACTACCCTAGGAAAGTCCGCCAACACTTTACGTGTGGACTCGTCCTGCGAAATCATGGGCCAGTTTTTCAAAATTGTTGTATAAATAACTCTGGCATTCACGGTATAAGTTACAATAAAACTTTGGGATATAAAAGATACCTTTTCCTTATTCTCAAGTCATGTTAACGAGTCAACACCCCCTGACTTAAAATAGGCTCATAGAAACCTGAAGATCTCTTAGTTTGGACCTCTTCGACTAGATCTACAACTAGGTCCTGGGGATAACCTCTATTAATGAAAAGGTTAGTCATAAGGTTACATTCTTCTTGAAAGTCAGTGTCTCTCGATGTCATCCGTGCTGCTCATACAAGTTGGCCTTTAAGAATAGACCTTTTCTGTTTGAAAGGATGTGAACTATCAAAGTGGACATAGTCTCTTTTCTATGTATTTTAGCTACATAACACCTTGAGGTCGAATCCTTCCTTACGTCCACATCTAAGTAAGTTGTACTATCCTTAGAGATACTATGGGTAAATTGCAGAAATTCGGTGGAAGAGTTGAATAGTTGAACCAAAGATGTAGCAACAGCCTCTCCCCCTTTGGAGATGATAAAAATATCATCAAGGAACCAAGTGTACATTAATACAGAGTCCGTGACCAGACTGTGGTTCATGACAAATTCCCTCTCCCAATAGGCCATAACCATATTAGCCACACTCGCCCCACAGGGAGAGCCCATAGGCACTCCTACCTGTTGTAAATAAAATCTGTTGTTGAAAGAAACATAATTGTTGGATAAAATAATATCCAACAATTCATTCACCAGTTGGATTTCTGTAACGGGGGCTTATTTGAGAGACATCAAGGAAGGAATCCATTCAAGGGCCACTGAATGTGGAATGGATGTATATAAGTCCTTTACGTCAACCATTAGAAAATGACTGTCCTCAGAAAAGGGTGTTAGGTTGACCCTAGCTAAAAAAGACCAAGAGTCTTTGCTAATTTGTGGTTCAGTAGCCACATATTTTTTAGAATGGAATCTACTACCTTGGCTGCGGCATATGTAATGCTACCCCTAGCACTTACTAATGGACGCATAGGAGGGTTCAATAAGTTTTTATGAATCTTGGGAGTACCAAAAATTACAGGGACTTTGAATACTGGGGGGATATATAATTGAATAAGTCTGAATCTATAGTACCATTCAGAAACATGTCACTAAAATAGGAAACTACTCGAGAATTTCCTATGTTGAGCTCGTTCCTAGATACCTCAAGATAACAATCAGCAGAAAGGATATCCTCCATTCTCCTGTTGTAATCTGATTAATCCATAACCACTAGACCCCCCCACCCTTGTCAGGTTGCATTACCCTGACTAAAGCCGCTGCTAACATATCTAATAAGGTCTTCTCTTCTTTACTGATATTGAACCTTAGGGTCCATGGAGGAGGACGTTCTGTCAGAGCGTGTCTAATATCTAACTCACAAATCTGTTCAAAGGTGTTTAGTGTAGGATGTAAAGGTGGATTATATGAGCCAGATAATGGAAAATCTTTTTTCTCTCCTAAAAAATTCCCCATTAATAACTGTAAATTGAGCTCCTTACAAAAAGTTTTAAATCAGTGATGGAAGAAGCTACATCTGCTGTCCTGGAGAGTACATAGGAAACACCCTTAGCTAACAAATCAATTAACAATGCATCAAAGGTATAAGCAGAAAAATTGTAAATTTTAAAGTCTTTGTTGGTATTCATCAGTATTTCACATAGACTGGAATAGGATACAATTTCTGAATCTGGCAAGTTTAAATCTTCTTGTTCCTGGTCCGAAGATTGGTCCTCCAAACTTGGTCCGAAGGAGGAGAGGAGGCTGATGCTCGAAAAGGGTGACCCCCTCTGCCCCACCAGGGGAGACAGAGGAGTTGGGGACTACTCGCTGGTCGCTCCTGCTGGTGGAATCACCCATACTAGGAGAGTTCTGTGCAATACTAGTGTCAGAATGGTCAAGTGGGGTGGGACATGTGTCGAAAGACTGAAGATTGTCACTCCTCCAAGACGTGTAGGCCTGGAAATTGCCTTGAGACAGAGGGGGTTTTGGATATGCTGTACAACGTTTATATACCTGAATATCTCTATTCAACTTCTTGATCTTAATAGAGTTAATTTAGAAATATGCTGGTCTATGCTGTGAAAAGTGCAGTCATAGTCAAATTTGTATCTGTGGAAATTTATATCATTCTTGATTACATCGTCAAGCCTGGAAATGTCAAGAAGGAGAATGTCTATAGCCTGTTGGTAATGGTGGCTAAACAAATCCATGAGTTCGACCCCATGTCGGTCGAATAATTGTATTAGATCCCTGTGAAATACAGACCCGTCCTGAAGTCCGGTCGGGTACTGCCAGGATCTAAGGCCTTTAGGGGTAATATTGACTCGCTTACATTCCCCGAAGTATGCCACTTCCATTTGGAGTTTTCTCAGTTTTAAAAGATTTTGGTCAAATATATTTAATTTGGACAGCAAGTCCAAAGATGTCATCGTATTGTAATCTGATTTAGTAGACACAACTGAGTTACCAAATTCAAATGCTCGATTTAGCCAAGAATTTAAAGAAATAGTACCTTGATTAAGTAGACCAGAGCAGGTGGTGTTACGGGAGTTGGTACTTCCGAACTTCCCCAAACTCCGGTTCTGTTGAAAAATGCCTGTACCAGAATCCTGGTTCTCTAAGGGTGCTGAATCTGGCCCATACTTTACACCCTCATCCCTTGAAAGGAAATTAACTGATGAGGACTTAGGAATGGTAATAGGACTGACACCTGGAAGCCCTAAGCCACAAGCACCTGCTGGAGGGGTCTCTGGATCCTGGCCGCGGCTCGGCTGAGATCCCAAAGCACTGTCCAACCTGCTAGATCAGTATTTCAATCAATTGCGTTAAATTACCGGCTTCACTTTGGGTGATGGAAACAGTGTGGAGGCGGGGAAATGCCATATTGCTAAAAAGAAAAACCAATATGTATTACAATCTCGGTTGTATAGCTAGTATCTTCCAACCACCGCCCTGATCCAAACTATTTCACTCTCAACGGTATAGCCAATACCTTCCGACCCTCGCCCTCATCTATGCTGATCTAATAAGCATCTGCCCGGTCATCCTAGAAGGTATTGGATATAGTACTAGTCAAAAAAGGCGTTGGTCTACCAAAGTTGAATTAAACTATCAAGTCTATATTATACTCTCAGTTATATAGCCGGTACCTTCTGACCGCCCAGTTATTCTGTGCTGATCCAAAAAGCATCTATCCGGACTTCGTTAATAGTAATAAATACAGTACTGGTCTAGAAGGATGCTGGTCTATAACAAAATTGAAATGACCTAGGTTTATACTATACTCAAAGATGTTATACTAGAGTACTAGTGTAACTAGTTATTATGAGAAAAGTAGGTATATAGAAATGCTCAAATGAAACTACTAGTTCCAAATATCTCTCTCACATACCCTAAACCACACATTCACGTGTAATCGGACCTTATATGTATAAAAAAGCCAAAAGACAACAACAACAACTTGAGGTAATGTAAAATGTGTGTTTCTGGTTAAGGGGTTGTTTTGGAGTAAACAGCATAAGATTTTTTAGGCATCAAGCAGCAAGTTAGACTTTTTAGCCATATTTCAATGTACATGAAAGATTTTTGAGTGAATGTAATTTTGTTATGGATGGGACAGAGCAGATAAGGGTTGAATCGGCATATTGTATGAGAGTGGCAAGTGTTGTAGTGGTATGATGTTTATTTATGAACATATTAAATAACAGGGGGTCAAGTATTGACTCTTAGGGAGCACCAACAGAGATTGGTTGAAATGCTGAATGATTTTGTTGCCATTTAGTTGCCTGCTGATAATTGAATAAATAACTTTGAAACCAGGAGAGGGAGGAGTAAGTGAGACCTACAGTTGCAAGTTCAGAAAGGAGCTTTTGGTGGGACACTCTGTCAAATGTTTGGAAAAGTCAAAGAAAAGTGAAGAAACAAGGTTGTTCTCATTTCTTTATTCCTTTATTATATTGGTGAAGTTGGGGAGGGCAGTAGTAGTACCATGATTGGGCCTGAAACCATGCTGGATGTTGGAGACATGGTTGTGTTTGGTTATATGTTTCATAAGCTGAGTGAATACCTTTCTTGAGGATCTTTGAGAGGGGTGTTAGGATAGCAATAGGTCCATAGTTTCTTAACTCTCTTGAAGTACCTCCTTTAAGAAGGGATATAATAAAGGAATTTTTCCAGACGGATGGAACATAATCTTAAGTTATTGACCAGCTGTACAGAATAGAGACAGGGAAGGCTATTGCTTCTGTACCTTTTTTGAGGAACTCAGTGGGAAGGTTATCGGCAGTTGAGGTTGTTTCTTTTAATTTGCGTAGTATTTTTTTTTTTTTTTTTTTTTTTTTTATGGTTGATGTTGGGATGGTCTGAAAACTAAAAAACTAAGCAGTGTGTTGCTTTCGAGAACAGCTGGAAGTTAGAAAGGGTAAAGTGAAGTGGTTATTGATTAGTGATAGAAATGACTGGATAAAAGGAGTATTGAATGAGTGGCAATGAGCTCTTTGTTGTTTGAAGTAGAAGGACAGGGTGTAGTGGTATGGCCAGGGTGTGTAAGAGTTTATTTAGAGAGGACCATAAAAACTTGGGGCTGTTTTGGTGATTTTGTTGGAGATTACTGTGATATGGTTTCTTGTCAGATTTAACAAAGATCTTGGTATGGTTTCTAAGATATCTAAAGTTTTGGTAGACATTTTGTGTTTTATTCTTACACCATTCTTTCCATGCTTTATCTCTTTGCAGCATGAGTTGTTTGGTCTTTTTATCAGCCATGGTGCTGAGTAATTTTTACCCCTCTTGTAACTGAAGTGAGTAACTGCTTCATCTAGGGACATTACTCTTAATACATTCCAGTTATAGTGAGACAGGCCTGTAACAAATGTGTCTTTTTCAAACATGGTTAAATTGCTTACCTACTGTGGACTGGTGATCTGCTGTGGTGACCCCTAACCAGGAAAAGCCAAAAGACATTGCTTTTGCTTGCTTACTTGTTTCAAGATTATTTGTTGGGGTGAACCATGCTGTTGTCTTATTACAGAGATTGGGAGGTGGTCACTTACGTATCTGGTAAACAACCAGAAGATTTTACATTATGAGGTTTGTTTATCAATAGTACTTTTGTTGATTCTAGAGATGGAGCTTATTAGTGCTGGGTGAAGCTAAAAAAGTGAATAGAGTCCTTGGGGTTGCTGCTTTTAATGGATTGCCAGTCTATATTTAGGTCACCTAGAATGAAGTTTTTCTGGGGGCTGTTGTCAGATATCCAGTGCAGGATATTTTTGGTTGTTGTAATCTTGTTGCCTGCTGAGATACTTACAAATTTCTTTTAGTTAATTTTATGGTATGCAATCAGAAGTTCATCATTATTAAATTCTGGGGTATTTAGAAGGGCTGGAGTTATTTTCAAGTTGTTTTTATTAATAATAGCAATACCACCTGCTCCTTTAACTTTCTGTTCATTCTGAGTATATTGAAACCTGGGGGAATAATTTCATTGACAGTTGTTTCTTGTTTTAGTCCAGTTGCAGTGGCAATTAGAATGTCTGGGGTGTAAAAATCTAGACATGCATGGATATCATGAATCCTGTTGCAGATACTTCTGAGGTTGATGTTGAAAAAAAATGAAGTTAGATTCATTACCTACTGTGAAAATTGTGTTGGGATCATTGGAAAGTAATGGGATGGCCATGGAGGGTAGTTGATTTGTGGGTTTAGGGTTAGGGTGAATATCTCCAATAAGTTTCAGGATGGCAGTGGGGCGAATAGAGGTATGGAGCCATTTGTATTTGCATCTGACTTTCAGTACTGCTGAAAAAGTGCTATATCTATAACAGAACATATCTGGGCATGTATATTACTGAGAAGCAGAGATAGACAGGGAGAGAAAGAGGGTCTTGTGATGTAATCTATGTGTGTGTTTGTGATGGAGTTGGGATATGATGTAGGAATATTATATTAGTTAGTGAAGTAAGTTAGTATAGTGAGTGTACAAAGCAGTAGCAATTGATTTACTGTCATTGTGAGTTGACATAGTGAGAGTTTAGATAGTGGTTAGAAGAACATGGAGGTTTGGTAAGATGATGGCTGCGTGTCATGAGAAATGGAGAAAAATAGGTTTGGTAAAAGGTGAGGAGATATTAACAGGGTGGTATACAGACAGTTAAGGTAGTGAAGAGTAGTTAGGTTGTGTGCAGAAAGCTGTATGGTATGAGTTTGTGGCAAGGGAGGTAAAAAAGTAAGTAGTGTACAGATGACGGAGGAAACAAAATTTACCTTTAAAACCTCGAATCACAGTGGTTCAAGTGTTCATATGAGCGACTCGAAACCACGGAAATGTAAACGTCGACAATCCTTAATTTTCGAAAAACAGCAAATCGAAAAGCAGATTCGCTGTTTTTCAAACATTAATATCGAACAAAAAAAAAACAAAGTGTAAAGAAGGGGGGCAAGCCCCCCTGCACCCCCCACCCCCCTACTTTATTATTCTAACTCCAAGATTGCACTACAGTGAGGAAAGGAACCATTTCCCGATCCCCGCTATAGTGCAATCCGCCCCGGAATGTCAAATGTGCAATGAGCGAATCTCACTGTGCATTCGCTCATTGCTCATTCGAACCTTTTTCCGTTCGGCGTTTGCAATTCTTGCAGACTGCCTTTCGCACAATTGCAATTCGCCTGTGTGCAATGCACACATCTAAAAGTAAACCAACAAAAATGTGCACTGATGAGAAGGGTAGTAGTTCAAGTAGCAGATATAAGTAGTTATGTGAGTATCTAAAAAGTGCTTTTGTGGTATTGATACGTATTCGTGTGTGTGTGTGTGTGTGTGTGTGTGTGTGTGTGTGTGCCGATATATGTATATACAGTACATGTATATTATATATGTGTATGTATATATATATATATATATATATATATATATATATATATATATATATATATATATATATATATATATATATATATATATAATATTTTATATATATATATTTATATATATAGAAATATCTCTATATATTATAATTTACACATGCATGTTGTGTCAATGGATGGATCAAGGTGTTGGTATGTGTTGATATATATATATATATATATATATATATATATATATATATATATATATATATATATTATTTTCACATGTGTGTGTGTGTGTGTGTTTGTGACTGTTGATAAGCAGGAGTGTATATGGAAAAAATGCCTGTAAAGAAAGTTTTAAGTCTGTGGAATGGGCTGCAGCAGGAATTGACAGAGGATTGAAATTGTAAGAGGTTTTTTCTCTTCAAAAATTAATATATACCCAGTTGATGATTTGGAACAATGCATATTATACACGCCTTACCCTGCATAAATTTAATCCCAAAAATTCACCAACTTGTCCATATTGTAAGAATCAACCAGCTGATCTTCTTCATATGTTCTGGAGTTGTAAATGTATTTTCAAACTTTGGAATTCCCTTAAGAGTCAACTTCAGAAGGTGGGTTACCAAAGTACAACGTTATCATGGAAATTTATGATTCTGCATATTCCCCCGAAAGAGATCCCTAAATCACAAATTATTATATATATTAATATTTTTCTATTAATGAAGCTTTATATAGCTTCAAATTGGTTAGACCCATCTAAAACTTCATGGCAGAACTTTAGAGTTCTAGCAACAAAACATATATTGGCTCATAAATTACTATTAAACCCACAAAATAAAAATGTTAATAATCCAAAAATATGGGAACAGATTTTTAATATTATACTAGCATAGTATTTTCAACTTGGAAATATTAATAATTATTTATGTGTGTGGAGAGAATTTAGTAATCAACTGTCTATTACTTGCATTTACTCTTATGCTTTTTTATATTTAAATGTATTACATGGAAGCATTCTTGTAAATTTTGTATATAGAGTGTGGTTATTAGTGATATTAGTTAATGTTTGATTTGTGAATATATGTTATTTTTGTTCTTACTTGTGTTTGAAAATAATATAACAATAAAGATTTATTATGGAAAAAAAAAAGAAATTGGAAGAGGGTTTTTAATGCACATGTCTTGAAGGGTGGGCAATATGTACTAACTTTTGGGAGGAATTAAAAGGAAATAAATCTAAGGGTCCAGGTGTGGCTGGCAATAGGAGTTTGAGGGGAACAAAATAGGCAGAGATTAACAATCACAGCAGCAGGAGACAATCATTCTATGCAGGCAACTTTAGCACTACTAAAGATAAAGAGACCCGTTTAAAATCATGCACATTGCTAATTATGGACTTAAAATGCTTAATTATTAGTTGGTGATATGCAAATTCATGCCTAGCCCAAATTAAATCAGCAAACAGTAGATAAACTATTAAAGTGGGGGTGAGGGTGGGGAGTGAGGCAATCACAAACATTTCCTTAGACTGAATTGATACAGTTGCTTTTACAAACAATTAACTGAGAAGATGAAAGCCGTGCTAACAAGTAGTTTAACTGAGACTGTTAGTAATAAAGAAACAGCAAAGCTAACTTGTATTTGTTACTTTCCATGCTTTTTGCAAGTCGAAGAAGGAAACTAGAATGTTGCAGTCAGGGGATTCAGCAGTAGCTGTGCAATGTCTTGTTGTTTATTGTAAAAGAAAACCCCAAACTGTAGCCTGAAGCTACCTAAACGAGAAAAGCAGTAAGAAAAGAGCAGTTAAGATGCGTGTCCAAACTAAAGAGGTAAAGACACTGCCAAGAAGCAGTGTGCGAGTGTGCAATGAAAGCAACAAGAAAACCCAGCTGCAAAGCAGTCAGCGACTGCCATCACACACTGCCATATAGGATGTTTCTGCAAGGCCGAATGGTCACAAATGCACATTCTGAGAAAACCCAGCTGCAAAGCAGTCAGCGACTGCCATCACACACTGCCATATAGGATGTTTCTGCAAGGCCGAATGGTCACAAATGCACATTCTGAGAAAACCCAGCTGCAAAGCAGTCAGCGACTGCCATCACACACTGCCATATAGGATGTTTCTGCAAGGCCGAATGGTCACAAATGCACATTCTGAGAAAACCCAGCTGCAAAGCAGTCAGCGACTGCCATCACACACTGCCATATAGGATGTTTCTGCAAGGCCGAATGGTCACAAATGCACATTCTGAGAAAACCCAGCTGCAAAGCAGTCAGCGACTGCCATCACACACTGCCATATAGGATGTTTCTGCAAGGCCGAATGGTCACAAATGAACATTTTGAATATTTAGTTATGAAGTCAATCTTATACGAATTGAGACCAGAATATCTGTCTCCTTGGCAATATTGTGCTCACTGTTAACACATCTCCATTCTGCATAACTTAGTGTCTTAGCTGTGCTGTTTGTGTTTGGAGACATCAGAACTGGAAAGAATTCTTCAAATAACAACTTTAAAGCTACTAAGTCTTAAAAAAGACATATGTTGGGCAAGTTTAATGCTATAAATTTTACAGACATTTTTGTGTTCGTATCAGACACAATGCCCACATCAGGAAACACATAAATTGCATAATACATAACCTTGCAATGCATAAATAATCACAACTATTTTGAAATCCTTTCTTAGCAATGTTTTATAGCCAACAATTTATTGTTTTAATCAATAAAGTGTACTAAAAGTACTGAGAATAACCTAGCATTCTGAACAACATGAACTGCAAAATGAAACAGCATTGCACTGCAAGCAAATGGTGCTGATGAAATTTATTCAGTTTAAGATTTATTTATCATTTGTGCATCTTAACACAAATAAGATTAATTTACAAAAACCTTGTTTCATGATGTAATAAAAAGGGACTGCATGCTATGTAACCTAGTGGAGATACAAAAAATAACAGTACTGTTAGAGCAGTAAGCTGACACGGTATTAGGTAAGATAAATAACCTTGGTAAGAGGTCTTCAGCGTGATAATCACTAGCATTCCCTAGGTCATTGTACTGAGTAAAATAATAATACAGTAATAAAAATAGCTACAAAGTCTAGGTTAGGCTCATAACATGAAACACATAAAATCATTTCCTATCAATCTGCTGAAAGTGGCAAATTTGAATGCAGTTTGGAATAAGAGCATTATTTGAAATGCACTCAAATATTTTTCAAAATTAATGTATTGTACTGGGGTGCAAAGACCTCACTACCACTTAGGAGTCTGTGTCTACTACAAACCCCAGTTAAAAAGCAGTTTCAGTGTTCCAATATTTTTGTTGTATGGAGATAATCCTCATAATAATAATGACCTTTTACTGAATTAACCATTTGTACAATTGTCAGAAATCATGAGCTACACATTTGCCCTGGAGTTCAGAATCATGCCTAACATTGGCCATGCAAGGTAACTATCAACTAATTAAGAAATACACTGATAAAAATGGTAGTGTCAGCGAATAGAGCGGTACATCATGGGTTTGGTTACAGAAATCCTGAGCAACAGTGGCACACATGATGCTCACATAAGAGTATGAGTGTCCATACGCACAACTTACAGTTCTACAAGAACGCACAACTTACAATTCTACAAGAACGCACAACTTACAGTTCTACAAGAACGCACAACTTACAGTTCTACAAGAACGCACAACTTACAATTCTACAAGAACGCACAACTTACAGTTCTACAAGAACGCACAACTTACAGTTCTACAAGAACGCACAACTTACAATTCTACAAGAACGCACAACTTACAGTTTTACAAGAACGCACAACTTACAATTCTACAAGAACGCACAACTTACAATTCTACAAGAATTGCTGTGAGCCACAATATATGGCTTACAACAAGGTCCCATTTAAGTTTATTCATTTAAATTGTGAGGAAATGGGAGTAATGAATAGTCAGAAAGGATAAAAGTAAACAGAAGAACACAAAGAAGAACACAGGGAAGGAAAGTATGGGAACTGGAAGGGGAAAGATGGGCAGATAGGGAAAGATGTTAGGGAATAGAAAGAGGGCATAGTTATGGAAGCACACATACAAACATAAAATACAAACAAAGACCAGCAAGGTAGATGCTGACACAAAGGGGTATCGGGTAATAATGGATTGACATACATACAGACAGAGGGGCAACAAGTGATGATGGGGAGGACTGGATGACAAACAGTGAAGGGAGATCACTCTAGTTAAGGGAATGTTTTCACTGCCTTAAGCAGAACCCAGTCAGAGGTCAGTTACCACTGTATCTGCCCCTTCCCACCTTGCTGGGCCTTACTTCAGATGGCATGCTAGCAGTGCTACAAAGCAGCGTCATTCTACTAGTTGTACAAGTATGGTCTCTAGGTAGCCTGACAGTACAAAATGCCACTATCACCTCCACCAACTCCTGCCAGTGTCGCCAGAGGGAGTAACAACACCCTCTCCAGAGATTTATCATCACAGGCTACCAAGGACGCCTCCAGGTCCCCTCACCCTGCTGCATGACTTCTGTCGACCAAAAGCAAAGTAGACCTGAAGGATTATGGTGAGAGAGCAGGAGAAAGCAGGGTAGGATGACAAAGTGAGCATTGCTGCCCCACATAGACATAGCTGTGACTCATGCTGCTGCATAAAATACTAATATAAACAGACAGACATAAAAAAACAAACATCAAATAAAAGAGGGATGGCAACAATGAAAAAGAGAGAGGATATCTGCCTACTAGGACAGATAGTGATATAATGTTTTGTATCTGAATGCTCCATCTGCTTGCATATGTGTTTACTGTAGACTGCAGTACTCCAACATCTCTTAAGTCCCTAGACATGTGCACAGTCAGCATTAGACATAGAGTGGGATGAAAGGCAGGGGTGAGGTACAGTTCCTTTCCTAGCCAGTATTTGCAGACAGAGGATCTGCTTTACTTGGAGTAGTGGAGTTGGGGTGGGAAGGATAAGATCGTCATAATGTGCATTTACAGATTACTGCACAGTACACAATGGAATTTGGCACTGTTAAACAAACTGCTGGCTGCTGTAGAGACTAAAACAAAGCATGGTCCAGAGTGAAACAGTAGTATGATTTACTTTCATGAATCATAATACTGTCCAGTCCTTGTATGAGACACATTGCACAAAAGCCATTTATGGGACTAAATGCAATATTTGTGAATCCGTTTAATGATTTCTTGGAAATAATATCCATATGAGAATTTTAAACAAAGACAGATTGTTATTCTGGCTGACCTCCAGAGAAAGAAAACGCTTGATAAAAGTAAAGAAATTCAACAACAGGGTACTGCACAGATGTTACACAGAATAAAGGAAAACTGTTGTGACTTGTTTTGGTTACTAGTGCAGACATCCCTGTATTTTTCGTCCATCCATCCATCCATCCATCCATCCATCCATCCATCCATCCATCCATATATACTCATGAGTCAGACTTGACTCCTATAGCAATCCCATGAACAGTTGCCCCACTCACACAGTTTACTAGGCAAGATGGGAATGGAAGTAGATGGCCAGGCAGGAAAATGTTACTTATGGAGTTTTACATAGTTAATTTTAAAGTATAGATTACATAATGTGTATGCGGCTAATACAAAATCAGAATCAGTCAACTGAAATCTGTAACTGTCTTTCTAAGTACTGGGGGTGTATCTTAAGAGGACATTTTTACCAGCAACGTTTCTAAGAAAAGGAGTACTAGAGAAAGAACCTTGTACTATTCAGTAGTATTTGTCTTTGGTGCAGTGTAAGGGTAGTTCAGATGAACAGTGTAAGGAAAGCTCCGATGGGCAGTGTAAGGGTAGCTCAGATGTGCAGTGTGAAGATAGCTCAGATGTACAGTTTAAGGATAGCTTACATGTGCAGTGTATGGATAGCCCAGATGAGTAGCATAAAGATAGCTCAAACACACAGTATAAGGCTAGCTCAGATGTGCATCAGGATATGGTGGAGCTCTTGGATTATGTGGCCCAGGCAGGTATGACACTAGCCCTGAGCAGTATCCTACCGTCAGCCAGAATTTTACCGCTGTACAAACAAAAAATGATTGACTTCAACAATTGGCTACGTTTCTGTTGTCATTCTAAGGGAATCCAGTATCTGTCTGCTTGGGATGACATGACTGACAGATCTCGATGCTTTGCCAGAGATGGCCTGCATCTGTCACACCTGGGTTTCCGGGTACTGGCTAAGGCTGTTGCCACCCCTATAGTGCCTTTTTTAGGCAGTGTTCCAAAGACCAAATTACCACTGTAACAGCTATAAATAAATGCAATCTGAGGGTCATGCTTCTCAATGCTAGAAGTCTAAATTTCAAGATGCACTCACTCGAAGCACTCCTCAAAATGGAGAACATCGACATTTGTGCTGTAACGGAGACCTGGTTTAAAGCGTCAGAAAGCACCCCTGTGCTACCAGGCTATAACTCATTCCACACCTTTCAGCCCCAAAATATGGACCAAAGCTCCAAAAGCGGTGATGTCTCCATATTCATAAAGGATATGCACACACCCAGACTAGTAGCCCAGCATAACGCATCTGAGATACTTCAGGTACAACTAACATTAGGTAAGACAGTGATCCAGGTCACAGCCTGCTATAGGTCCCCAACCATGTCCGTGGACTCTCACTCCACATTCCTAAGCACACTGGAATCTATCAAGGTCCAACCCAACACTCTCTTACTAGGAGACTTCAACTACCCCTCCATCAATTTGGAATACTATTCAAGTACCAATACACTGGCCCAACGCTTCCTGGAATTCATCATTTCTAATGCCCTGGACCAGCTCATTCTGACCCCTACTAGAGGAAGCAACATTCTTGACCTGGTTATTACTAACATGGGCGACTGTTGCTGTACACCAATAGTCAATTCCTCCCTGGTCAGATCTGACCATAAACTAATCACCATGGAAATCCACATCTCATCTACACCCCACGCAAAGGTAACCACCTTGAAAAACTTCTCCAAAGCTAACTTTGGACTCCTAAAAACAGAAGTGACTAACTTCACGGCACCCATGCCAATGGAAAATAGCTGCATGACTGCCGAATCATTCACCAATACAATTGTCGAACATGTACACAAATGCATGGAACTAGCCATACACAGCAGAACCAAGACACTCTCCTCCAAAAAAAAGAAGTCTATCTGGAGGTCCCCTGCCATTAATAAACTCTACAACAGAAGGAAGAAACTGTTGCAGAAAAAGGTGAAGTCCCAAGACTGGAAAAATTCCCTTATTAGTCTCAACAAAAAGTTGAAATCCCTCATCAAATCCTCTAAAGCCAGCTATGAAGGCAGAATTGCGGCAGACACTAAAAACCATCACAAAGCCTTCTACAGCTATATCAAGAATCTCCAGGGCAATATCCAGATTTGCTCAGAGATACTGCACAATGGTACCTCCTATGCTCAGCCAACATATATTGCCAACATACTGGCCTACAGATTCAGTCTCAACTTTACCCTTTTTCCCACCTAAAGGACCAATCAAAATACCGGAAGAATGCCAGGCACCTAACATTACTGCAGCACAGGTTAAAGCTGCATTGTCCAAGGCCAAGAATACAGCTTCCATGGGACCCAATAATATCCCTGGCTGTCTTCTACATGAACTACAAAGCGAACTGGCACCACATCTGTTGTGCCCTGTTCAGTCACAGCCTCACCTCAGGCTTTGTCCCTACTGAATGGTGCACTGCTACAGTCATCCCTCTCCATAAAGGGGGAGCAACTACAGACCCTGGGAATTATCACCCCATTAGCCTGATGAGTCTGATATGTTAAGCTATGGAGCGCATCATCATGGACCTGATTAACAAAGATATAGGAAATCTCCAAACTTTAGACCCCATGCAATTTGGCTTTGTGAAAGGGAGATCATGCCTGCTCAACCTGGTTGACTTCTTTGAGTCAGTCACCAGGGCTGTGGATGAAAGTATAGCAGTGCATACAACCTACCTTGATCTGGCCAAGGCCTTTGATACCATTCCTCACTCAGGAATTATTGATAAACTCACCAAACTAGGCATCAACCCCTATATCACTAGGTGGGTTGCAAACTGGCTCACAGATAGAACACACAGTGTGAAAGTAGCGGACTCCAAGTCAGACTGCTGACCAGTCACAAGTGAAGTCCCACAGGGATCGGTCCTGTGTCCTCTCCTGTTCAGCATCTACTTCTCAGAAGTCCAGGCCAACACAAAGGGACTCTGGCTGACCAAGTTCACAGACAACTGCAAGTTGGGAGCCATTATTAACTCCCCAAGCGATGCAGACATCCTACAGAAAGGCCTCACTGAGACCAATGACTGGTGTCTGAAACCATGGCCTTAAGCTTAATGCCAAAAAATGTCGTCATCCCCTTTGGTAAAAACTCAGTTTCCACTAATTACCACATCGATGGGAGCCCACTGAACACTGAAGGCATTATAAGAGATCTGGGGATGCAGGTTGACAGCAACCTCTCCTTCGACCACCACATTCCCACTGTGGTCAGAAAGTTCTTCTATGTGGCACATCTCATTACCAAGGGTTTTGCATCCAGGAAGAAAGAAGTCATCATCTCTCTCTTCTCTTCCCTCATTAGACCACTCATCAAGTATAATGCCCCATTTGGCATGTACCTCACTAGACACCTGCAACAGCTGGAGAGGCCACAGAAGTTCCTCACGAAGAGGATCCCAGGCATTAAACACATGACCTACATGGACAAAAACAAAGGGCTACAGCTATTTTCTGTCTCATATCGCCTACTTAGAGGTGATCTCTGCTTGACTTATAAAGCCATGTCTGACCCAGCTCTGTTAGAAATGCTACATCTAAAGAAATCCCAATCCCTCCGCACAACAAAATCCAGAGACCTCAACCTCATTACCACAATCAACAGAACATGCTGGATGGACAGGTTCCTCACCCAGAGACTGCCCATCTTCTGTAATAGACTTCCCATACATGTCAAGCAGAGCACCTCGATGACCTTCTTCAAGAGAAATCTTGATGAGTGGATGGGTCAAAAAAAAAAGTTCAGCCTAGGGATTACTCTGGTGGCTCTACCCGATAGAGGCACTGGGAACTTGCATATGGTGGCACAATGCCAGGCATACCTCTAAACATCTTAAAACAAGAAATCTGGATGAATCCATAAATAAAAGTGGGACAAAGGCCCAAAAGTAGGAACAATTTTTAAATATTGCTCTTACAAACTTTAGAAAGTTCATAGAACAACAGGTTTTGCATTAGAATGAATTTTCTGAAGAGTACAAAATCTGAAAGTCATATGTCTGTCATTATTTTCTGACTTCAATTTTTAATTATTTGCCACTAATTTGCCAGAAAAACAGAATTTTACGAAAAATGGGCCAAACGTATGAGGCGAAAATCTGGACATTCTGCAAAAATCTGTACAGTTGAGAGGTATGATGCCAGGGCACGTCTTTGGGGTAGGCTTGTAAAGGCTCCAGGGCCATTAGCCTAGTACACACCTATGAACCTATGCAGTGTAAAGATAGCTCAGATGTGCAGTGTAAGGATAGCTCAGATGTATAGTGTAAGGATAGTTCAGATGAGCAGGTATGGATAGCTCAGATGTACAGTGTAATGATAGCTCAGATGTACAGTGTAATGATAGCTCAGATGTATAGTGTAAAGATAGTTCAGATGAGCAGGTATGGATAACTCAGATGTATAGTGTAAGGATAGTTCAGATGTACAGTGTAATGATAGCTCAGATGTACAGTGTAATGATAGCTCAGATGTATAGTGTAAGGATAGCTCAGATGTACAGTGTAATGATAGCTCAGATGTATAGTGTAAGGATAGTTCAGATGAGCAGGTATGGATAGCTCAGATATGTAGTGTTAGCATAGCTCAAATGAGCAGTGCAGCATGCAGGTAGATGTGAAATGTGCCTATTTGTCACATATTAAATGGTCTGCCATAGATTATTTTTGTATGTCTGCCTGTATTAACATACATGGCTATCCCCAAGACAGAGCTGTTGTTCTGCTTTTTGTACAATATCATTCTTAAAAGATGCAGCAGGTAAATATTCTTCTAGAAGCAGAATGTTTAGAATACCTAGAACTTTATGGGACAATACTTTTTTTAATACAGCTGCACTTTAGTGCTATTCACACACTGTCTGTGAAAATTGTAACTTCCTCCCTGCTCAAATCAGACCACAAGTCAATCACATTCAGCAGAAGCCTAAAACCTGAAGCATCTTCCAGTTTCCTGGTATTCAGAGATTATGTGAAGGCTAATCTACTAAAATTGAATGATGCATAGCCTGCCTTAGGCATAGGCCATCTGAGCTCCTGCCTAGGGTGCTGCTGTAGCAGGGACTCTTTTCCAGTATTTCTTTATTTTTTGTAGTGAAGAAATTGTTTCTTTAAAATGTGTTGAATGAATACAGGAAAAACTAAAGAGTAAGACAAACTGTGATAAAAAAAGGAAGTAAAAAGTACTCTGGATGGTGTAGGTAGACCAGGATGGGGACACCAGGTGGTGTGGGGTGGCGCAGTGGAACCCTTTTGCCTAGGACACCAATTGATAAAAGACCATTCCTGGTGTGATGGCCTGGCTAAATTAAAAAGCCCCTTCCATCTTTATGACCTCACTGCTCAGGCAGAATCCTTCATTGCCAAATTGTATGCACATGTAAATAGCTGCAAGATGCACTTGCCCCTTCAGAAATAACTACAATGCCAAATTTAAAAATAAACTCCTTAGCTGGAACCCAAATATAAACAGGCTTTATAATAAAAGAAAAAAAACTGTACACAAAAATGAATTTAACTCTCAAGATGCCAAAATGCACTTGCTAAACTAAACAATAAACTCCAGACTTTGATCAAATCAATCAGAGACAAATATGAGATAAGAATACACATCCAGGTAAAGTATAGACACAAGGCCTTCTTTAATCATGTTAAAATGTCACAAACAATGCCTGGCACTGTGCAGACTTAATAGTAAATGATATCACATACTCTGACCCAGACATCTTTAATTCAAACTTCAAGCCCCTCCCCTCGAATAGTCACACACCCACCTATACACAAACTCAAGTCATCCAAGTAATGAAGGTGCCATATAAGGCCAAGAACACTACATTGATGCAAACAGATACTATAACAGGTTGTCTACTGATTAGCCTGAAACATGACTTACCTGATTCTCTACAGAAGATGTTCAATATCAGCCTCAAAACAGTCATGCATGAATGGAGAACAGCAAAAGTCATTCCCTTGTGAAGGGGGGGGGGGGGCTACAGCAGACCTGGGAAATTATAGACCCATTAGTCTGACCAATGTCATCTGTAGGATCATTATGGAATTAATTAATATATAAGGCTATAAGTGATCTGCAGATTCTCAACCCATCCCAGTTTAGATTCACCAAGGACAAGTCCTGCCTACTCAATCTGGTTGACTTCTTTGAAAAAATTACTGTAGCAATGGATGAGGATAAAACCATACACATCACATATCTAGACCTTGCTAACACATTCAACACCATTACTGAGTCAGGTATCATAGATAAACTCTCCCAACAAAAGGTCAATCCCTGTGTAACTCATTCGATAGCAAATTGTCTCATAAATAAAACCCAAGAAATTAGGATGGGTAGTTCTACCTCCTTCAAAACACCTGTCACTATCTGTGTACCCCAGGGTTCAGTGTTTGAGCCAATCCTCTTTGGCATTTATTTATTGGAGGTAAAAAACAATGTTAAGGGCTTGTGGCTGATCAGATTTGCAGATGACTGTAAACTTGGTGCCATCATAAACTCCTCAGAGGTCTCCAAAATCCATCAAGAGAGTCTGTCTCAAATAGCTGGTGTCAAAACCATGGATTAAAACTAAATGCCAAGAAGTATATAATCATATCCTTCAGCAAGCATGACCCTCTTTATAACTATCACATTGACAACATACCTCTGAAAATTAATCCCACAGTTAGGAATTTGGGAACCTAAGTCGACAATGTGATGTCCTTTGATCATCATGTATCGATCCACTGTTGTAAGGAACTCCTTTTTCATTTCACAGTTGTATCTATACACACTTCATCCAGATCTAGGGTTTTATTGCTCCACTCTACTCTGCACTTATTAGGTTAATCACTGTGTATAATTGCTCCTATTGGTATGAATGTACCTGTTCAAACATTAGCCTCAACTGGAATGACTGGAACACTTTATCACTAAAAAAAATCAAGGGCCCAAATCATAAAAAAACTAAGCAGACCATCTCAAAGCCTTGTTTCTCTTTTCAGTACCATTCAGGTTACTGAGAATCAAGCTCTTCTTTGTGTATAGAGCTTAAACATACTCTGTTCTGTCAGACCGGTTACCCATTCACAAGTCCAATGGCGTCATAAACAACTGCTCAAAAGATATGTCTCGTCTGGAAACTAAATAGAACACGTTAAAGAGATAGGTTCATATCGCAAAGAATACTGCTTCAATGGAATCATCTTCCACTCCACATAAACCAAGTACTTTTTTCAAATACTTCTTAGTCTATTCAAATGTAATTTGGATGACTATATCGGTAACTACAAATTCACTCCCAATTTAGCACCCCTGTCCCTTGTGGATAGGGGAAACATGTAGATATCCCAACACCACCTTGTTCCTCCCATTTCTGGATTATTTCTATGCAAAATATAAGAGCTAAAAACTACTATAGAAATGTAAGGTTAAGCTTTTTAAGATCCTCACAGATTGATAGCCTGTTAAGTACCTATAAACCTATAAAATGAGAAGTGACTGGTAAAAGCATTTATGGAATATATAGAAGTCACTCAGTCACTGGGTCTAGGGCAACATTGATTATAAACAGAAGGGTATTGTCAGACAAATCTGAGTTCTTAAAATGCTTTTTGTGCTCTCATTACATTAAATGAAACTTTTAATATCTCAAAAATGAATACATGCGGCCCAGATGTAACTGTAAAAATTCCAATAACTTTTATTTTTAAAAAGTGTACTTTGATTCTTTGACACCTCTTCTAAACACCATATCTAGTAACTCTGTTGAGCATAGCCTTCAAAGATAAGAACAACAAACTAAAAATGCTTATATGTGTGTGTGTGTGTGTGTGTGTGTATATATATATATATATATATATATATATATATATATATATATATATATATATATACTAATGCCAATTACCTGTGTAACACAGAATAATTAAATAATTATCCACATGACCACATGGAAATGAAGTATAAAGCTGGGAAATAAGAAAAGAAACACAAATAATAGCCCTAACCATACCCAGGCTGCAATATAAGGGGACTCTTAGAACAGACATAAATCAACACAATCGTTTAATCATACAGTAACCTTCTCCAAATAGCTTAATTATTCATTCCGTGTGGAACAATAGTGTCATATTTAGAATGAACAAGAATTCTTAATTTTGTACGTTTTCACTTTTTTGTGGGCAGAATATTTGATACCTGAAACAAAATATAAAACTGCAGTTCTTTATTATTTGAATTAAGATACTTTAGGCAATATTGAGACACTGGTCTGGAAACAGTTTTCTGATACATGCATATGAGTTGTATAGTATCTGCACATAGGATTTAATAAGGGAGCACGGAGAGAGCAAAGCATAAACAGCCGCCTCAGAATCACAACAAAAACAGCTGTTAGGACTAAAATTACAAAATGTCATGTACTATATTATGATACGTGGAGCAATTTTCATAGGTAGTGTTTCCAAATACAGAGAAACACCATTTAGCATTCAACCTGGCAGAAAGCGGCCTGTCTGAATGAAAAGTGTTTAGCATTACAAAATGAAGCTTTAAGGTTTTGTGGAATAACATAATGCATGATATGCAAGCAATAGTTCCCCAAACATTGTGTGTTATCAGGGAAATAATGAACACCTGGAGTTCAGCATCAAGCCTTTAAACTCTTAGTAAGACATTATTACTCCAATAACACACAGCCTGGAGTGTATTAGTGGAATTAGGAATAGGCTACTTGTTAATTGGATTTATAATGTGCTTAGCTGGGTTCTGATATTTGCTCCATACAGCTCTATACAGTGCACAACTGTGGTTCTTTATCAGTATACCTCCTGCTAAAGCTATTTTGACTTTACATTCATAAATGTTACCTTCTCTCTATTCTGAGAATAGCTCATTTTCTCTTGCTTTGACTCATCGTGTTTCCTCACCCATTTCTAGGAATAAGCTGTCTACCTTTGTATTAACTTTATTGCCACCATATAATATTTTAGTTTAGTAGAGTTTTTCTGTTTTTCTTTTCTTTCAGACCCTGTGGACATTACATCAGACCCTTTCTCTTACACAGCAGGAGCTCAGCCAGCTGGGCACACTTCTGTGAAAGTTTTCACTGAGAATATTGCCACTGTGCAGTCTAAGTAAGTTTACATGAAGAGTCTTTGCTGTATATTAACTTTAACTAGTCAAATATGTGCCTGCCCTGTGTTGGAAAGTGGCTTTGACATTCCCCCAAAGGAGCAGTCCTTGTACCCTAAGAACCACTTTCCAAACAGGACAATGTCCTTCACTTGACCATTAGGTTCGCCAAGTAAGCCAGTTACTTTGTATTCCTAGCTTCTTGCTGTCTGCATTCAGTAATTGTAAGAAGACCTGTTTACTTTGTGCCTCTTTACTGATTGTTGAGCACTAGCCATAAACCAATTGCTCTCCATAATAAATGGCTTAAGTGTGGAAAGTTTGCAACCCTACCCACCATTATACTTCGCACATACGCCTATCACTTGTGATACCCACTGCCTATACCTCCCCAAACATCTTTAGCACTATCAGAGAAATACTCCTGTTTCTATTCTCTTTCTTACTTTCATCGAACATCATTTCCAACTGCCATGCTCCTTCTCATACTACTTTGTATTATATCCTGTCCTACTCAGACCGCTCCCCAGCTGTACCTCTAGTTCATTCCTTAGCAAAACTCCCTCTTCCTTTCTTCTCTCATACACTACAATCACATTAATATTTGTCGCGCATCTCTTCCTCTGTAATATCTCTCAACCTACTTCTCATCTCTCTCTCTCTCTCCCTCCCCAGATATATATTTATTTATTTATTTATTTATATACACACACACACAAACACACACACACACACACACATACACACACACACACACACACACACACACACACACACAGCTTATACCCGTCTACACACTCAATATCTCTATACCCATACACTATATACACTATTAAATCAATATTTATTTCTTACTACCCTTCCTTACCACACCTGTTCTACACTAACAGACTCCTCACCATATAAATTCATCCTCCTTCATTGCAATATTTCCCTATATCTAGCTATTGATCCCTATACTTACCTATCAATCCTACCTGCCATCTGTGTCTACTTCACTCCTCCTATTAATCTCTACTACCTCTAACTACATCCCTCCACACTCCTCCCACCACATACTATTATCTATCCATGCACCATTTTAATTCCCAAATATGCTCCTGCTCCAGATTTTATTTCTAGTATTTCTCACTAAACTCTGACTCTCAACAAGCTATCACAAATCTCACCCACTGTTACTTACCTTAACCTACCACACAGTATTTATATCAGAAAACCACAACACATGTCTCTAATATTTCCTTCAGCCTACACAACATTAATTACGTTATTACCCTGAAATACAAGCAGGTATCACATGTTCCACCATTACTCAAAATCATCTATAAGCCCACATGTAAGTTGGTTTTCAATAGCCACATTGCTAACTGGATAATATTAGTGGGAGGGGATATATATCTCAATCCACTTTCCAGTCATCTAACCCCATACCCCACCAAACCAATCCCTGTACATCTCAAAATAGCAACAGACTACCTCTCCAACCACATAGGACTTAAAATACTACACATTGACCTAAGAAGTCTCTCTCTTACAAAATCACAGAGGTTCATACCTGTACAGCCCACTACTCCCCTGATATCTTCATAGGCACTACAGTTTCCATGCTACAAAGCTAAAATACAGTCCATGGCTGTCATGTTTAGTCATAACTGCTGGGTGGAGGTGGGAGTTGTCTGTAGAGAGTAACTGTCCTTCTTGTTTTCTCAGTTTAAACCTGTCACTGTCTGGCTTTGCAGGATTAGTGTGAATATGTGGGATTAGCATGATTTATGTGAAGCAAATTGGAATAATTTAATGAGTGACTATTGGTTTCATGGAACAAAGCTGAAATAGAAGGCATAACTTAGTTTAAGAAACACTCCATTTTCATGCAGGTTTGGGAGTGGTTTTGAATGAGTGTTGTCGAGAGAGGAATGCCCAAATGTAGCAAGGGCACTGCTGCCCCAAGTAGCTCCACCATATATAAAAAGTCAACTGTTACTAACACACTTTTAAAAGCCTTGTGGTCCTGTGGTGAGGGAGCTGAGGGGCTGTCCCCCATGGACATTATACCATTGTCTTTATACAAAAGTAATGGAAGATATGATAGACTAAAGGGCAGAGACAGAGTTTGCTACTGCACACCCTGTGGAGTTTTTAATGTATGTTGTGCTAAATAGAATACATGGTTGTCATTTTTAGTTATAATTGTTGGGGAGGGAGGTCTATAGAAAGGAAAAGACCCTCTTGTTTTCTGTTTAAACAGTCACTATCTGGCTTTTGGGACTAGTGTGCATTTGTGTCAAGGAAGATGGACTGCTGAACTGGACATCTGAGATATGCAAAGGCAAATAGCTATAATTTTTAGGGCTGTCTGTAAAGGAAATGCCTAGCTGTCTGCTGATGCTTGCTCATTATTCTGGCATTACAGAACTAATGTGAGATCTGTGAAGCACCTTTGAATACTCTCAGTGTTTGACAACTGTTTGTGTTAACTGCATTACATGGCCATCCTCTTCTATCACAGCCAGATACCTGAATTATACATATATGTGGTTAGAACTGCATGATCAAGGTGGGGCTGTCTGGAAGAAAGTAACTGACCCTTTCATGATTTGTACAGTTTTCTTTCAAAATAATAATATATAAAATGCATTGCAGATCAATCAGACCTTCACAGTATCTGGGGGCTTATGCCCCCATACACCAAGGCTGTATAAACTGATTTTGATACAGACTTACTACTGGCCTTTGCCCTGAGCCTGACCTAATCTAAAACCAGCCCTGCTCAGAGGTGTTCCTAGAAGGTTGCTGTAGCTTATGTGCGGAGCAAGAGATGATATCATTAGTTCTTTGACTTTCCTACCAAACCTCAAAGATTACTATTTTTGTGTTGGTCTGGGGTCAGTGTGGTTATTATTTATTTAACATTCCTCACAAACGTTAGAGGGGTGCATAGAAGGTCAGTAAGCTTTTATAGGAGCACTGTACTGTCTAAAAGTAACAAGTTAGAAAGATTACTTTCATCTTCATCACACAATCAAACATCAGGTGCATATGCAGGTGGCTATTTTTTGGGAAGGATAAAGAAACCTTCTGTTTTGTATGTCTGACAGCAAACATGTTCTATTTGTTTTGTTTTTTTTTTCAGTTTTGTCCAAGTCCAACATCAGAGGGCTACATGGAAGATAGCTGTCTTTTGTGGCTACATAGGTTCATAGGTTCATAGGTTCATACTAGGCTATCTGCCCGAGGGCATTTACAAGCCTAGCCCATCGTTTTGTGGCTTACGCCACCCCTTTAGTATGGGGAACTATACCCATTATTTTGCTGTGCCTCTGTCGAGCAGTGACACTGAGGTAATCCCTGGGGTATATCTGCGATCTCCCATCCATTGGTCAAGATTTCTCTTGAACAAGGCCAGCGAGGTGCTCTGCCTCACATGTACCGGGATTCTGTTCCACAGCATAGGGAGTCTTTGGGTGATGAATCTATCCCTCCAGCACGTCCTATTAATAGCTGTGTCGAGGTTTAAGTCTCCCGCCCTTGTGGCTCTGATGGATCTAGATTTTTTGAGGTGAAGCATATTCATCAAATCTGGGTTTGACATGGCCTTGTATGTTAGGCAAAGGTCACCTCTGAGCAAGCAGTAAGCGACTGAATAGAGCTGGAGTTCTTTCAGTCGGGCAGCATAGGATAGATTTTTGAGACCCTTTATCCTTTTGGTGAGGAACTTTTGTGGCCTCTCCAGCTGCTGCAAGTGTCAGATCAGATACATTCCAAATGGGGCATTGTACTCAAACATTGGTCTGATGAGTGATGAGTAAAGGGAGACTATAACCTCCCTTGATCTAGATGAGAATCCCTTCATGATAAGGTGGGCAATGTAGAAGGTCTTCCTAACTACTTTAGCTACATGGGTGTCGAACGACAGACTACTATCAACCTGGGTCCCCAGGTCCCTGATAACTTCTTCTGTGCTCAGTGGATTGCCTCCTATTTGGTAGCTAGGGGTAACCTTGTTTTTCCCGAAGGGTATGACTATGCATTTTTTGGCATTTAACTTTAGGCCGTGGCTCTGGCACCAGTTATCCGTTTCTGTGAGACCCTTCTGAAGGATATCTGTGTCAGATGTGTTTTCTACTATGGTGCCCAGTTTGCAGTCATCTGCAAACTTTGTCAGCCATAACCCTCCTGTGTTTGCTTGTACTTCAGAAAAGTAGATGCCAAACAAGAGTGGGCCCAGGACTGAGCCCTGTGGGACACCACTTGTGACAGGCTTTGAGTCTGACATGGCGCCAGCAACTCTGACCCTGTGGGTTCTGTCACTCAGCCAGTTTGCAACCCATCTTGTGATGTATGGGTTAACATTTAAGCTGATGAGTTTTTCAATGATACCCGAGTGGGGTATTGTATCGAAGGCCTTAGCCAGATCGAGGTAGGCTGTATGGACTGCCTTTCCCTCATCAATGGCTTTGGTGACTGTTTCAAAAAGTCAACCAAGTTTAAAAGGCATGATCTGCCTTTGACAAAGCCAAACTGGGTTGGATCCAAAGTCTGCAAATTCCCAATGTCTTTATTTATGAGGTCCATTATGATCCTCTCCATGGCTTTGCAGATAAGGCTTGTCAAGCTAATGGGCGGTAATTACCAGGGTCGGTGGAGGCACCGCCTTTGTGAAGTGGGACCACAGTTGCAGTGCGCCACTCCTGGAGTGCGTATCCAGAGGTAAGACTTTGATTAAACAGCTGTCCTAGCTGTGGGTTTAATTCCTCATTGAGTTCATGGAGCACACAGCCGGGGACACCATCAGGTCCCATGGATGCTGTGTTTTTGCTTTGGAGAGAGCAGTTCTCACTTGGGCGCTGAAGATGTTTGGGGGGCTGCAATCATTTGGTATAGATATGTCTCCTTTTGGGGAGGGGTGAGAAGTTTGCACTGAACCTGTCAGCCAGTATGTTGGCAATGTCTGTAGGATCAGTAATCTTCACATCATTTTGAACTAGTTCTGAGCATATCTGGGAGTTTCCTCCTAGGTTTCTAACATAGCTAAAGAAGGCCTTATGATTGTCTTTTGAGTCTTTAGCTATTTTTCTCTCGAAATTTGCTTTGGATGATTTTATGAGAGCTCTTAGTTTTTTACTTATAGTGATCAAGGGTGTCTTACCTTTTAAGGATTTTGCTCTATCTTGTAGTAGCTTCCTCCTTTTGTTGTAGAGTTTGTTTATGGCTGGGGTCCACCAGACTGGACGCTTGCCTTTGGTACAAAGAGTCTTTGTTTTGCTTGGGATTGCCTTATCCATGCAGTCCTGCAGGTGCTGGTAGAAGGCATTTGTAAGTGATTCAGCGGCTTGAGTACTGTTTTCCACCGGCTCGGGGGCCTTAAAGGAGACCACACTAGTCTTTAGAAGTGTGAAGTCGGCTTTTGGGAAGTTCTTTACTGTGGTCTTTTTTATTTCAGGTGGGGGTGGGATGAGGACCTCCAGCGAGATTAGTTTGTGATCTGATCTCACCAGTGAGGGGTATACTTCCGGTGTTGAACATTGTGCTCCCATGTTCGTGATGATGAGATCGAGTATGTTATCTCCTCTTGTGGGAAGCATGCTGTTTGTGCATGACATCAGCAACTTTTAATATATGATTTTAGCCATTTGTCCTTTAATTTTCATCCAAACGTAACACCAGTCAGGGATACACAAAAAGTGACTACCTTTACTAAGGAAACTTACGGAGGCAGGTGCTATTTCCATATATGATTTATGTATCACCACATGCATTTGTCTTATACGTTTATTGTGTACTGCTATTTGGTTAACTTTAGGCATTAAACAGTGGATGCAATCAATTTTTCCTTGGAATACTTTCCTTACTGAATATTTTTGTTTAGGCCATCACTGAATCAAAAAATTGAAAAAAAAAAGCTCTAAAGTGCATCCCATAGCATCCATAACTCCATGGTGTCTGGGAGCCTAGCAGTTCCTGGGCATCCAGCTTAATTTAGTTATTATAGTGTAGTCTTTATTATCACAAGATAGGCACACATATGTTAACAGAAGCAAAAACAACCCATATTAACACTTTTCATGCATTTTGCATTGCATATATGTTTTCTGTCTTTAAAACTGTCACACACTCCAGCATTACATATGTTGCACAATTCCAATCTTCTCAAACCTCACTCCTCCTTCTGAACATTTTCTGCATGTATTGTTCCCACAACTTTAATTTATTTCTATGTAATTTTCTCCTTCCCTTTCTAATCTCATTTCTATTTTTTTATCTGCTTAACAATATTAAGTATTTTAATTACAGTTGGTTTAGATTTTGATTTCCATTTTCTAGTGGTTGCTATTTTGGGAGCCAGTAGCATTATACTTAATACATCTTTCCCATGACTAGGCAATTTATAACCCATGACCCATCTCAAAAGAATAATTTCCATTATTACAGCCATTTTTTCCCCTCTGTAGGGCATTTTTTTTCCATAATAAATTTTTATTGATATATATTTTCCAAATACAATAAAATCACACACCTACTTCACTACTATTACTATCAAAACTATATACAATATCTACACGAAATGCTTCCATATAAAAATCATCATTATTCCAAAAAAGAAAACACCAGGGAAGAAAAAACAAAGTCAAAACATTTGTAGAAGTACTTTGCATCCATACATATCATACATGTTTCCAAAACATTGTTTCCTCCACATATACATACAAACTTTAATATATTCATAATAACAGTATTATGCTAATATAATATTAAAAACCTTTTCCCATATTGTCGGGTTATTAATATTTTTTTTACTTTGCTTCAGGAGTAATTTATGTGCTAATATATGCTTTATAGCCACAAGCTTAAAATTATCCCATGATGTCTTATCTGGTTCTAGCCAATTTGTAGCTATATACAACTTCATCAGCAAAAAAATATTCATACATATTAAAGTTTGCGATCTAGAGAGCTCTCTTGGAGGAACATGTAGAATCATAAATTCCCATGATAACGTTGAACTTTGATAACCCATCTTTTGTAGTTGTGTTCTAAGAGAGTTCCAAAGTTTATATATACACTTGCAGCTCCAGAACATATGAAGAAGATCCGCTGTTTGATTTGTGCAATATGGACAAGTTGGAGAATTCCTGGGATTAAATTTATGTAACCTAAGACGCGTATAATAAGCATTATTCCAAATCATCAACTGTGTATACATCAACTTTTGAAAAGAGACCGATTTTATTGTTAAATCAATTGCTTTTAATACCCGATTATCTGCTACTGTCATTTTATTTACCCAATACCCTGACAACAGAATTTTATCCTGGAATTCTAAATCCTTAATTAATTTATTTGTTGTTGTTATAAATTTGACCTCCTGTTGGAGAGTCTGCCACAATTCAGAACATTTATCCACAATTCCGACTACCGGTTTAAAGTTTTCAAAATGACTCAGAGCAAGTTCTCTGATTTGTCTCATGATAACCATGTAACTCTTAGGAAGGTTCAATTCCTGTCTAACTTGCGAAGCCGATAAATTAAATTTATTAAAAACATCAATCAGAGTCAAATTAACTATTAATGGGAATTTACTAAGATCAATCAACTGATTATTTAGTTTAAAATTGGGATTCCTATGGAAAGTCTACTGACTGAAATAAATTTTGCAACGATAACACATATGTTTTTAAGTGGTCCATAATCCCATACTTTATCAAACTACTTTTACCCAAAAAGGGTAAAGCTTTAGGGTTTATATTCCGATCTAGAATATGCTTGTAATTCAAGACCACCCAAGTTGGTATCCACTTTGTACTAGTTACCTCGTAATTAGCAATTCTTAAACACCTGTTGGCATTCACAATTAAATAGTATACTTCAAAATTCGGTAACTCAAGTTCTCCTCTACTCTTCGGGGTCATTAGTTTCTCATATGATATTCTAGTTTTCTTTGGCTCCCAAATAAATTTAGCTAGATCTTTATGAATTTGTTTAAAAATTGTCTTTGAAATTGATACTTGAGCAGACCTAAAGATATACAACATTCGTGGTAATATATTCATTTTCACTATTGATACTTTTGCCAATACCGGTAGTCTTAAATTCCTCCATCTGCCACAATCAGCTACTATTTGTTCCCATCCTCGTTTAATATTATTACTATAAAAATCCTTATTATCCGTAGAGAAGCTAATACCCAAATATTTGATATTTTCTTTACATGATATCTTCCCCACCAGGGACATTAATGAAAAAGGTTTAGGGGTTCTTAACGGGAAAAGGGGCATTTTTTTTTTAAATCTGCCAGCTCATTACATTCCCCAAAAAACATGTTCACAGCTATCTCTTTCTGCCAAATCACACCTCCAACATTTGTTGCCTACTTGAGGAAAAAATTATTTGAAGTATACTTGGGGTATAAAAATACCTATGCAAGTACTTCCAAGTAAAAATCCTAAACCTTCCGGACTTTTGTTACATACTTGGTATGTCCCTCCAATATTCCTTTATAAATTGCTTTTCCAGTTTCTCTTCACAGTCTTTTCTAACCTCCTTCATTGATTCTTATACTTATGCAATATTTTAGGAGCCCTATTAATTGCCTCTTTTGTTAGCAGCGGCTTCTGCTCTAGACATTAGAGCTGGTCTTTCACTTAGGACTCCGCTTTCCCCTTTTCTTTGCGTATACTAATACAGTGGGGTCTTGGTCAGTTAGAGCATGTTAAAATGATTCAGGGAAAACCAAAGTTGAAGACAAGGCTGAATTTCTTTCTTTCAAAATGACTTATGTTTAGGCTGTCACTGGATGAAAGGGGTTGTTTAAATAAATGCAAAATGCACCTCAGAGTATCTAGAACCCACATGGCTTCTGGGGACCCTGCAGTCCCCAGACCACTGGTCTAATGTAGTTGTTTCCTACACAGTTATCATAGAGCAGTCTTGCCTACTTAAAATGTCTTGAATGAATGAATGAACGCAGAAAAGAAAAACTGAAGAGTAAAAAAAAAATTTGAGAAAAATGAAGAAAAAAGTAATCTGAATGATGTGTGCAGGCTGGAAATGTGGGAACTGTGTGTGCGTGGGGGGAGCAATGGGCAGTCGAGGAGTCCAGCAGAGTCCTTCTACCTAGAGCACCAGTAGACCTAAGGCAGCCCTGGTCACAGTAACTGGCACCTGGCAATGGCAATGCACAGGACTAAGCTACAAAGGTACTACTGCATTTCATGAAGTGAAATATCAATCATCAAGTAGACTAGAGACGTTCTTCCTCCCACCCCTCCGACACAGTTTGGCAGGTCTGCATTGCAGTCACACATCTTGCAGTTTTTTAAGCATGATGCTTCACTGTTTAGAAAACCTTGGCACAGAAAAAATCATGATAGGCAGGCACAAACATACATTTCACTCAACACACACAATGATGTTGTTGTTGGTCTTTCAACTTTTCCTAGTTAGGGGTTGCCATAGCGGAACTCCGGTCCGCTAATGATTGGCAGTGGATTTTCACGAACGCTGAGGTGCCAGCTCGATGTTCGACCTTCAGCGAAGGCACACCCATTTACGCATGTCTTTCGAATGTCCACCCAACCACGGGGAGGACATGCAGACTCCACACAGAAGGCACTCCCCATACTCCAGCCGAGAATCGAATGAGAGAACCTCTTGTTGTGAGGCAACAACACTACCACTGCACCACTGCGGATTCACAATAATGTGGGAAATTGCAAAAATACAATGACGTAACAGTGTTGCAGTGGTGTTTAAGGACAGTATTCATACTTACTAATGTGACATAAGTACTGTAGGGTAAGGTAGCCTTAAACTTCATTACATTCAGGGCTCGGTTATAGTACTAGTTCCCATTGTGTTACTTATAGGGAAAACATATTGCAGCATCAGAGACCAAGGCACACGAAAGATAACTTCACTAGTGAAGAGAACCATAACATTATGGATGCACTTAAATCATATGGAAAATGTTTTTCTGGAAAAAGGGGTCCAAGATAGACAAAGCAAGCCAAGGTGTAGAATAAAGTACTAGCTTACATAAATACCCACAGGAAGAGAACTAATTATATGGTGTCCTATGCTAGGAGTAAAGCAAAGCAGAGTATATTTGCATGTAGTACTGAGGTGGAGGGCCTTCCATTGTCCAAACTTACACCTGATTAGGAGAACTTACTGTTACTACAAGGGCACTGGTCAATGGCTGCTTGGTACACCTTCTTCACATATGCACAGGTGGTATAGAAAGTCAGAGTTACCATGTAGTATGTGTTAATATTTCAAGTAGTCCTTAATATACTGAAGGACAGCTTATAAATTCGAAGTTTTTTCCATCAGGTAATTCATCATTAACAGCAGTACAGGAACAAACAGCACACGAGACATATAGACTTCATTAACTCTAATCTGTAATACTCACAAAGGTTTTAATGACCAGGGAATAGTTAGGCATAAAAAAACACAGAGAAAACAAAGACACCAACTGCAGAAGCATAAAATCCAGAATTGCTTAATACTCCAGCACTTCGGCTAGCAAGCCTTTCACAGAGTTAACATCACAGTAGCACAAGCTACACTTAAATAACAAATATCACAACATTACTCAATTAACTAAAACAATTAAACACAAACTTATAATTAACACTTAATGCAGAAAAGTCTTCCACTCATGTTTTTTGTTTAAACCATAAGGCACCAAAGTGCCAAACTTTAAAATACAGACTGCTTCTTTATATAACAATTTGTTTTTAATTGCAACATCATCTTTAATCAGAACCTATTCTAAAATACATACTTTCAAACTGGCACAAGACCTCAAGTGTATTGGATGAAAATGTGATACCACAGAGCTATCCAAATTTTGATTCTTAATGTCTCTAACATGCTCTTGTACTCTGATTTTAAACATTCTTTTGGTTACCCCTATATAGAAGAAACCACAGGGGCATGAGAGACAGTAACCCACTCCCTTAGACACTCAGGAGAAAATAGCCTTAGGCTGAAAAAAATGCCATTTATCTTATCAAAAGTCCTAACCACATGAATGCAAATAGAGCATGTACCACAGGGTATGTTATAATTTGACTAAGGCTGAATGGAATGCACTGCAATTTCTTAGTACTAGGAGGGATATTGTTATCAAGCCCTCAGACAAAGGTCAAAAAATAGTTGTGCTGCACTATATGCAATATTTTAATATGTGTATGGATCATCTTTCTGACAGTAATGTATACTGTGTGGCTAGTGAACATGAATATTATGCCATTATAGACAGTTTTAAAGATTTGTTACATAAGGGCTACAGACTTGGCTACTTTTCCAAGCAAGATGTGGAAGTTAAATTTAAAGTGGAAAGCAATTATTTGGCAAAATTTTACTACCTGCCAAAAATCCATAAGAAAGTTTTTCCCCCTCCTGGAAGGCCATTTGTGGCAGCTGAGAATTATTTTTTTTACACAATATGGGTCTGTTTCTTCATACTTATTTGTTTAGTTATGTTGTTGGTTTAGACTCTTATATAAGAGATTCTTTTCATTTTCTAGAAGATATTGAGTCCATCGCTTGTCAAAACGTTTTTTTTCTGGCTGGTTCTTGATGTCAAAAGCCTTTATACTAGTATTACACATCAGGTGGGACTTGAAGCTCTTAGGTTTTTCCTAGGCACTAGCCCGGTTAGTACCTTTGTTATAGAATTGTTACATTTTAGTTTAAACCATAACTTTTTTGAATACAACAACTGCATCTATCAACAGATGCAAGGTACAGCAATGGGTGCATCTTTTGCACCCATGTATGCTAATTTGTGTGAATAAAAATTCTCTCTTCCTCTCCTTAAGGACTCGCTTGCCAAAAAAAACAATGTAAATCCAAGAAAACAGTCAAGTCCAAACAAGCTGTGCTAACTTTTATTCCATAAAAACAGATAAAATGCTGATAAAACTGTGAGAGCTTTCAGGATAACCCTTCATCAGACAGTGAAACATCAGTCATGAAGTCTATTTAAATACATTTAAAAACACAACCACCAATCATCTCACTGCCCTCCTTTTCTGAAGGGCTGGTCTTAAAGGTATACATGTATTCAGCTCTGGTGGATAATTTGCTGCTACCTCTATAATGCAGTGTAATTCATTACACTCAGTGACATTCACAATGTTCCCCCCCTTTTACTCATATGAGTAACCTGTATAACCATAAATTTAAAAATGTGTGTTGGATTCTTAGAAGTATGCCCATACAGAGCATTACGTTCATCTTTCTGTCTAATACTATACAAATTATGTTGTATTCTAATTTTCAATTTACAGTTGATTTTCCCTACATAGTAACTGGGGCATGATTGACACTTTGCTAAATATACCACATTTTCCGTGTGGCAGTCTGCATATAGTTTAAATATGTATTCCTTTTTATTTATGGGGTGAACAAAACTATTCTCATCACTAATCATGAAGCAAGTCTTACAGTGCCTGCAAGGAAAAGTACCTGTTCTATCTGATGTTAACCTAGTTTTATTTTTCATTCCTGGTTCTTTACACAACATGTATTTCAAGTCACTGTTGCGTCTAAAACCAAAGCTTGGTTCTTTATCCACTATATTTTTGAGTCTATCTATATTTAACAGGATTTTCCAGTTTTGTTTAATTATTTCACAGACCCCATTGATATTGTTGCTATATTGTAGCATAAGCCTATGTTTATTATTTTTTTGTATCATTGTGTTTTTCTCATGGCTTTGTGTCTCATTGGCTTTGAACCATGGTCTAGCCTTTCCCTTTCCATCTCTCTTCACTAGTTCTAACCCCTCTTGCATCAAGTTGTTTGTATAACCCTTTTGTACCATATGGTTCTGCAAACTCTCCAGCTCTTTTTCAAAGTTAGCTTCTTCTGTGCATAATCTCGATGTACGTAAACCCTGAACCACTACTATGTTCTTAAAAGTACGTCTAGGGTGCATACTTGAAAATTCCAAATAGTGATTGCTCCAACAATTTTTCTTATATAGAGAGGTTGACATACCAGTCCCTACATCTTTAGTTATTCTTACATCCAAAAAAATCTATGGATTTGAAATCACTTTTTACTGTAAACCATAAAAAATCAGTGTTTGTCCCCAAATGCTTAACAAACCTTGTCAATTCATCCTCACTATGTTGCCATAAAATATAAACATCATCCACAAATTGAACATAATGCAGTAGATATTTGCTCCATCATTGATCATTAATACATACATTCATTTCTTCCCAATATGCCAACACTAGGTTGGCGTATGAGTTTGCACAGGGTGTGCCCATAGCCACACCCTGTTTTTCCCTATAGTATGTACCATTACACATAAATACATTATTTTTCAAGTATAAGCTGTAGAACTTCCAGAATTAAATGGTTTGTTCTCCCATCAAGCACTTTCTTTACTTTTAGTATTTTCCGAATCGCATTTAGGCCATAGTTATTACTAATAACAGTAAAGAGGTTGTTAACATCAAGAGTAACTATTAATACATTGGTCATTGTTTTGTTTTCTACAACCTCCAATAACATACTCAAAAAGTGTCTTGTGTCTTTTAATATCCATGGGTAACACTGCAACACTAATTTCAGTTTAGTTTCCACCCATATGGATAATTGTTCTGTTATCCACCCCCTGCCTGAGACTATCAGTCTCATGGGTGGTGGTATAACATTTTTCTGGATTTTTGGAAGCACTTTAAATATTGGTGTCACAGCATGCTCTATATGAAAAAAGTCTAACAAATCTTGTTCCAACAACCCCTGTCTCTTACGTTCTTCAAGTTTTGCTTATCACTTTACAAATTAAATTTCTCAGCATTATAGGAGAAACACTTAAATAAGTATGTGCATCTTTAAGTAAATCATTCAGTACTGAGGTATATGCTGCAGTATTCAAAACAACAACACCCCCACCCTTGTCCACTGACTTAATTACAATACATTCATCTTCAATCAAAGAATTTAATGCTTCCTTTTCAGAAGCATTGAAGTTATCATATTTACTATAACTTTTATCAAAATAATTTCTAATTTCAAATTCACATGTCCTTAAAAAAGTTTGTATTGTGGGGTGTATTGTTGGTACAAACGTGCTTGGATGTTTTAACATTGTTTGTACATTATATTATTACCATACATTTCCCTCAGTGCTATATTGCGCTCAAACATATGCAAATCTAAAATAACATCACTTACTTTCAAGCCTCTGCTCAGTATAAAAGTCAGCCCTTTCCCCAAAACTCGTAGCTGTTCTGGGGTTAAAACCACATTAGATAGATTAAATACATTATAGTCACCAACAACAATCAGTCCACTATTTTCTGTCTCTTCACTTCCCTCTGTTGGGAGTGGCCTCTTTGGTGTTCATTCTTCTTGCACACTGGTACTGGAAAAGTGGGAAAATTCAACCCCTTTTCCATTTCTATCAAGTTAGAAGTTTTAGGTTTCACTCCTAGCTGTAAATTGTCTAATTGTGTTATACATGCTGGCTCCACATTCTGCGACTGATTCACCATGCTGGTTGTTGCTTCTACAGAGGGCAGAGCCTCTGTAGGCATCACATCTGAATTATTCACCTCACTTCATTGTTCCTGACCTGGAGTAGATGTTAACCTTCTCCCTTCCACCACCTGAGGGCGCTGAATGTTATCAGTTCTTTCTTGTGGTTCCCTTGGCCAGGTAAAGATTTGTCCCTTAAGAAAATCCTGGTAGTCCCTATAGATTTTCTTAATTTTAGTTGCCTGCAACTTATTTTCAAACAGTTTGATGTATCAACAGCTTCTGCATATTTATTTTGATGGAACGCAGTAGTATACTGTTCCAGTTGTTTTTGTATTTTCTCTATATCATTGCATAGTAATTGTTCAACAGGAGAGAAATATTATATCAAAAGCTGCATATAACGATAGCTAGTCTGTACATTAATCTGTTGCCAGTGTGCAAGTAAATCAGGCAAACTCTCTCCTTGTGCTGGCACACATAGTACCCTCATGCCTCTTGGTACTATTTTAAAACTGCAAACATGCCTCCATATGAAACCTCTGCCATTGTAACCATTTCAGTTTCCATGCCAAGCTATCAAAAGAGCTTAACAGATTGTTAAAGGTTTCATAGCCATTTCTCTCACTCACAGAACATAAATTAGTGGAGGCTCCTTCATTATTTAAATCAATATTAAGCAAGGGATTCTGGCCTGACGCCATTTCAAATTTAAACATATCCTTACTTGTGTTCAGTTGCAGTTTATGAGGGTGGTAGCCAAGTTCAGTATCTTCTGCTCTTTGCCCAGCCATGTGGAAAGGAAAGAGCCTCAGGAACAAAACAAAACGGTGAATAAAAATTCTCTCTTCCTCTCCTTAAGGACTCGCTTGCCAAAAAAACAATGTAAATCCAAGAAAACATTCAAGTCCAAACAAGCTCTGCAAACTTTTATTCCATAAAAACAGATAAAATGCTAATAAAAATGTGAGCGCTTTCGGGATAACCCTTCATCACACAGTGAAACAGCAGTCCTGAAGTCTATTTAAATACATTTGAAAACACAACCACCAATCATCTCACTGCCCTCCTTTTCCTAAGGGCTGGTCTTAAAGGTATACATGTATTCAACCCTGGTGGATGATTTGCTGTTACCTCTATAATGCAGTGTAATTTTTTATACTCAATGACATTCACTATGTCCCCCCACTCTGTACTCATATGAGTAACCTGTATAACCATAAATGTAAAGGTGTGTGTTGGATTCTTAGCAGTATGCATACTATACAAATGATGTTGTATTCTAATTTTCAGTTTACAGTTGGTTTTCCCTACATAGTTCCTGGGGCATGATTGACACATTGCTAAATATACCATATTTTCCATGTGGCAGTCTGCATATAGTTTAAATATATATTCCTTTTTATTTATGGGGTGAACAGAACTATTCCTATCACTAATCATGAAGCAAGTATTACAGTGCCTGCAAGGAAAAGTACCTGTTCTGCCTGATGTTAACCTAGTTTTATGTCTCATTCCTGGTTCTTTACACAACATGTCTTTCAAGTTACTGTTGAGTCTAAAACCAAAGCTTGGTTCTTTATCCACTATATTTTTGAGTCTATCCTCACTTAACAGGATTTTCCAGTTTTATTTAATTATTTCGTAAACCCAATTGATATTGTTGCTGTATTGTAGCATAAGCCTATGTTTATTACTTTTTTGTATCATTGTGTTGTTCTCATGGCTTTGTGTCTCACCGGCTTTGAACCATGGTCTAGCCTTTCCCTTTCTATCTCTCTTCACTAGTTCTAACCCCTCTTGCATCTGTTTGGCAATGGGTTTATTTGAGTTAGAGTTTCTTTATAAGTTAGAGTTTTTTAATAAGTATGTTGTTCTTTATAATAGATTTATTGATGATTTAATTTTTTTATGTAAGGGCGGTGCATGGCTAGTGGATTCTTTTGTAGCTTCTCTTCAGGAAAACCGTTTTGGCTTACAATTTGATGGTGTACAAAAAGGCATTTCTGTTGTTTTTTTTTTTTTTTAGATTTGATACTAAATATTGTTGATAACATGATTATTACAAAGATTCTCAAAAATTTTGATGATGGTACTCATTTTTTAGATAGTAACAGCTGCCACCCCCTCATATTTTAAAGGCTTTGCCTTATAATGAGTTACTCAGAATAAATAGGCTGTGTAATCACATCCAGTCTCTCAAGGAAGAGATTCTGCATTCTTGTATAGCCTTTAAACAAAGGGGCTATAGTAATGAATTCATTATTAATTCTTTGAATAAATTGTTGTGCTAGAGGAGGGACAGCACTTGTTTGGTTCATTTTCCAGATTATATGAAGTCTGTGAATAGATATAGGAGTCATTCAGGGAATATTAGTGATAAAAAGATATATTTTGTCACTACTTATAATATCTATAGTGCTGAGTTAGTAAAAATCTTAAGATACTACTGGCCATTCTTACATAAGGGGAAGTCTGGGATTAAGAATTTACCTGACTCCTTTACTGTCTCTTATAAGAGAGACTGTCATATAAAAGACATGGTTGTTCATGATTTGTTCTCTATGCCCACTGAAACATTAACTATTCCTTTACAAAATTCTGGTGCATTTCCCTGTGGTACATGCTCTATTTGTATTCATGTGGTTAGGACTTTTGATAAGATAAATGGCATTTTTTTCAGCCTAGGGCTATTTTCTCCTGAGTGTCTAAGGGAGTGGGTTACTGTCTCTCATGCCCCTGTGGTTTCTTCTATATAGGAGAAACCAAAAGAATGTTTAAAATCAGAGTACAAGAGCATGTCAGAGACATTACGAAACAAAATTTGGATAGCCCTGTGGCATCAGATTTTCATGCAGTACACTTGGGGTCTTGTACCATTTTAAAAGTATGTATTTTAGAACAAGTTCTGATTAAAGATGATGTTGCACTTAAAAACAAACTGTTATATAAAGAAGCAGTCTGTATTTTAAAGTTTGGCACTTTGGTGCCTTATGGTTTAAACAAAGAACTTGAGTGGAGGCTTTTCTTCACTAACTCTTAATTATTAGTTTGTGTTTAATTGTTTTAGTTAATTGATTAATGATGCGATATTTGGTATTTAAGTGTAGCTTGTGCTACTGTGATGTTAACTCTGTGAAAGGCTTGCTAGCCGAGGCACTGGAGTATTGGATTTTATGCTTCTGCAGTTGGTGTCTTTTGCTTTGTGTGTGTTTTTTTTATTTTTATTTTGTATTTTGTTGTTTAGTGAATAGTTAGGCATAGACTATTGAAATATTATTTTTTCAGAGATACAGTAACAGTACTGATACCAATGCTATGCTGTGGTACACCACAGCAGGCCGAGACTGGAAGCAGGATGGCTGTCAATCATGATGCCTACTACAGTCACAATCTTGACACAGCCTGAGGAAAGAGGCAGACAATCTTAAAGTATGCTGGCAGGGCCCCCTTTCCCATATAGGTTGATAACTCCATAGTTAGTGACGCACACTCACACATAGTGCATTATGAGGAAATGCCATTACCAGATTTATTTATTTAACATTTGTTTAGCGGGTAGTGTCTGACTGGGCTGGATTGCCCATTTTCAGTGGAGACCTGGGAAGAAATGCTCCAGTTACAAAACATTATAATAATAAAATGCAAAAATTACATCAGAACAATAGTAGTAAGATACAAAATTACAAAAGGAATTTAAAATGAAAAAATAATATAAAAATAAAGTACAGTATTTACATCAGAACTAACAGAAATTAACATAATACTCAATGCAACAATGACTACTTTTCTTACATTAATAGCTTCAAATAGAGATGTAGAAATCACTAGTGATATGGAAAAAAACAGTTGAGAGCAGAAATGGAGGTGGAATCCTGTCATAATTCAACACCTTTTTCTTATGGACATTTTGAACCTGTGGAAAAAAATACGTCTGAGTTTCAATCACCCACTGTGCAGCCTGCACACAGGAGTGCAGGCAAACATAAATCACTGCTGGCTTCAGAAACACACAATGCCTTATCTTCCCAGCAACAGATGTGCTGTGAAATAGTTCAGGCCTAGGTTACTACCACTGCAAGTCAGGTGAAGATACTTAGTCTGCTGCAGGGTATACATGAGGAAATTCACCAGTACATGGGAATAGTGGAGGCATTCATGTCAGCCACTATTTAATTATACCAGACACATACTGGTGACAGTGGTGAATGTGGCTGAGGGCAGGTACATTTGCATGGTTTATGAGAAGGCTGCACACCATGGGTGTCCCAAGAAAGTGCCACATCCATGGTTGTGGATTCTCCCAAGAATAAGCAAGTTAGGCTTCAATATTATGTGGCAGGCCTCTGGATCATGCAGCACTGTTCAGTCACTGTCAGTAACATTCCCTGCATGTAGTAAGGAACTCATTATCAAGCTCAAATGGAAGCACCTGCTCTCTATGGGTCCATCCCCAAACAGTATCATTAAGGGACATTGTGTATGACCATAGCTGGTGTTAGGCACCAGCAAAACCCGCGGCCGCAGGTAGCCCCCGATTACTTACCCGCAAATGAGGGCCCCCATTCAGCATCTGCGGGTTACTCCGATGGTCCGACCGGCGTTACTTTGCTTCGGCTTGGCTCCTCATGGACGTCTAGCTGCTCCGTCATCACGGAAATTCAAACTGCATTTCCGGTTTTGTTTTTGGATTCGCTGGCAAGCTGCACTCAATCAAGTCCGCTCGCTGAAACAAGGGATCTGATTGGCTGCAGCAGCCTGCGAACTAAGTCCTTGTTTTGTTTTTTTTTTTTAAGTAGGAAGTGATGAAGCAAGGACCTGATTGGTCCTTGCAAATCACTTCCTGCGCAAACTGCCTTTAAAAAGGCATCTGCAGCTAATAAGGATCACTTCTCTTGTTTTTCAACAGAGGAGAGTTCCTTAGCAGCAGCAGAGTGATCGAGCGGGGTTTGGACCAGTGTGAGGATGGACAGCAGGAACGGATCAGCGGTGGATCAAGCCTTTGCAGCGGCCGTGGTGTTTGGATTATACTCTTTTTAAACTGTCCTTCTAAGGGCAACTTCTGAAAATGTCTGACAAACTGTCCTTTTAAGGGCAACTTCAAAGGGACTGAGTGGTCTGAGGAAGGCAAGCAGAGCAGGTGAGCTTTCAGTCGTGAAGAGGGAGCAGAGAATTGGAAGCAGCCTTCTGTAAAAAGCAAAAAAGGTAAGTTTTGGGTTTAGTTTTAACTTTATTTTTTGTGGGGGTGGGTGATTGTTTTTTGTGCATATTTCTTGTGCTAAGAGGTTTGGGGGAGTGTGGGCTGTGGTTGCATTAGTTTTATTTTGGTTTTGTGTACAGTTTTTGTGCTAAGAGGTTTGGGGGTGAGGACTGTAGTGGTACTAGTTTTATTTTGGGGCTGTGGTTGTATTAGTTTTATTTTGGTTTTGTGTAGAGTTTTTGTGCTAAGAGGGTGGGGGGGGTCAAGTTGTGGTTGTACCAGTTTTGTTTTATGTCCGTGCGCTGGTAGTAAGAGGATGGGGGGTGAGGGGCTGTGGTTATACCAGTTTTACTTTACTTATTTTACATTTGTTTTCTGGATAGTCTGGGATAGAACCCATTTTCAGTGGCTGCCCAGGGCGAAATGCTTTTTAGTACATGTGCTAGAAATATGTAAAATAATTTGGTTTCTGTTTATATGAGGGACAACATAAGGGAACGTGAAGTGTAATATACATTTAATTTTGATTGCCTATTGGTTAGGAGAGTGTATAAGTTATTTGGAGCAAGAGGATTTTGTTTTGGCAGTATCTATGCTGTATATGTAAACAGTAGAGAGAATGGGATAGGGATGATGAAAAGGAGGGGAGATAAATAATGGGGCAGAGAAGGATATTGTAGTTGGTTAGAGCAGGGATAGGTGGGCAGTCTTGTGGGCTAGATCAGGGATAGGTGGGCAGTCTTGTGAGATGCTGCTGTCTAAGTCAATAGTCTTAGGCGTATGGGGTAAGTGGTGAAGATTAGCTTATTTCAGCCTGGGTTGGGACATGACCTGTTGCATGGTAGATGTAACACAAGTGTATTGATGTCAGCATATTGGATTGTGAGTGCTAGGGATATGGAGGTATTGAGGTTGATCCACTAAATTTAAGTGGATCAAGGATATAGCCTTGTGAGACTGCTAATGTGAGTGGAAGTAGGGGGGTTAAATAACTGGAAACATTTTATGGCTGTTTATGACCTTTGGGTAGCTTTGGAGCCAGTGGATGGCTAGGGGGATCTGATTAAGGTTGGTGAGAGAGTTAGTAGTTTGTTGAGAGACTCTGACAAAGGTCTTTAACAGATTGAGAAAGCCAGATACCATCATTTGTAAATTGTGTTATTATAACTGAGGAGGGCAGTTACAGCATGAGGCCTGAAGCTGTGTTGGGATTTGGCAAGTAAATTATTGGTTGAGAATGAATGCTTTCCTCTAGGGGTTTAGGTAGTGGGGAAAAATTGCTCTTGGCCTATAATTTAAGTTTGCTCAAGCTTCCACCTTTGTGCAAGGGTATAATGTATATTTTCCAGATGGTTGGGATGTGTACTGCTCAGTAATGGATCTTTTAAGTATTCAGAATAAGAACTGGTTTCAACTGCTATTTTTTTAAACTATTGGTAGATTGTCAACTGAATTTGCAGTAGGTTTTGAGTTTTTTTTACACATTTGTTAAACACTGTTCTGCTGTCTAGGTTTATAGTATTGTTTTACACTATCCCTGATGTTACACCTTGTTCTGCAGTTTTTCTGGCTGTTTGAATTGTGCTGAGAGGTTAGGAGGTTGATGGGGCATGTACGTTGCTTAAAATGCATAATGTTGGGAGGGTAGTTTGCAGCTGTGAGAATGTTGCTGCTGAAGGCATAGATGTTTTGAATGTATACTAATGCAAGCCTTGTTACACTACTATTGTATATAACTGCAATGTTCTACTCACTGATGCAATGACTGCAACTTTTTCGTTGTCTGTAGTTAATGTGTTGAAAGTTTGGGAGTGTGGTTAGGGCCTGTGAGAATGTTGCACTGTTCAATGTTTGACTGCAGCCTTTTTAATGGGGGTCATGTCCTGTATAAGGACATTGTTAATGCTACGTCTATGTTTTTGGTTTTCACTTTATCCAGGATTATTGCGCATCGGCTGGGGGGATTCTGCAGAATGTACTGATATCTTAATGCATGCTAATGCAAATACTGTTCTGTCGAGGGTTACAGTACTGTTTAAATATCCCTAGTATTACAGCTTGTTCTGAGTTATTTTTGGCTGTTTGGAATATGCTGGCACCTGTACATTGTTTAAAAAGCCCAATGTTGGGAGAGTAGTTAGTGGCTGTGAGAATGTTGCAGTGTTCAATGTTTGCCTGAAGTTTTTTAGTGTGGGGCCACACACACTATAAGCACATTGTTAATACTACGCCTATGTTTTTGGTTTTCACTTTATCCAGGATTATTGTGCATCGGCTGGTTGGGGGGTGTGAGAATTCCGCAGAATGTACTGATATCTTAATGCATTAGCACTGTTCTGCTGTCTAGGTTTATAGTGCAGTTTAAATATCCCAGATGTTACAGCTTGTTCTGCAGTTATTTTTGGCTGTTTGAATTATACTATTTGGAGGTTGATCGGGCCTGATATCTTAATACATGCTAATGTAAACACTGTTCAGCTGTCTAGGTTTATAGTACTGTTTAACTATCCCTGATGTTACGCCTTGTTCTTTGGAGGTTGAGAGGACTTGTGCATTGTTTACCATGCCTAATGTCAGGAGGGTAGTTAGCAGCTGTGAGAATGTTGCAGAAGGTGTAGATGTTTGAATGTATACTAATGCAAACCCTGTTATGCTACTATTGTGTTTACCAACAATGTACTTCTGATGCAATGGCTTAACTTTTTTCGTTGTCCATACTTATTGTGTTGAAAGGTTTGGAGTGTGGTTAGGGCCTGTGAGAATGTTGCAGTGTCCATTGTTTGCTTGGAGTATTTTTAATAGGGGGTCACAGACTGTAAGCACATTGTTTATGGTATGCCTTTTTGTTTTCACTTCATCCAGAATTCTGCCTAGACTTGGGGGGGGGGGGTTTAAGAATTCCGCAGAATGTACTGATATCTTAATGCCTGCTAATGCAAACACTGTTCTGCTATCTGTTTATAGTGCTGTCTAACTGTTCTTGATATGCCTTGTTGCAATGACTTATTTTTATGGTCCATAGCTATTGTATTGAAAGTTTGGGAGTGTGGTTAGGGCCTGTGAGAATGTTGCAGTGTCCATTGTTTTTCTGGAGTTTTTTTTTTTGTAATGGGGGGGGGGGTCACAGACTGTGTAAGCACATTGGTAATTTCTTTTCACTTCATCCAAAATTGTGCCGAGATGGGGAGGGGTTAAGAATTCCACAGAATGTACTGATGTCTTTAATGCATACTACTGCAAACACTGCTCTGCTATCCAAGTTTTTTGGCTGTCTGAATTAAGTTGACAGTTTTAGGAGGTTGATGGGGCCTGTGAGAATTGTGTCCAGATGTTTTTTGGTTTTTAGCCTGTTCTCTCTCAAAATGATTGCATAGCACAATGCCGAGGGCTGAGGCTACTAACAGAAATGGACTTCTTGTTTCATACCCTCCACGTAATGCATGGTACATTCCCTGGATTTATGCTTTTGTACACGGATCCTGTGCTAAGAGGGGTTGTGGGAATGTCCATCTCCCAATCTGTGTGCCACTTCTACATCCCTCACAAATGAGGTTTTCTAGCAAATCCATGATTTCACTCCTTTGTTCAACCAATGATTTTGATTTGTTCAAGTCTGCTAAGAGATTGAGAGGTAGTGGGCATGTGTAGTCTGTATTGTACCATAACATCTGTCTTGCCTCAGTTTGATGTGTTCCCCTTCAAACTTGTGCCTCTCCTAGTCATTAGTTCTTTCAGACTTTAGTCTGAGAGCTTGTAATATCGATCTTTTGCATCATTTGTGGCCTCTTTACATGTTTAGGGGGATGACAGGGAAAGAATTGTGTAGAAAAAGCTGAAGATCACCTCTAGTGTTAGATATTTAACATGAAACTGTAACCTGGGCCTCTCATTACTTGTTTGTGGCTAACGATTAGTCATTTTTCAGTCTTTCTGCCTGCAGTGCAGTAGTGACTGTCAATGCAAGTCATTAAGCATTTTTAATAACAGTATGACAAAATGACTCTGCATGTGTAGTAATTCTGCTTTACTTCCATTCCCAGTTAGAGATGAAGCGCACATATTTGTCAGGAGCAGCAAAAAGAAAGCTTCAGCAGCAGAGGAATGAGGATGCAAAGAGACAGGGTTCCATTATGAAATTTTTCTGTGACTCATCGGAGAGGGGAGATTCAGGAAAAAGTCTGCCTTCAGTACAACACAATGGTTCTGCATTACAGTCTGACCACTGTGAGGCCAGTATCCTTTCACTAGAAAGTGACCACTCTCTTGCGGTCACACCACAGGCTACTTCCTGTGGACCTACAGCCATTACCATGGGTGAAAGCACAGCAGCAAATGCAGATTCACCTGAGGTGTTGCTTGGATCACCAGACTTTGATACAGAAGGAGCCCATACTTCCATAGTGACAGATGTGGCCTATGAGTTGCAGGGGGTGTCAGGTACATCTTTGGAGGATCTAGGGACTTGGCCAGACTTGATTAGGGATGAGTTTAGGGTAGCTGCCATTCAGCATGGACCTGTGCAAGTGGTGTTACCACAGTTCCCAGTCAATGAGCAGAAAAGATTTACATCTGAAAACTATTTCCATGTGCTGCCTAATGGAGCGAGAGCAAAACGCACTTGGCTGACATATTGGTCTCAAAGGATGCACTGTTTTGCTTTCCATGCAAATTGTTTGGACATTCTAACCATCTTCTCAGGTCAGGTGGTTACAAAGCATGGAGAGAGATGTCTAAAGCTTTACACAGCCATGACAGAGCGCCAGAGCATATGGCATGCATGATGAAGTGGAAGGAACTGGACAACAGAATAAAGAGTAGGCAGACTATGGATGATAAGAGGCAAGCAGTGGTTGAAAAGGAGATAACTCACTGGCGTGGTGTGTTAGAACACATTATTGCTGTTGTCCAGTACTTGGCAGAATGGAACATGGCATTCCGTGGTACAACTGATGCCCTGGACACCTGTGGTAATGGCAATTTCTTAGGTCAAGTGCAACTTTTGTTGCAGTTTGACCCTGTCATGGCTGAACATTTGCATCGTATTCATAATGGAGATAATGGATCACTATCTTGGGAAGGACATACAGAATGAAGTTATCCACCTGATTGCAAATGCTATTTTAAGGATCATTGGAGGGAAGGTGAAGGACACTAGGTACTTTTCTGTGATTCTTGATTGCACGCCAGACATCAGCAATCAAGAGCAAATGACTGTAGTAGTTAGGTATGTGGATATTTCACAGACTGCAGCCACAGTTGAACATTCTGGGATTTGTGCCTGTGAATGACACAACTGGGGCAGGACTGGCAGAAGCTCTTCTTCAGACTCTTCAAAATCATCAACTGGACATTATTGACTGTCGAGGACAAGGATACGACAATGGCAGCAACATGAAGGGGAAATGCGCTGGACAGCAGGCCCGGATAAAACAGATGAATTCAAGGGCTTTTTATGTGCCGTGTGCCTGCCATAATTTAAATCTTATAGTTGGTGATGGAGCACATTCATCAGTATAGGCAGTGTCGTTCTTTGGATGCCTGCAGAACATTTATATACTCTGTTCAGCATCAACAAGCCGATGGCAGATCTTAAAACGGCACACAAATGTCACTGTGAAGCCACTGTCGGAGACTCGCTGGGAATGCAGGATAGACTCTGTCAAGGCAGTAAGATTTCAGTTTAAGGGAGTCATTGAGGCATTACAGGAGATAGGGCAAGCAGTACGTACAAATGATGCGGCAACATATCAACAAGCAAGAGGACTGTGATCAGAACTTATGTCATACCAGTTCATTGTATGTTTAGTGGTTTGGTATGATGTGCTGACAGAGGTAAATCATGCAAGCAAAGTTCTGCAGAGTCCATCTGTTGATATTTCGACATGTGTCAAAGTGCTGGCATCCACTATGGACCTTCTAAAAAATTACAGAGAAATGAGATTTCAACATGCCATGGGTGAAGCCTCCAAGATAGTTGAAGAACTGGATGTTGGCACCACATTTCAAGAAAAGAGACGGAGGAAAGTAAAACGGTTCTTTGACTATGAAGGAGAAGATGGACTGTACAGGATCCAGTGGTAAAATTACGTGTAGAGTTCTTCAGTGTGCTGCTGGACACAACAATCCAATCATTTACTGACCGGATTCAGAAGCTTTCCGAGTTTGATAAGGCCTTTGGACTTTTATCAAATATTAAAGCCTTGAGTGATGTTGCAGAAGACACACTGCTGCAACACTGCAAGGCTCTGAAAGAACAACTGACTGACAGAATAAGTGGCCACTGTGATATTGATGACTCTGACCTTGGACACGAACTTAAAAGCCTTTCTCGAATGATTGATAATGAATCATCACCACTGACTGTTAAATTTCCTTATTCGCAACCACTTGCAAGACATATATATAAATACTTATGTTTCACTGTGCATTTATTTGACTGCACCCATTACAGTGGCTACTGCAGAATGCAGCTTTTCTAAGCTGAAACTCATAAAGACATACCTGGTTCGTCAATGAGTTGGGAAAGACTTTCAGGCTTAGCTGTGCTCTCAATTGAGCATGAAGTGGGGACGAAGTGTATCACATGGCAGCCTCACTGAAGACTTTGTCCGGAAGAAAATTCATAAGATCCCAGTAAAACTGTAGATTAGGTATGTGCTCATATTTCCTTTCCAGTAATCTTTTATAATGCTGTCAGGCAGTAATTTCAGATAGTACTTTAGTGTGGCTTGTATGCTGTGTATTCACTTTTTGTTTGTGTACCTCCAACAGGTAGGACCATGATGGAACTAGCAGGATGTTAGGCAAAGGCAGCTAGGAGCGGCTGGACTCGTCGGGAGTGGCAGGACTTGTCGGGAGCAGAAGGACTCATGTGGAGTGGCAGGGTAGTGGCAGGACTCATCAGGATGGTAGGACAGTTGGGAGCAGCAAGACTCATCAGGGGCTAGGACAGAAGCGAAGGAAGAACAGACAAGTGGCAGCAGTCAGAAGCTGAAGAGGTAAATGCATATGGAAGATGAATGGCACTTTGGTCTTCACCTTTTTCTCTCTGGGTTTGAGTCTGCCTGTGTCAGACTTACTAATCCCCATTACTCTTTTCTGCATGGGTTTGAGTCTGCCTCAGGATCAGTAATCCCCATGTCTTTGTGTGTTTATTTGGGTTTGAGTCTGTCTGCCTCAGGCTCTGTAATCCCCATGGCTTTCTCTTGTATGTTGTCTGTAGTCTTTTCTGTGTCCCATAGCTGTGTTGTGTACATTTGCAGTGTGACTGTTCTGCATGTCAGTAATTGTGGGGGTGTTCATGTTCAGTCTTGCTGTAGTGCAGTCTTTATCATGTGTGTGTGTCTGTGTGTGTCTGTGACTCTGTGTGTCTCTCTGTCTCTGTGTGTCTCTCTGTCTCTGTGTGTCTCTGTCTCTGTGTGTCTCTCTGTCTGTGTGCCTCTCTCTGTGTGTCTCTGTCTGTGTCTCTCTCTCTGTGTCTCTCTGTCTGTGTGTCTCTGTCTCTGTGTGTCTCTCTGTCTGTGTGTCTCTGTGTGTGTCTCCAGTCTGTGTGTTTCTGTCTCTGTGTGTGTCTCTGTCTGTGTGTCTCTGTGTCTCTGTGTGTCTCTGTCTGTGTCTCTGTCTCTGTGTGTCTCTCTGTATGTGTTTGTCTGTGTGTCTCTCTGTGTGTGTCTGTCTCTCTGTGTGTCTCTCTGTGTGTGTCTCTGTCTCTGTCTTTGTGTATCTCTGTGGGACTCGCTACCTTGATGTGGTACAGAGGCTGTCGTAATGTAACAACATTGCTACTAAATGCCAGTCAGTGTGGGTGTCTTTGGGGAGTCAGTGTAGGTGTTTTACTGTACCTCTTTGGGACTGGCTACCTTGATGCGGTACAGAGGCTTGTCATAATGTAACATTGCTACTAAATGCCAGTTGTGGCTCTTTATCTCATGGCACAAAATCTGGACAAAGCCACAGATAATAGGGTTCCAACCCCAAAGATCTGGGCAAATTTTAAATATTGCTCTTATAAACTGAAAATATTAGAATAAAAGGTCTTACCATGCATGTTCTGAAGGGTATATGAAGTTAAACTGATATGCCTGTCATTTAATGAATTCAGTCATCAATGATTTGCCACAAAAAATCCAGAAAACTCTAAATTGAGGAACAGACCAAACAAGAGTCACATCTGGACATTCTTTGAAAATCTGGGCATTTGAGTATGCAGTTAGTGTCTGCATCTGTAAGTGGCAACCTTGCTGTGGTACAGGGGTTTCATAATGTCACATTGGTACTCGATGCCAGTCAGTGTGTGCACCTGTGAGTTGCTACCTTATCATGTGCAACTGTGAGTCGTTACCTTGCTGTGGTACAGGGGTTTATCAGGATTGTAACATTGGCACTAAATGCTAGTCAGTGTGTGCACACCTGTGAGTAGCTACCTTGCTGTGGTACAGGGGATTGTCTTAATGCAACATTGGTATTAAGTGTCAGTCAGTGTGTATACCTGGTAGTAGCTACCATACTGTAGTACAGAAGTTTATCGTAATATAACCTTGGTACTAAATGCCAGTCTGGCTTGGCACATCAATTCTTAATGATCTGAATGTAGTGACAATAGTGGTTAAATGATGCTGGATGAGCTTGACAGGGAAGGAGGTGCAATGGCAATGCGGTCACGCTTGATGTCCTCTTGAGTAGGGCCACCAACCTGAACCTTGCTGGGGGCCCCCAAAATGCTACCGGCCCTGTGTATGACGCAATATAAATTCACGTTTTTTTTTTATATCTTAACACCAAGCAGCAAAACAACTAAAAAAAAAAAAAAAAAAAAAAAAACAGACCTAAAGTAACCCAGTATATGATATACTTGATGAGGAATGAGGACATTTACATTTACCTGCCATGGTAAAGAAAAAAATAAACAAAAATGAAAGCAAAACAAACCAAAATAATGAAGATAAGTAATGATCAAATCATATTTACTTTATTATGACATCATCACAACATTAAACTTCAGCACTCATCTGCAGAGGAAGGCTTCTGGTAGGTTGTATACACTGCCTCATATCCCTGCCCATTTTTTACAAAACAACCCCCTACACGTCATGCTGGTTTACTTAGCATTGGTACCCACTGGATACTCTGAAAATTATGAGAATTATGACCACAGTAGCTATACATATATGTATGGAGTATGTAGGAATGGATTTGTCTGGTCATCAAAGACAATTTCGGCAAACAGAAAAAAAAATGAAAACTGTTCACCAAAACCACCTTTGATGAACAACTCAACCATTTTGTTTTTGCTGTGGGACAAGCCGCCCGGCACCAACCATGTGGGAGACACCACCCACAACCCCCTGGACTTATGTATACTAACTCCAAGAAGCATAACAGTGGAGAAAAAAAGCAAACTCCACTGTCGATGAAAGTAATTAGGGAAGAGAGCACTCACTGCTTTTGTGTTCATCAAAATTACATTTGATGAGATATTATGCTCGTATAGGAATCCCTGAAGTGCAGGTAATACTGCATGCACTGTTATCTTTGTAACTTTATACTGTCATATAGTGAATGTCATGACACATAGTTGTGGACCAAATGCTGCCACTTTGCCTGTGCTACTATGCACTCTGTACGAGACAGCCTGAATGACTGTTGTGCTGATGTTGCTGCTGTTGGCTGGCAACCATCATTATCATCAATTGTGGATCAGATGAAGGTGAGAGATACACTCCCAGCATCAGTCACTGATTGTGGCAGTTGCATTCCAGAGTAACATAGAATAATATTATGCAGAATGCCACAAACTCTGAAGATTTTACAAGCAGCAGCAGGGTCATCCTGACAGCCCTCCCAACACAATCAATCAGAAAAAATGGGCTTTCAGCAGGTTGAACACTCACTCAGTGACTATTCTTGTGTGGAATACGGCAGTACTAAAGCGATCCTCTGCAATTCCCTGCTGATCATGGACTGGTGTCATTAGTTAAAGTTCAAGTGGTTAGCCTGCTTCACCTGAAAAACATAATGGGGATGGGACACATGAAGATGTGGGGGTTATTCAATATTTAGAGGAATAGCTAAGGAACAAAGTTATTTAGGTTGCACTTAGCTACTTAATGTCCACATGGTCTCCTACCATCCTACTATCCAGCAGATGATGGAATAGTAATTCTTCCTGTTTTGGTACTTCTCTTTTCTTGTGGTCTAGGTGGGACCCTAATAACACCATGGATGCAATATGCAGGAAAATGTGCCATTCCACAGAAGGCACACATAGTACTGACTTAGTTCTGTGGTGATGCTGGGAAATAGCTATGCTGATACACATGGGCCAAAAGGAGTTGCTGCAGTATCCTGAAGGCCTAAGTCTGAGATACCAAATGTGCCCTCAGTCTGAAAGATCCTCGTGATAAGTATATTGAGTGCTATAAATAACTTTGCATGTATTGCTCTCTCTCTCATATATATATATATATATATATATATATATATACACATATCTTTGCATACAGAAGAATAAGAAGGCAATGCCAGTTCACCAAAATCCTTATAATGTCATGTTCACTCTAAAATGGTCGGTTTAATGAGTCACCATTTGCCTATATCTCCTATTCCAAGGCCACCAAGTGCTGCTCCATGCAGTGGGTGTGATAGAGCAGAATCAAGCAGCTGAAAGTGGGATATAGCAGTGCTAGTAGAAAAATCAAGCATCTTTGCTGATTGAAAAGTGAGAAGAAAAGTCATGGCTTCTCTAGTTATGACCTATGTTTACACTCTCCATTTGCGTAGCAAATTGCATCTCCTAAATCACAAAAGGCAGGAAGGACACCTTATCATAATACCATAGGTGTAACATTCACATGGCATTTCTCATATAAATTCCATTATCTAGTCTTTTGCATATGATGTTCTCTGTAGCTTTCCAAATACTCCTCATATGCATAGTGTATCTCTCTGAATTGCATCTTACTTGCTCTTCTGTCAATCTAACATACATAGCCATTGTATATATGCAATGTCTGTGAATACCACCCCTAATATATTATTTTCAGTTAACTGTTCGGGTAGGCTTCTGTAATTATTCAGAAAAGGGGTCAGTTTATAATAGGAATTGCCCATACATTCAGGACATTTTAAATCACTGCCCATACATTCAAGACATTTTAAATCACATACATCAATTTTATTTTTAATGATTTAAGCAGGCTTGTTTAGATAAAGAACTGTTGGGCTGCCAGCCCAATTTGATTCTGCATAGTCATTTTTGGTCAGTTAATTTAAGCTGCTCACTATGGGTGACAGTGAGTGAGCAGACGTGCATGACCGTCATTTAAAGAAGCAAAGGCTTTTAAGTTTTGTGCTCTGTGTGTTGAGCATATTCACTGTAGCAGCTGGGGTTGTTGGTATGTCTCCATGAGTATTGTTATACAGCTATGACACCTAATACCCTGGTTAGTTTGATTTAGGAAAACTACAAAATATTCTAAATTAATCATACCAAAAAGAAGTTGAAGCTCTAGCTTGAAATAGCTTGTGATTTTCTAGCCTCCAGGGCCAGATCCAGCACTAGGTGACCTAGGCAGCTGCCTAGAACCAGGTGTGGCTAGAGGGCCCAGCCTGGTTATATAACATTAATTAAAAAAGTCCAATCTATAGGATCTCAAAAACTAATTTTCCTGCTGCACTCTAAAATAAACTATTTTCTGCTCTGTGTGCATCCTAGTCTGCATGCTGAGCAAAGGATAAATATCTGGGATTGTCACAAGCTTTTGAACTCTTGCAGTATTGAAAGTGGGGCAGCAGCAGGAAGCACTGTCCTAAACTGGGAGTTGTTTATTTCTCTGCAATGGGAGAGTATATTTCTTCAAACATACTGCAGCCTCAAACAGGAGAAATGTCTTTGTTTTATTGGGTGCACCAATGAAACCAGAGAGGTACTGCTATCTCTCAAACAGGCGATGTTACTGCATTATTAACATGCTGACTCAAGTGTGTGTGTGTGTGTGTGTGTGTGTGTGTGTGTGTGTGTGTGTGTGTGTGTGTGTGTGTAATGCACCAGTCTAGGTGCTAACTATTACAAATAGGTGGAGTCAAGCCCTATACCTTAGGTACTGGTGGGAAGAGCCTTAATTCTCCACACCAACTGCCAGACTTCCTTTTTGAATAACTGAGGATTATTGTCAGCCATTTGTTGGTATGGCAAGTTCGTTGGATGTCATCATTGAGTTCCTTGTTCTGTTGAATGCTGACAGTGTGTTTATTATTTAGCTGTAAATAAATTGGATAGCATGAAGTCTACAACTTTAATGTTAGTATTTTTAAGTATGAACACATTTCAACTTGGCTTGTTTTTATTTGCATGCACACAGGTGTGAAATGCACTGTGTTTGGATTACAACAGTTTGTTTAGTACTTGGAGTAGATGAGGACAGCTATGCGCTGTTAAAGGGCTGGTTCCTGTAGTACATGTTTTAATACCCTCAGCCTTCATTTGTTTTCTGGATGATACAGCCAAGTTACTTCACCAGACAGTATTCCTGGGCTGCTGTTGAAAATGCCCACTTGTGTCCAGTGGAGTGTCCCAGGCTTTTAGGTTCCTGCACCCTTCATTTAGGTGCTAATTAGTACTTCACTTTATGGTATTTGAATATGAATCCCACAATGTGGGTTATTGAACAAAAGCTGCTGCTGCATTTATATTGTCTCTAATTGTTTTGCTTTATTTATTTCACTAAAGAATGAATTCATTAATAGGACTCGAGTGTGTAATATATTCCAAACATGTTGAATTTTAATAGTCTAAACATTTCATTTTATCAATATGCTTTGTACTGCCTTCTTCATAGCACCCAGTAACTGCAAAGGAGTTGACAGGCATAGATAGTCTACATTATTCAGAACCATCTGATCTTCAGCATCCATTATCATCTTCACATATTACTGTGATACGGTCTTTTCTACAAGATCAGATTGTAAAGAGTTTCTACAGTTCATTTAAAACTGTTACTCTGGTAAGTGACACAGAGAACTAATGCTCTGACTTGCCAAGGGTGTAGGGTTTTTACCTACTACGTGACATTGAACAAGTCACATAGACAGTGCTTTGGAAGAATTGGAAATTTGGGCTAGGCTCCTTAAAGGTATCCAGGACTATGCCTAGTAACTATGAACTTGTCATTGCCAGCCATTCCCTAGTGCATTGCTGATCTAGCTCAGGAAATGTTATGGCATTATCACCAGTATACCATGTTTTATTGCAACATAGACAATTTATTCTTCAAGGGCAGCAAGCACTACATTTGTGGATGAGTCACTGAAATAAAAATGTTTTGCCAGTATCAGCCTTTGAATTAATAATAATTTCCTTTAATGGTGAATTCAGAAGACATTTACTTCTGTAGAAGTTGTGCACATTGGATTAGCATATTTTATTGGGTGGTTAATATTTCTTATAGTCTATTATTAAATAAAAAATAATAATAATAATAGAAGAATGTATTCTTCTTTGTTAATAAATGCTCTTCTATTTAAACTGGGCTGCACGTGGCTGAGTCTTATGGTATGATGTTAGTGATCATTATACAATTTCATGTAGTTCATCCAAAGATAGCAATAAACTAACAACTTTATTTCTTCATAAAAATAAGAGGTATCCATAGTCAACAGAGTGGCTATAACTGCTGGTTGAAAGTACTGTGTGCTCTTATCTGGTAATTTTTGAAGTGGTCTTTAATGTCTGTGTGTGTATCAGAATTAAGTAGGAATACCTTGGCTACTGTTTGTTTACTTAAAACAAATTTGAAATATTTGACTTTGGTCATTATTATATTTTTTTTTTTACACAGACATTAAAAATGTAGCCATAATTGCTAGGTTTGGGGAATATCTTTGCATAAAATTGACTGACCCTGCTGAGCTGATAAAAGCTGTCATTACACTGTCTTTGCAGGAGCAGTGTGCATTTGTGTAAAGCAAATTGAAATATTTTTATTGTGGCCATTTTTATTACAATTAGACAAGTGACATTTGTTGACATTTAATAAAGTGGCTTTAATTACTGTGTTCAGATATTGGATTACAATTACAGCAATTTCAAAGAAAACAAATTGAGAAAACTGACTGAAGGTCCACAGAGTACAAAGAAATCTTTAGCGAACAAACCAATGTAGACCACCACAATCCTTCGATTAAACACTAATTTAATATGACAAGGCAAAATTTAACAAGCAGTTTTTAACACAGATAAGCGCTTTCGGGCTATGCCCTTCTTCAGATGAAATAAAAACAATCTTAGTCACATTTAAACACCTAATTCAAAACAGTTTCCAACCAATCAAAATTTATACTGCACCTTCCTATCTTTGAGGGCGGGTTTCATAGGAACAAATTCATTTAGCCCTGGTGTCCTATGGGCTAAAAGCTCAATTATCCACTTTGCTTCTTCTCTCTCAGTGGCATCTACTAGGCTACCCTTTCCTATACTAGGAAATACATTTGCAATAGCTCTAAATCTAAACTGATGGTCATTATTTACTTCTATATGTTTATAAAGTGCATTGTGCATATTTCTAGTTCTTATGCATGAAAGATGTTGCAGAATTCTAACTTTAAACATATTATTTGTTTTTCCCACGTAAAATGCTTTGCATTGCTGACACTCAGCTAAATAAATTATATTCTTTGTTCTACAATTGGCTTTTGCTTTAAAATGAAATAATTTCCCTGTTACTGGATGCTTAAAAACAATCTCTTTATTAATACAGTGACATGCTTTGCATAGCCCACATGGTTTTGTACCTACTTGACAAATGGAACTTTTCTTGTGGTTACTCTTTTCTTGTGTTAAAATGTCTTTCAGATTTTTATTTCTTCTAAATCCAAATTTGGGTTCTATCCCTACTATTTCTTTTATTTTATCATCAGATAAAAGTATATGCCAACTTTTCTTAATAATGTCACATAAACCATGTATATTACTACTATACATGAATGTCATTCTATTAAATGCAAATTTATGGCCATGTTGCTCTTCTGATGAAATTGTCTTTAATGAAGATACAGATTTTCTATGTATATTACCCTGACTTAATTCACTTACTATCAACCTCTCATTATAACCTCTATTTTTAAAAATATGTTCCATATTCATCAATTCTTCCTCAAAATCACTATCTTTAGTACAAAGCCTTGATGTTCTACTTACCTGACCCCTTATTATATTCTTATATGTATGTCTGGGGTGCATACTATCATAAGTAAGTAAATTATTTTTCCAGCATTCTTTTCGAAACAAGGAAGTAACAAAGCCAGATCTTTCTTTTTTAATTCTGACATCCAGAAAATCTATAGCTTCATCTGAGCATGTGAGAGAAAATTTGAAAAAAGTTGTGGTATGTTCCAAATATTCTATGAAAAGTACTAGTTCTCTCTTTTCCCCTTCCCATAAAATAAAAACATTGTCCACAAAACGTCTATAAAGAAATAGATGCTTTTTCCATCTGTTTTGGCCCCCTAGCACAAAACATCTCTCCCAAAATGACAAAACCAAATTTGCATATGTATTAGCACAGGGGGTGCCCATGGCTACCCCCTGTGTTTGTCTATATACATTGTCATTGCATATAAATACATTGTTAGATAAAACCAAATTCAAGCATTTTCTTATTGTAAATAATTTCCTATCATCTGATTCACCCATTTCTTTGCATAGTTCACAAACAGCATTCATGCCATATTCATTTTTTATCACTGTAAACAAATTTACAATGTCTAAGGTGACCATTAATACTTCTTTTTCACATATATCAACATTTTTATGGCTTCCAAAAATTGTTGTGTATCTTTCAAAATTTCTATTATTCTTGTTGTGTATGGTTTTAAAGTATATTCTAACCAAATAGATAATTTTCAGTTACCCATTTTCTACCTGAGACTATCGGTCTCAGTGGGGGATCTTTATAATTTTTATGTAACTTGGGTAGTGCTTTGAAAATAGGTGTTACCGGATATTCTATTAATAGAAATTCACTAAGATCTTGGTCTATAGTATTGTTATCCAACATACATTTAATACTGTTATGAACTCCTATTATGATGTTGTTAAGTTCTAATGGACTAATTTTCAAGTAGGTATTAACTTCTATTAATAAATTATTTAATTTAGAATAATAATCATCCTTATTTAATATAACAACCGCTCCACCTTTATCTGCCTGTTTTATTATGATATTATCATTGTTCTGTAAATTTATTAATGCTTGTTTTTGTGTATTTGTTAAATTAAAATATTTCTGATTTTTACCATCTTCCAAATATTTATATAAATCAGCTTCACATACCTTAAGAAACAGTTGCATGGTAGAATTGAGTGGTGGCATGATTGTACTAGGTTGTCTCAACATATGCTGTCTATTTTGTTGGTTAAATAAACTTTGCAACATTACTTTTCTACCATAAAACATCATATCCATGACTATTTCATTAAAACAGCTTTCTTTACTTGGTACGAAGGACATACCTTTGTTTAAAACAAATAATTCATCATCATTAAGAACATAGTTAGATAAATTATAAACAATATTATCACCAGTCAATTTGATGTCCTTCTCTTTTTTGCCCCTCTGCCTTCGCTGCTGGCTCTCTTCCATTCTCCTTTTTTCTTCATTGGAGCTGGCAGTTGGGCTAAAAAACGCTCACCCTGCTGCACTGCTTCATTTGTCTTGGGCCTTGCAACCAAGTCCTTAGATTGGGTAACTACTGCATTTGGAACAGCAGTTACTAAAGAAACGTTTGTTGTTTCTTCTGATTCAGAACGTTGTATAGTCCTCTCTCCCAGAGGTTCCGTAGTTAAATTTGAACTCACTATTTCCACCGAGTTACTTTGTTTAGACCTAACTAATTGTTCATTACTGTTGTTCAAACAAAAAGTCTCTTGCGCTCTTCGAGCGCTATTCAGCGTGGTTCTACCTTGCATCACTTCCGCATATGACATGTTGGTCTCAGTTAAAGAGACATTGGAATGGATTTCTTCTCTTTCCTCTCTCGGCCATATGAAGATGTTACTGGTCGTGAAATCTTTATAGTCGCGCTGTAGCTTTTTTACTTTTGTTTGTTGTAACCTCTGGTCAGTCATTGAAAAAGCACAGTATAGCTCGTCTAGTTTTTTAGTGAATCTTTCTCCTTTAAATTCAGTCTCTAATTGCATTTGTAAAACACCCACTTTTGCTGTGAGTTTCTCTTCCTCTGGTGCAAAAAATTCCAGAAGTAATTTCATATATGAAAAGCCTGTATTTATGTTGATACGCTGCCATTTGGCTAGTAACTCTGGATAGTGTTCACCTTGTGAGGGCATACAAAACACCCTCATTCCTCTTGATACTATGCCAAATTTTAAACAGGCTTCAAAATGATTTCTCTGCCATTGTAACTTTTTTAACTTATTAACTTTAAATGTAAAGTCTCTTATGATTTCTTCAAATTTTAAATCATTACTTGTACTCACTTGATGCAATGTACATCTCTCAGGTGCTACATGTAGTTCTAAATTCAGCAACGGATTTCCTTGATTAGTTAGGTCTCTCTTTATAGAAAAGGTTCTCATTCCCATGGATTTAGCAGGTGAAGCACCAGATTCTTCCCTTATAACAGTTTCTGAATGTTCCATTGTGTATCAGTTCCCCAAATACAAAGGCAGCAGCAAAGAAAACAAATTGAGAAAACTGACTGAAGGTCCACAGAGTACAAAAAAACTTTAGCGAACAAACCAATGTAGACCACCACAATCCTTCGATAAAACACTAATTTAATATGACAAGGCAAAATTCAACAAGCAGTTTTTAACTCAGATAAGCGGTTTTGGGCTATGCCCTTCTTCAGATGAAATAAAAACAATCTTAGTCACATTTAAATACCTAATTCAAAACAGTTTCCAACCAATCAAAATTTATACTGCACCCTCCTATCTTTGAGGGTGGGTTTCATAAGAACAAATTAATTTAGTCCTGGTGTCCTATGGGCTAAACGCTCAATTATCCACTTTGCTTCTTCTCTCTCAGTGGCATCTACTAGGCTACCCTTTCTTATACTAGGAAATACATTTGCAATAGCTCTAAATCTAAACTGATGGTCATTATTTACTTCTATATGTTTATAAAGTGCATTGTGCATATTTCTAGTTCTTATGCATGAAAGATGTTGCAGAATTCTAACTTTAAACATATTATTTGTTTTCCCACGTAAAATGCTTTGCATTGCTGACACTCAGCTAAAAAAATTAAATTATTTGTTCTAAAATGAAATAATTTCCCTGTTACTGGATGCTTAAAAACAATCTCTTTATTAATACAGTGACATGCTTTGCATAGCCCACATGGTTTTGTACCTACTTGACAAATGGAACTTTTCTTGTGGTTACTCTTTTCTTGTGTTAAAATGTCTTTCAGATTTGTATTTCTTCTAAATCCAAATTTGGGTTCTATCCCTACTATTTCTTTTATTTTATCATCAGATAAAAGTATATGCCAATTTTTCTTAATAATGTCACATACACCATGTATATTACTACTATACGTGAATGTCATTCTATTAAATGCAAATTTATGGCCATGTTGCTCTTCTGATGAAATTGTCTTTAATGAAGATACAGATTTTCTATGTATATTACCCTGACTTAATTCACTTACTATCAACCTCTCATTATAATCTCTATTTTTAAAAATATGTTCCATATTCATCAATTCTACCTCAAAATCACTATCTTTAGTACAAAGGGCTAGGGGGCTGAAACAGATGGAAAAAGCAACTATTTCTTTATAGACATTTTGTGGACGATGTTTTTATTTTATTGGAAGGGAAAAAGAGAGAACTAGTACTTTTCATAGAATATTTGGAACATACCACAACTTTTTTCAAATTTTCTCTCACATGCTCAGATGAAGCTATAGATTTTCTGGATGTCAGAATTAAAAAAGAAAGATCTGCCTTTGTTACTTCCTTGTTTCGAAAAGAATGCTGGAAAAATAATTTACTTACTTATGATAGTATGCACCCCAGATATACATATAAGAATATAATAAGGGGTCAGGTAAGTAGAGCCTCAAGGCTTTGTACTAAAGATAGTGATTTTGAGGAAGAATTGATGAATATGGAACATATTTTTAAAAATAGAGGTTATAATGAGAGGTTGATAGTAAGTGAATTAAGTCAGGGTAATATACATAGAAAATCTGTATCTTCATTAAAGACAATTTCATCAGAAGAGCAACATGGCTATAAATTTACATTTAATAGAATGACATTCACGTATAGTAGTAATATACATGGTGTATGTGACATTATTAAGAAAAATTGGCATATACTTTTATCTGATGATAAAATAAAAGAAATAGTAGGGATAGAACCCAAATTTGGATTTAGAAGAAATACAAATCTGAAAGACATTTTAACACAAGAAAAGAGTAACCACAAGAAAAGTTCCATTTGTCAAGTAGGTACAAAACCATGTGGGCTATGCAAAGCATGTCACTGTATTAATAAAGAGATTGTTTTTAAGCATCCAGTAACAGGGAAATTATTTCATTTTAAAGCAAAAGCCAATTGTAGAACAAAGAATATAATTTATTTAGCTGAGTGTCAGCAATGCAAAGCATTTTACGTGGGAAAACAAATAATATGTTTAAAGTTAGAATTCTGCAACATCTTTCATGCATAAGAACTAGAAATATGCACAATGCACTTTATAAACATATAGAAGTAAATAATGACCATCAGTTTAGATTTAGAGCTACTGCAAATGTATTTCCTAGTATAAGAAAGGGTAGCCTAGTAGATGCCACTGAGAGAGAAGAAGCAAAGTGGATAATTGAGCTTTTAGCCCATAGGACACCAGGACTAAATGAATTTGTTCCTATGAAACCCACCCTCAAAGATAGGAGGGTGCAGTATAAATTTTGATTTGTTGGAAACTGTTTTGAATTAGGTATTTAAATGTGACTAAGATTGTTTTTATTTCATCTGAAGAAGGGCATAGCCCGAAAGCGCTTATCTGTGTTAAAAACTGCTTGTTGAATTTTGCCTTGTCATATTAAATTAGTGTTTTATCGAAGGATTGTGGTGGTCTACATTGGTTTGTTCACTAAGAATTATAGCAATTTGATTGGCCTTTTATGGTTGTAATGTTCTGAAATGGGTACTTTTGTCATTATTGGTTCATTTTGTTTTACTGCTTACTGGAAAAATGTTCAAAACTACAAATGTAAAGCACTCTAACAAATATTATTTTATTAAACAATGTCGGTATATTAAACAAGAATCAGGAAGGAGAAGCAAAACATGCATTTATGCACAGTCTTAAAAATGTGCGCTGGTGACATGGTTTGAAAACAGCCCGGGGCCCAAGGTACACTTCCCCCACTGGCCAAATGCATTTTCAGTGAATGTTAGTTTCAGTGAATAAGGGTTTCAATGGAAGAGACATTTACTGTTGCTCATGCTTGGTCTGTTTTCAGTGTGAGACTCTTTTGGCTATCAATGTTTGTATTCTAAAAGTTGAAATAAGTTTTTAAATGAAATATAATTCTTTGTAATCATTGCAAAAGTAAAGAAAATAGTATGCACATTGACAGGTGTGAACAGGTAACTGGGTAGAGGCAATCAAGTAATAGGATAGTAGAATGGCTGGGGGCTGATCTATTACCCTACCTAGAGCTCCATTTGTCTTTGATCCAACTTTGCTAAACCTCTAGCTGCACTTTTAACTGTATTACCACTTTTAGTTCTGACCCAAGAATATCTACATGCTTAGTATTCATAGGATGTATTGTTACTAATCGTACTGAAACTAATTTGTTCTACTAAATATCAGCCAGCCTTTAACATTGATACTGAACAGGGTGATTTCCGTTCTTTTCCTGAACTTGCTATATAAATTTAGCCTACTTCAGTCAACCATTCATATCTTTGGTTAGTGGCTACTTCTGACTGACTCCTTTTAACATTTAAATAATCAGCACCCATCTCTTGAAGCAAGTAATTTAATATGTGATGCATTTAAACTACAATTGCTTAGCTCAGAATAGCACCTTTATGACCTGCTGCATACCAGTTATTGTTGCAGTTATTTCCAGACAACTGTTCAGTCGTGTTGGGTTGGCTAAGTATATTTCTTATGATCTAGGCTAAAGTTGCATAATTTAGCTACAGTGGATATAAAAGTGTACACACCCCTGTTAAAATGCCAGGTTTTTGTGATATAAAAAATGAGACAACAATAAATAATTTCAAAATATTTCCCACCTTTAATGTGATATATAACCTGTACAATTCAATTGAAAAACAAACAAGTCTGTTAGGAGAAAATATAAAAAATAAAAAAACATACAATAAGCTGGTTGCATAAGTGTGCACATGCTTAAACTAATACTTTGTTGAAGCACCTTTTGATTTCATTACAACAGTCGTCTTAGGTAGGAGTCTATCAGCATGGCACATGTTGACTTGGCAATATTTATCCACTCTTCCTTGCAAAAGCACTCCAAATCTTATCAGATTGTGAGGGCATCTCTTGTGCACAGCCCTCTTCAGACCACCCCACAGATTTTCCATTGGGTTTAGGTCTGGGCTCTGGCTGGGCCATTCCAAAACTTTAATTTTCTGCTGGTGAAGCCATTCTTTTGTTGATTTGGATACATGCTTGGAGTCATTGTCTTATTGAAAGATGAAATTCCTCTTCATCTTCAGCTTTCTAGCAGACACCTGAAGGTTTTGGGCCAAAAGTGACTGGTATTTGGAACTGTTCATAATTCCCTCCACCTTGACTAAAGCCCCAGTTCCAGCTGAAGAAAAGCAACCCCAAAGCATGGTACTGCCACCACCATGCTTTACCATGGTGTTGATGTTGTTTTGGTGATGTGTTGTTTTTGTGCCAAACATACCTTTGGAATTGTGGCCAAAAAGTTCTACCTTGGTCTCATCAGACCATAACACGTTTTCTTACATGCTTTTGGGAGACTTGATGTATTGTTTTGCAAATTTTAGCTGGGCCTGGATGTTTTTCTGTGTAAGAAAAGGCTTCCGTCCAGAAATATGGAGAATATGGGAGATTGTTGCCACATGTAGTTCACAACCAGTTCTTACCAGAAATTCCTGCAGCTCCTTCAGTGTTGCTGTAGGTCTCTTGGCAGCCTCCCTGACCAGTTTTCATCAGTTTTGGAGGAATATCCAGTTCTTTGCAACATCACTGTTGTCCCATATTTTCTCCACTTTTTGATGACTGTCTTCACTGTGTTCCATGGTATATCCAATACTGTGGGAATTTTTTTGTACACTTCTCCTGACTGATACCGTTCAATAATGAGATCCCTTTGATGCTTTTTAAGCTCTCAGTGAACCATGGCTTTTGCTGTAGCAGGCAACTGAGTAAATGTCAGGAAAATCCTACTAGGACAGCTGAACTGCAAAGACAGAAACAAGAAAATTCCAAAACCCTCTCTGCTTGGGAAAGATATATACTGCAGTGGAACTGAACTCAGTCAGACTTTTGGCCTATAAGGCAGAGTCAGACTGAGAATAGTCAGCGGCTTTAGACATCTGCAAAAATTCAGACTTCAGATTTCATTTATTATTCTTGCTCAAGTCATTCTTGGAAGGCTGTTTGCAGCCAGCTGATCCTTTGGTCAACTGGTGCCCTAGGCAGAAGGTCTCCACAGTGCCCCCAACACCACATGGTGCCCCTGTCCTGGTCTTCCTACACTATCCAGATTACTGGAAAAGCTCCCCTGCTAGAGCTGTGCCCTAGTTGGCCACCTAGTTGGCCTATGCCTAAGGCTGGCAATGGCTGGCAAGCAGACAGGCATTGAAAGAGCCCTTTTGAAGGACTGCCATAGCTTCCACACTCTGGAAAAGGAACCAAAGACTGTGATATTGCACCATGCCAATTCTAGGACTGGTAAATCCAAAAACTAAACCCATTCCCATTCCCATTGAGGGAAAGTGGAGTGTGCCAGACATGGGCATTTAACCTGGACTCCCTGCAAATGAATTGGACTTTTGCCTACATGAAGTCAACATCAAGTGCAAGCAATTAACGGTTTTGTGGATCTCTGAAAGAGAGAGTAGATAGAGAATGCAGAACTATTTCACAGTGTCCTCGAGGACCAAAAGACTTTTAAGTATAAACTAAACACTGACTTGTTGATATATTGCATGCCTTACCATACTGCCAGGAACTAATATAACTAATGTGATGTTTTTATGACTTTCATGCTGTACAGCAAGTTGATTTTTATTGACTGAAAGCTGCTTGAAATTAAGTTCATACTGCATTTCTTATGTGCTAATAAATTTTATTTTTATATAAAATTCAACTTGGTGTATGTTAACTGTTTTAATTTTGGCTTGATTGTAACCAAGAACAATAGGATTTGGAAAGGGGGACAAATAAGTGTTGAGCTAGCTTATTCTCACCCATAGACAAATGCATTGGTTGTAATATAAAGTATTACATTTCAGACAAATGCATTGGTTGTAATATAAAGTATTACATTTCAGACAAATGCATTGGTTGTAATATAAAGTATTACATTTCAGACAAACGCATTGGTTGTAATATAAAGTATAACATTTCAGACAAACGCATTGGTTGTAATATAAAGTATTACATTTCAGACAAATGCATTGGTTGTAATATAAAGTATTACATTTTGGACAAATGCATTGGTTGTAATATAAAGTATTACATTTCAGACAAATGCATTGGTTGTAATATAAAGTATTACATTTCAGACAAATGCATTGGTTGTAATATAAAGTATTACATTTCAGACAAATGCATTGGTTGTAATATAAAGTATTACATTTCAGACAAATGCATTGGTTGTAATATAAAGTATTACATTTCAGACAAATGCATTGGTTGTAATACAAAGTATTACATTTCAGACAAATGCATTGGTTGTAATATAAAGTATTTCATTTCAGACAAATGCATTGGTTGTAATACAAAGAATTAAATTTCAGACAAATGCATTGGTTGTAATATAAAGTATTACATTTCAGACAAATGCATTGGTTGTAATATAAAGTATTACATTTCAGACAAATGCATTGGTTGTAATATAAAGTATTATATTTCAGACAAATGCATTGGTTGTAATATAAAGTATTACATTTCAGACAAATGCATTGGTTGTAATATAAAGTATTACATTTCAGACAAATGCATTGGTTGTAATATAAAGTATTACATTTCAGACAAATGCATTGGTTGTAATACTTTATATTACATTTCAGACAAATGCATTGGCTGTAATATAAAGTATTACATTTCAGACAAATGCATTGGTTGTAATATAAAGTATTACATTTCAGTCTAATTGTTCTGACAATACACCCACATACAACCTAAGAAAATCTGAACCACTCAGGCCCTAAACACAAATCCTAGAATACAAACTGCATATCTCTGACCATGCATCCTCGTTTCATGGTCCCAAATTGTGGGAGTCCCTCTCATTTAAAATTAAAGACTCCACTCTTATTCCAAGTTCCTGACTCTACTAAAATCACATTTAGTTAATCAAGCAGAATGTACCTGTTACCCCTCAGGTCACATCACTTAAGTCTGCTTTATTTCTTCTCCAATCTTAACTCAACCACTGAGATCATTTGCTCTTGTTCACATTTCTAATCTATTCTACTCTAATTTCTCATATGTTCTGACACTTTTATACATATTGTAAACTGCATTATATTTACCATGTACCCAAAGCATTACTCTACCATGCTACTGTTTTACTGTCACATACTTTACTGTACTCTTGCCTAGTTTGTATGTGTGGTCAGTTTTTGATCCCAGGCCGAGACTGAAATTGGTCAGAATTGATAAGATCTCATCCCCTGTAAACAAATTCAAAAAATTAGTAAATAAATATTTTTTGGTTTAAGGGCTGAAAAATAAATATTTGATTGATTCAAATCAGAAAGGCAAATCTAAACATTAAATGCAGTCTGTCTCAAACAAGGTGTTTCTAAAAAACTACTGCATTCAGAAATTAAGTAAATGATTGCTACATTCACCCTTGAAAATATCTGCAGATAATTTCCTTTGTACTTGGTTCAGAAAGACACAAAATGCATTCAGCCATGTAGTGTGTTTCAACAAATGAAAAAATACTGCTCAGAATGTTGTCACATTGAGCTAGTAATCTGTCAGCTAGCTAGACATACAAGTGGATTGTAAAGCTCATCTTTTGGAAATACTGAAGAATAAAGTGAATAAACGTTTTTATTAAAATAATGAAAATTATGAAGAGTTGTTACAATAATAAATTATGCTGAATGTGGAAGACTGAGATGTTATGAGTAAAATGAAATGCTTGCCAACCCTCACAAGATGTGTCTGTAGAGTTGCTGCTGTTGGTATCATGACCATTCCACATAGAACTCACTGCAAAACAGAGCATGTAAACATTGGGAAATGAAATAGCATGATGACAGACTGTTTTACCAGAACAAAATGTTACAAATAAATAGGATCTCATGTGAGAAGTCAACACATAACACACTGAGAGAAAACTAGATGAATAAAACTCATTAAATACCATACACCCTGAAATTATGGGTGACTGAGACAAGAGCATTTTTGCAGGGGGACATGCTCCTCTCTAATCACCCATTGGGAGCTTTGCTACAATACCTCCTAAACATATATATATATATATATATATATATATATATATATATAGGTCTACTACACATGACTGAAATTTCATTTGACTGAAATTTCATTTGACTGAGACCGTAATATCAAAATTTCAAAATACTGAAAACTCACTTCACTGAAACTCATAAGACTGAAACCTTAGCAATGCTAAATGTTAGCATAGTAGTGGCAGCGTGTACACTACTGTAAGGAAAGTAAAAGGTATATGCCCTTTTCCCCACTGCACTGCGATCATGGAGTTAGTATATATAATTGGCGGTGTGTGGGTGGCACAACCCCCCACATTGGGGGGAGTGGCATAGCCCCCCCCCCCCCAGTTTGGTTTTATATTGTCCAGCTTCTGTTAAGAATGTACGTAAGTAGTTTTTAAGTTCTGGAAAGTGTTAGTCATTGGTGTTGTAAGTTTGCATGTCTATAGTTTATAATTTAGTATGCTGAAATATAGCATTGTTAAGGTTTCAGTCTTATGAGTTTCAGTCAAGTGAGTTTTCAGCCTTTTGAAATTTCGATATTATGGTCTCAGTCAAATGAATTTCAGTCAAATGAAATTTCGATCATGTGTAGTAGACCCATTTTGAATCATCGAAAGCTTGAAACATCAAAATTCTGATCATCGAGACCAGAATATCAAGTTTCAAACCATCAAAGATTCAAAGGGAACATAAAAAAAGAAAAAAAAACTCTAAAAACTATTTTATGCAAGGGGGGGGCTTCACCCCCGTGTACTCCCAACTTTAATATACCAACTCCGAGATCGCACTACAGTGGGGTAAAGGGAAATCTCCGTTTTAACACTATATGCAGAAGCACTAAACGGGAGATTTCCCGTACGCTGTCTGCAGTGCCATCACAGAAATGGCACATTCACAGACACAGTGTGCAGGGCACCTTGCTGCCCTGCAGAAACACTAGCTTTTTCCCTTTTTTACTTGCCTTTTTCTTCCCCTTGACAACATCAATGTTCTAAACACTCAATGATATGGTCTCTAATATATGAATTTCGATGTTTTCAACTGGAACCATATATATACATATATATCTATATATATATATATATATATATATATATATATATATATATATAATATATATATAGAAAATAACTCCACAGTTGCATGGCTATGAGTAAAATGAAACACCCTACGAGGTTCAAAACACATGTTTGCACTACTACACTCTCATAAGGTTGGGATAACAGTTAAGGTGTTTACCTTACAGATACAAGGTGCAGGGTTTGATTCTCACATAGGGTAATTGGCTAGGCTTAAACTGGTCCACAAGGGCAGTTAGCCTAGTACTAATCTATAAACATATGAACCTATACAACAGTGCATAATGCAAAAACATTCAAGGGGTGCACAATTTGGGGCATTACAATTGGGAGAAATACATTCTGTGAGATACTATTGACTAAACTGTAGTCCCCAACAAATAATACTATTTCTGGGCAAGTAGATGTTCACTATTTCTGAGTTATTGTAGATTATACAATGATTGGCTATTAATATTCGAAAATTAGCATGCTGATTGTCCAGCCCAACCAGCGTGCCCATTGTAAATCCCAGAATATATCAATGGAAAAAGGTCCAATCACTAGGACGTCTTTTCTTTCATATATTCCATAACTTTTATTTATTTTTTTTAACAAAAATTTTAAAAAATCTGTAGTCCGAACTCTGGACATATCAGAGAGGCAGCATGGAGGAAATACAAAGAAAATCAGGTATGTTATTTAAAAACTGAAGACACTTTACTGATTTTCTTTGCATTTCCTCCATTCTGTCTCTCTCTCCTACCCATAAAGCAGCCGAAACTTTTTTTTTTAATAAAAAAAAAAGAAAACAAAAACAGAGTAAAGGAGACTTTCTTTTCTCTGTTGCTTCCTTTTCAAAGGATTGATGTACTGGGTATGTGTGGGAATGCAAGTCCCATATGCATGCACAGTACATCAAAACAAGGCAGCAGGATACCACCATCCATCGAAGAACAATATGGCGCTGATATACAAAGACATTCCCCAGGATTCACGAAGCCTCTGTGTAAGAGTTATAACTCTTACACGGAGGCTGCAGTTAAACGGAGTGATGTCAGCATGCTTTGCATATTCATGAGAACATGCTGAATCACACCTAAGTCTAACACAGTCCGTGTAAGACAGTAGGGGGCGTGTCCGTAGGCTGAGCCCTGCAAGCGGACACTCCCCCAGAAGTGTAAAAGTGCCCAAAGTAAACACCCACAACAGAGTCCACGGAAATGTGAATAAACACAACAGAACACATGCCCCCACAGACTATGAACATAAAATATATATAAATGAACATGTTATATATTTTTTTTAAATTGTAAAGATGTTTAACCGTGAGTGCGCTCGTTTGCACGGGCATGCCCGTATTGCAGCTACAGTTAGCAGTCAGTGGGAAAACATATAAGAACTAAATATGCAAAATAAGCCAGGAAGCAATAGCGTAGCGGTAGAGATGTTGGCTGAAGAGCAGGCATTCATGGTTCGAGCCCCCACAACACCAATTTTTTTTTTTCAAAATAAGCAGGAAACAAGTCCCTGACAAATATGTACACATAAAACCCCAATATATGTAAAATGTAATGAAATAGCCCATTTATAGTGAAGACATGTGAGGTAACAAAAGAAGAAAAAATGCCAGATGTGCTCATAGCTGAGCTACAGTTTAACAGAGTGAGTGCATGTGCCCATAGATGAGCAGTGGTTTAACTGGCGCAAAATGAGTGCCCGTAGCTGAGCAGTGGTTTAACACGCTAAATCTATGTGCCCCTAACTGAGCTGAGCGTAATATGCATGCCGATAGCCAAATGAGGCTTAAACCAGCATACCCCGTTTGCGCGGAGCTGCGCACCACGCAAACAAACTAACCGATGGGCAACGTTGAGCAAGCCATATCAAAACTGCCTTTACACAGACACACCCCTCAGCATGTCTAGACAGTCATGAAAATAAAAAGCAGTGGCCAGGTTCGAACCCCGGATACTATACACCATAGTCAAGGCATAGAACCACTAAGCCATGACAGCAGTACCTGTAAATGCAATAATAGCTAATATATAGGAATGAATACAAACTAGAGCATGACAATGCAGGTTTACTGAAGTTGATACAATTCCAAAATGGCCAATCACAGATATGTGCAGGAAAAACTGACTATATAAGCCCCATAGGCGGGAATACACAGCATAAACAATTGTAGAACTGACCTGCAGGCAGAATGACAGGAGTAGGAGAGGGTAGTCACTTTTGAGCACAGAGGTGGGGTGTTGAGGAGTCCAGGTACATGGTCTGGCTCCTAGTCCATAATCATGAGGCCCAACTCATGCAGGGCCAGGTCCTCTGGGGAGCATACAGGGCTGAGGCGTGGGACCGGTTGGCTCATGATCTCATCAGTGCCACAGGGATTCCAAGGACTGGTGAGCAGGTCCGTCACCACCATGCGGACCTGAAGAGACGCAAGCAGGACCAACTTAACCTTTGGATCCAGGAGGCCCGGCAAACACCCAATGTCCCACTACTGAGTAAGTAACATTTAATTATGTATGTAAGAAATTAAACTAGCTGATATTATGGAGATGTGTATTCCAGTATTACTTCATTTATATTACAGCTGCAGGTGTCCATTCTGCGAACCGCAGCGCCTATGGCGATAGGCTGGTGCGGTTGTGCTACCAGGCAGGTCAGTAATCCACTACCAGTAACTGTAAAGAAATATAAAAGTATGACAGTCAGCAAAAGAGTGCAGTGTAGTCAGTAAGGAATAAAATCTGCAAGTAACAGTGTGAAAGTGTATGCAAGTATTGCTTGATTACAAAAGTGTGTTTCAGCCTGTAAGTTTAACCTAAACATGAAACTGTCCAACATATATTCTGAAATAAAAATGCCCTGCCTGTAAGAAAATAGTACACAACCTGCAGCAGGCTGAAAAGTATAGCTGCAGAAGATGATGAAATCACATGTGTGAAATATATCCCTGTGGAAATACTGAAACATGACAGAAGTGAGACTGCTGGAAAGGAATGTAATAACTACTGGTAAAACATGTCAATAAAGCCTAGAAGTACCATCCTGAATAGTAAAATGAAAGCAAGTGAGAGAGTGTGAGAAAGTGTCATGAATCCAGCAATACAGTAGTAATAACCCCTGAATAAAGTATACTGCAGTCAAGACAGAATGAAATGCATGTGAGATTCAAAACCAAACAGCAAAATCTGTTCAAAGTGTTTCTGCATCTGGAATGTGTATCCCAAAATCTGGATATGTTGCTCTCAGTCTGCAATATGCAGATAGGATGTTTATCTGATATACCAAACATCCACACTTGTATACAGCTATATAAAGCAAATGTAGCAGGATGATGTAGCTGAACAAAGCTAGATATGAATGTGTATGAAGAACCATAAAATGTATATTGATGTTGCAGTAACAGTCCTATCACCAAGTTGAAATAGTTATCATATAGGAAACTGTAGTTAGAACAGCAGTGTGTATATAACTGTAGCTATTAGAAATGTACAGCATATGTATTGTTATTCGAAGGTGTTAATATTACTTTCTTCACCCCACCCTATAACCACATAAAACCCATTCCACGTGAAAATGGTATGTGCAATCACAATTAACACCCCTGGACGTTTGTCCTGTTGGGTCATATATATTTGCATGTCTGTTGATGCATCTGCCCTGTTCATACATCCACACCTGATGGCCTGTTGCCACCAATTAACCCTGCATGTTGTTGGACTGTGTATTTCTGTTCAAATTATGCATGTGTTATGCACGCTGTTCAATGGTGTGAATATCTGGGTGTTTGATTAATGGGAATACTAATGCATGCTGTTACAACTAATTGTGAATGGTATTATATGTCACTAACCCAAACTGTCATGACATAATGCAAAACATAGTACGACAGGGAAGGCGGGTTCCAGCGGACCCACCTCTCCCACCTCAGCTGGCGAGTGCACCTGGCACTAGTGCCGAATCCGGACCCTCCTCCGGTGGCCCTTTAGTACAAAGGGCTAGGGGGCCGAAACAGATGGAAAAAGCATCTATTTTTTTATAGACGTTTTGTGGACGATGTTTTTATTTTATGGGAAGGGGAAAAGAGAGAACTAGTACTTTTCATAGAATATTTGGAACATACCACAACTTTTTTCAAATTTTCTCTCACATGCTCAGATGAAGCTATAGATTTTCTGGATGTCAGAATTAAAAAAGAAAGATCTGGCTTTGTTACTTCCTTGTTTCGAAAAGAATGCTGGAAAAATAATTTATTTACTTATGATAGTATGCACCCCAGACATACATATAAGAATATAATAAGGGGTCAGGTAAGTAGAGCCTCAAGGCTTTGTACTAAAGATAGTGATTTTGAGGAAAAATTGATGAATATGGAACATATTTTTAAAAATAGAGGTTATAATGAGAGGTTGATAGTAAGTGAATTAAGTCAGGGTAATATACATAGAAAGTCTGTATCTTCATTAAAGACAATTTCATCAGAAGAGCAACATGGCTATAAATTTACATTTAATAGAATGACATTCACGTATAGTAGTAATATACATGGTGTATGTGACATTATTAAGAAAAATTGGCATATACTTTTATCTGATGATAAAATAAAAGAAATAGTAGGGATAGAACCCAAATTTGGATTTAGAAGAAATAAAAATCTGAAAGACATTTTAACACAAGAAAAGAGTAACCACAAGAAAAGTTCCATTTGTCAAGTAGGTACAAAACCATGTGGGTTATGCAAAGTATGTCACTGTATTAATAAATAGATTGTTTTTAAGCATCCAGTAACAGGGAAATTATTTCATTTTAAAGCAAAAGCCAATTGTAGAACAAAGAATATAATTTATTTAGCTGAGTGTCAGCAATGCAAAGCATTTTACGTAGGAAAAACAAATAATATGTTTAAAGTTAGAATTCTGCAACATCTTTCATGCATAAGAACTAGAAATATGCACAATGCACTTTATAAACATATAGAAGTAAATAATGACCATCAGTTTAGATTTAGAGCTATTGCAAATGTATTTACTAGTATAAGAAAGGGTAGCCTAGTAGATGCCTCTGAGAGAGAAGAAGCAAAGTGGATAATTGAGCATTTAGCCCATAGGACACCAGGACTAAATGAATTTGTTCCTATGAAACCCGCCCTCAAAGATAGGAGGGTGCAGTATAAATTTTGATTGGTTGGAAACTGTTTTGAATTAGGTATTTAAATGTGACTAAGATTGTTTTTATTTCATCTGAAGAAGGGCATAGCCCAAAAGCGCTTATCTGTGTTAAAAACTGCTTGTTGAATTTTGCCTTGTCATATTAAATTAGTGTTTTATCGAAGGATTGTGGTGGTCTACATTGGTTTGTTCACTAAGAATTATAGCAATTTGATTGGCCTTTTATGGTTGTAGTGTTCTGAAATGGGTACTTTTGTCATTATTGGTTCATTTTGTTTTACTGCTTACTGGAAAAATGTTCAAAACTACAAATGTAAAGCACTCTAACAAATATTATTTTATTAAACAATGTCGGTATATTAAACAAGAATCAGGAAGGAGAAGCAAAACATGCATTTATACACGGTCTTAAAAATGTGCGCTGGTGACATGGTTTGAAAACAGCCCGGGGCCCAAGGTACACTTAGTCCACCACTGGCCAAATGCATTTTCAGTGAATGTTAGTTTCAGTGAATGAGGGTTTCAATAGAAGAGACATTTACTGCTGCTCATGCTTGGTCTGTTTTCAGTGTGAGACTCTTTTGGCTATCAATGTTTGTATTCTAAAAGTTGAAATAAGTTTTTAAATGAAATATAATTCTTTGTAATCATTGCAAAAGTAAAGAAAATAGTATGCACATTGACAGGTGTGAACAGGTAACTGGGTAGAGGCAATCAAGTAATAGGATAGTAGAATGGCTGGGGGCTGGTCTATTACCCTACCTAGAGCTCCATTTGTCTTTGATCCAACTTTGCTAAACCTCTAGCTGCACTTTTAACTGTATTACCACTTTTAGTTCTGACCCAAGAATATCTACATGCTTAGTATTCATAGGATGTATTGTTACTAATCGTACTGAAACTAATTTGTTCTACTAAGTATCAGCCAGCCTTTAACATTGATACTGAACAGGGTGATTTCCGTTCTTTTCCTGAACTTGCTATATAAATTTAGCCTACTTCAGTCAACCATTCATATCTTTGGTTAGTGGCTACTTCTGACTGACTCCTTTTAACATTTAAATAATCAGCACCCATCTCTTGAAGCAAGTAATTTAATATGTGATGCATTTAAACTACAATTGCTTAGCTCAGAATAGCACCTTTATGACCTGCTGCATACCAGTTATTGTTGCAGTTATTTCCAGACAACTGTTCAGTCGTGTTGGGTTGGCTAAGTATATTTCTTATGATCTAGGCTAAAGTTGCATAATTTAGCTACAGTGGATATAAAAGTGTACACACCCCTGTTAAAATGCCAGGTTTTTGTGATATAAAAAATGAGACAACAATAAATAATTTCAAAATATTTCCCACCTTTAATGTGATATATAACCTGTACAATTCAATTGAAAAACAAACAAGTCTGTTAGGAGAAAATATAAAAAATAAAAAAACATACAATAAGCTGGTTGCATAAGTGTGCACATGCTTAAACTAATACTTTGTTGAAGCACCTTTTGATTTCATTACAACAGTCGTCTTAGGTAGGAGTCTATCAGCATGGCACATGTTGACTTGGCAATATTTATCCACTCTTCCTTGCAAAAGCACTCCAAATCTTATCAGATTGTGAGGGCATCTCTTGTGCACAGCCCTCTTCAGACCACCCCACAGATTTTCCATTGGGTTTAGGTCTGGGCTCTGGCTGGGCCATTCCAAAACTTTAATTTTCTTCTGGTGAAGCCATTCTTTTGTTGATTTGGATGCATGCTTGGAGTCATTGTCTTGCTGAAAGATGAAATTCCTCTTCATCTTCAGCTTTCTAGCAGACACCTGAAGGTTTTGGGCCAAAAGTGACTGGTATTTGGAACTGTTCATAATTCCCTCCACCTTGACTAAAGCCCCAGTTCCAGCTGAAGAAAAGCAACCCCAAAGCATGGTACTGCCACCACCATGCTTTACCATGGTGTTGATATTGTTTTGGTGATGTGTTGTTTTTGTGCCAAACATACCTTTGGAATTGTGGCCAAAAAGTTCTACCTTGGTCTCATCAGACCATAACACATTTTCTTACATGCTTTTGGGAGACATGATGTATTGTTTTGCAAATTTTAGCTGGGCCTGGATGTTTTTCTGTGTAAGAAAAGGCTTCCGTCCAGAAATATGGAGAATATGGGAGATTGTTGCCACATGTAGTACACAACCAGTTCTTACCAGAAATTCCTGCAGCTCCTTCAGTGTTGCTGTAGGTCTCTTGGCAGCCTCCCTGACCAGTTTTCATCAGTTTTGGAGGAATATCCAGTTCTTTGCAACATCACTGTTGTCCCATATTTTCTCCGCTTTTTGATGACTGTCTTCACTGTGTTCCATGGTATATCCAATACTGTGGGAATGTTTTTGTACACTTCTCCTGACTGATACCGTTCAATAATGAGATCCCTTTGATGCTTTTTAAGCTCTCAGTGAACCATGGCTTTTGCTGTAGCAGGCAACTGAGTAAATGTCAGGAAAATCCTACTAGGACAGCTGAACTGCAAAGACAGAAACAAGAAAATTCCAAAACCCTCTCTGCTTGGGAAAGATATATACTGCAGTGGAACTGAACTCAGTCAGCCATTTTGAGTCAGACGTTTGGCCTATAAGGCAGAGTCAGACTGAGAATAGTCAGCGGCTTTAGACATCTGCAAAAATTCAGACTTCAGATTTTATTTATTATTCTTGCTCAAGTCATTCTTGGAAGGCTGTTTGCAGCCAGCTGATCCTTTGGTCAACTAGTGCCCTAGGCAGAAGGTCTCCACAGTGCCCCCAACACCACACGGTGCCCCTGTCCTGGTCTACCTACACTATCCAGATTACTGGAAAAGCTCCCCTGCTAGAGCTGTGCCCTAGTTGGCCACCTAGTTGGCCTATGCCTAAGGCTGGCAATGGCTGGCAAGCAGACAGACATTGAAAGAGCCCTTTTGAAGGACTGCCATAGCTTCCACACTCTGGAAAAGGAACCAAAGACTGTGATATTGCACCATGCCAATTCTAGGACTGGTAAATCCAAAAACTAAACCCATTCCCATTCCCATTGAGGGAAAGTGGAGTGTGCCAGACATGGGCATTTAACCTGGACTCCCTGCAAATGAATAGGACTTTTGCCTACATGAAGTCAACATCAAGTGCAAGCAATTAACGGTTTTGTGGATCTCTGAAAGAGAGAGTAGATAGAGAATGCAGAACTATTTCACAGTGTCCTCGAGGACCAAAAGACTTTTAAGTATAAACTAAACACTGACTTGTTGATATATTGCATGCCTTACCATACTGCCAGGAACTAATATAACTAATGTGATGTTTTTATGACTTTCATGCTGTACAGCAAGTTGATTTTTATTGACTGAAAGCTGCTTGAAATTAAGTTCATACTGCATTTCTTATGTGCTAATAAATTTTATTTTTATATAAAATTCAACTTGGTGTATGTTAACTGTTTTAATTTTGGCTTGATTGTAACCAAGAACAATAGGATTTGGAAAGGGGGACAAATAAGTGTTGAGCTAGCATATTCTTACCCATAGACAAATGCATTGGTTGTAATATAAAGTATTACATTTCAGACAAATGCATTGGTTGTAATATAAAGTATTACATTTCAGACAAATGCATTCATTGTAATATAAAGTATTTCATTTCAGACAAATGCATTGGTTGTAATATAAAGTATTACATTTCAGACAAATGCATTGGTTGTAATATAAAGTATTACATTTCAGACAAATGCACTGGTTGTAATATAAAGTATTACATTTCAGACAAATGCATTGGTTGTAATATAAAGTATTACATTTCAGACAAATGCATTGGTTGTAATATAAAGTATTACATTTCAGACAAATGCATTGGTTGTAATATAAAGTATTACATTTCAGACAAATGCATTGGTTGTAATATAAAGTATTACATTTCAGACAAATGCATTGGTTGTAATACAAAGTATTACATTTCAGACAAATGCATTGGTTGTAATATAAAGTATTACATTTCAGACAAATGCATTGGTTGTAATACAAAGTATTACATTTCAGACAAATGCATTGGTTGTAATATAAAGTATTACATTTCAGACAAATGCATTGGTTGTAATACAAAGTATTACATTTCAGACAAATGCATTGGTTGTAATATAACGTATTATATTTCAGACAAATGCATTGGTTGTAATATAAAGTATTACATTTCATACAAATGCATTGGTTGTAATATAAAGTATTACATTTCAGACAAATGCATTGGTTGTAATATAAAGTATTACATTTCAGACAAATGCATTGGTTGTAATATAAAGTATTACATTTCAGACAAATGCATTGGCTGTAATATAAAGTATTACATTTCAGACAAATGCATTGGTTGTAATATAAAGTATTACATTTCAGTCTAATTGTTCTGACAATACACCCACATGCAACCTAAGAAAATCTGAACCACTCAGGCCCTAAACACAAATCCTAGAATATAAACTACATATCTCTGACCATGCATTCTCGTTTCATGGTCCCAAATTGTGGGAGTCCCTCTCATTTAAAATTAAAGACTCCACTCTTATTCCAAGTTCCTGACTCTACTAAAATCACATTTAGTTAATCAAGCAGAATGTACCTGTTACTCCTCAGGTCACATCACTTAAGTCTGCTTTATTTCTTCTCCAATCTTAACTCAACCACTGAGATCATTTGCTCTTGTTCACATTTCTAATCTATTCTACTCTAATTTCTCATATGTTCTGACACTTTTATACATATTGTAAACTGCATTATATTTACCATGTACCCAAAGCATTACTCTACCATGCTACTGTTTTACTGTCACATACCTTACTGTACTCTTGCCTAGTTTGTATGTGTGGTCAGTTTTTGATCCCAGGCTGAGACTGAAATTGGTCAGAATTGATAAGATCTCATCCCCTGTAAACAAATTCAAAAAATTAGTAAATAAATATTTTTTGGTTTAAGGGCTGAAAAAGAAATATGTGATTGATTCAAATCAGAAAGGCAAATCTAAACATTAAATGCAGTCTGTCTCAAACAAGGTGTTTCTAAAAAACTACTGCATTCAGAAATTAAGTAAATGATTGCTACATTCACCCTTGAAAATATCTGTAGATAATTTCCTTTGTACTTGGTTCAGAAAGACACAAAATGCATTCAGCCATGTAGTGTGTTTCAACAAATGAAAAAATACTGCTCAGAATGTTGTCACATTGAGCTAGTAATCTGTCAGCTAGCTAGACATACAAGTGGATTGTAAAGCTCATCTTTTGGAAATACTGAAGAATAAAGTGAATAAACGTTTTTATTAAAATAATGAAAATTATGAAGAGTTGTTACAATAATAAATTATGCTGCATGTGGAAGACTGAGATGTTATGAGTAAAATGAAATGTTTGCCAGCCCTCACAAGATGTGTCTGTAGAGTTGCTGCTGTTGGTATCATGACCATTCCACATAGACCTCACTGCAAAACAGAGCATGTAAACATTGGGAAATGAAATAGCATGATGACAGACTGTTTTACCAGAACAAAATGTTACAAATAAATAGGATCTCATGTGAGAAGTCAACACATAACACACTGAGAGAAAACTAGATGAATAAAACTCATTAAATACCATACACCCTGAAATTATGGGTGACTGAGACAAGAGCATTTTTGCAGGGGGACATGCTACTCTCTAATCACCCAGTGGGAGCTTTGCTACAATACCTCCCAAACATATATATATATATATATATATATATATATATATGTCTACTACACATGACTGAAATTTCATTTGACTGAAATTCATTTGACTGAGACCATAATATCAAAATTTCAAAATACTGAAAACTCACTTCACTGAAACTCATTAGACTGAAACCTTAGCAATGCTAAATGTTAACATAGTAGTGGCAGCGTGTACACTACTGTAAGGAAAGTAAAAGGTATATGCCCTTTTCCCCACTGCACTGCGATCATGGAGTTAGTATATATAATTGGGGGTGTGTGGGTGGCACAACCCCCCACATTGGGGGGGGGTGGCATAGCCCCCCCCATAGTTTGGTTTTATATCGTCCAGCTTCTGTTAAGAATGTACGTAAGTAGTTTTTAAGTTCTGGAAAGTGTTAGTCATTGGTGTTGTAAGTTTGCATGTCTATAGTTTATAATTTAGTATGCTGAAATATAGCATTGTTAAGGTTTCAGTCTTATGAGTTTCAGTCAAGTGAGTTTTCAGCCTTTTGAAATTTCGATATTATGGTCTCAGTCAAATGAATTTCAGTCAAATGAAATTTCGATCATGTGTAGTAGACCCATTTTGAATCATCGAAAGCTTGAAACATCAAAATTCTGATCATCGAGACCAGAATATCAAGTTTCAAACCATCAAAGATTCAAAGGAACATAAAAAGAAAAAACTCTAAAACTATTTTATGCAAGGGGCTTCACCCCGTGTACTCCAACTTTAATATACCAACTCGAGATCGCACTACAGTGGGGTAAAGGGAAATCTCCGTTTAACACTATATGCAGAAGCACTAACGGAGATTTCCGTCGCTGTCTGCAGTGCCAGCACAGATATGGCACATTAACATACACAGTGTGCAGGGGACCTTGCTGCCCTGCAGAAACACTAGCTTTTTCCCTTTTTTACTTGCCTTTTTCTTCCCCTTGACAACATCAATGTTCTAAACACTCAATGATATGGTCTCTAATATATGAATTTCGATGTTTTCAACTGGAACCATATATATACATATATATATATATATATATATATATATATATATATATATATATAATATATATATAGAAAATAACTCCACAGTTGCATGGCTATGAGTAAAATGAAACACCCTACAAGGTTCAAAATACATGTTTGCACTACTAAACTCTCATAAGGTTGGGATAACAGTTAAGGTGTTTACCTTACAGATACAAGGTGCAGGGTTTGATTCTCACATAGGGTAATTGGCTAGGCTTAAACTGGTCCATAAGGGCAGTTAGCCTAGTACTAATCTATAAACATATGAACCTATACAACAGTGCATAATGCAAAAACATTCAAGGGGTGCACAATTTGGGGCATTACAATTGGGAGAAATACATTCTGAGAGATACTATTGACCATACTGTAGTCCCCAACAAATAATACTATTTCTGGGCAAGTAGATGTTCACTATTTCTGAGTTATTGTACATTATACAATGATTGGCTATTAATATTCGAAAATTAGCATGCTGATTGTCCAGCCCAACCAGCGTGCCCGTTGTAAATCCCAGAATATATCAATGGAAAAAGGTCCAGTCACTAGGACTTCTTTTCTTTCATATATTCCATAACTTTTATTTATTTTTTTTAACAAAAATTTTAAAAAATCTGTAGTCCGAACTCTGGACATATCAGAGAGGCAGCATGGAGGAAATACAAAGAAAATCAGGTATGTTATTTAAAAACTGAAGACACTTTACTGATTTTCTTTGCATTTCCTCCATTCTGTCTCTCTCTCCTACCCAAAAAGCAGCCGAAACTTTTTTTTTTAATAAAAAAAAAGAAAACAAAAACAGAGTAAAGGAGACTTTCTTTTCACTGTTGCTTCCTTTTCAAAGGATTGATGTACTGGGTATGTGTGGGAATGCAAGTCCCATATGCACGCACAGTACATCAAAACAAGGCAGCAGGATACCACCATCCATCGAAGAACAATATGGCGCTGATATACAAAGACATTCCCCAGGATTCACGAAGCCTCCGTGTAAGAGTTATAACTCTTACACGGAGGCTGCAGTTAAACGGAGTGATGTCAGCATGCTTTGCATATTCATGAGAGCATGCTGAATCACACCTAAGTCTAACAAGGTCCGTGTAAGACAGTAGGGGGCGTGTCCGTAGGCTGAGCCCTGCAAGCGGACACTCCCCCAGAAGTGTAAAAGTGCCCAAAGTAAACACCCACAACAGAGTCCACGGAAATGTGAATAAACACAACACAACACATGCCCCCACAGACTATGAACATAAAATATATATAAATGAACATGTTATATATTTTTTTTAAATTGTAAAGATGTTTAACCGTGAGTGCGCTCGTTTGCATGGGTGTGCCCGTATCGCAGCTACAGTTAGCAGTCAGTGGGAAAGCATATAAGAACTAAATATGCAAAATAAGCCAGGAAGCAATAGCGTAGCGGTAGAGATGTTGGCTGAAGAGCAGGCATTCATGGTTCGAGCCCCCACAACACCAATTTTTTTTTTTCAAAATAAGCAGGAAACAAGTCCCTGACAAATATGTACACATAAAACCCCAATATATGTAAAATGTAATGAAATAGCCCATTTATAGTGAAGACATGTGAGGTAACAAAAGAAGAAAAAATGCCAGATGTGCTCATAGCTGAGCTACAGTTTAACAGAGTGAGTGCATGTGCCCGTAGATGAGCAGTGGTTTAACTGGCGCAAAATGAGTGCCTGTAGCTGAGCAGTGGTTTAACACGCTAAATCTATGTGCCCCTAACTGAGCTGAGCGTAATATGCGTGCCGATAGCCAAATGAGGCTTAAACCAGTACCCGTTATGCGGAGCTGCGCGCAAACAAGCTAACCGATGGGCAACGTTGAGCAAGCCATATCAAAACTGCCTTTACACAGACACACCCCTCAGCATGTCTAGACAGTCATGAAAATAAAAAGCAGTGGCCAGGTTCGAACCCAGGATACTATACACCATAGTCAAGGTACAGAACCACTAAGCCATGACAGCAGTACCTGTAAATGCAATAATAGCTAATATATAGGAATGAATACAAACTAGAGCATGACAATGCAGGTTTACTGAAGTTGATACAATTCCAAAATGGCCAATCACAGATATGTGCAGGAAAAACTGACTATATAAGCCCCATAGGCGGGAATACACAGCATAAACGATTGTAGAACTGACCTTCAGGCAGAATGACAGGAGTAGGAGAGGGTAGTCGCTTTTGAGCACAGAGGTGGGGTGTTGAGGAGTCCAGGTACATGCTCTGACTCCTAGTCCATAATCATGAGGCCCAACTCATGCAGGGCCAGGTCCTCTGGGGAGCATACAGGGCTGAGGCGTGGGACCGGTTGGCTCATGATCTCACCAGTGCCACAGGGATTCCAAGGACTGGTGAGCAGGTCCGTCACCACCATGCGGACCTGAAGAGACGCAAGCAGGACCAACTTAACCTTTGGATCCAGGAGGCCCGGCAAACACCCAACGCCCCACTACTGAGTAAGTAACATTTAATTATGTATGTAAGAAATTAAACTAGCTGATATTATGGAGATGTGTATTCCAATATTACTTCATTTATATTACAGCTGCAGGTGTCCGTTCTGCGAACTGCAGCACCTATGGCGATAGGCTGGTGCGGTTGTGCCACCAGGCAGGTCAGTAATCCACTACCAGTAACTGTAAAGAAATATAAAAGTATGACAGTCAGCAAAAGAGTGCAGTGTAGTCAGTAAGGAATAAAATCTGCAAGTAACAGTGTGAAAGTGTATGCAAGTATTGCTTGATTACAAAAGTGTGTTTCAGCCTGTAAGTTTAACCTAAACATGAAACTGTCCAACATATATTCTGAAATAAAAATGCCCTGCCTGTAAGAAAATAGTACACAACCTACAGCAGGCTGAAAAGTATAGCTGCAGAAGATGATGAAATCACATGTGTGAAATATATCCCTGTGGAAATACTGAAACATGACAGAAGTGAGACTGCTGGAAAGGACTGTAATAACTACTGGTAAAACATGTCAATAAAGCCTAGAAGTACCATCCTGAATAGTAAAATGAAAGCAAGTGAGAGAGTGTGAGAAAGTGTCATGAATCCAGCAATACAGTAGTAATAACCCCTGAATAAAGTATACTGCAGTCAAGACAGAATGAAATGCATGTGAGATTCAAAACCAAACAGCAAAATCTATTCAAAGTGTTGCTGCATCTGGAATGTGTATCCCAAAATCTGGATATGTTGCTCTCAGTCTGCAATATGCAGATAGGATGTTTGTCTGATATACCAAACATCCACACTTGTCTACAGCTATATAAAGCAAATGTAGCAGGATGATGTAGCTGAACAAAGCTAGATATGAATGTGTATGAAGAACCATAAAATGTATATTGATGTTGCAGTAACAGTCCTATCACCAAGTTGAAATACTTATCATATAGGAAACTGTAGTTAGAACAGTAGTGTGTATATAACTGTAGCTATTAGAAATGTACAGCATATGTATTGTTATTCAAGGTGTTAATATTACTTTCTTCACCCCACCCTATAACCACATATAACCCATTCCACGTGAAAATGGTATGTGCAATCACAATTAACACCCCTGGACGTTTGTCCTGTTGTGTCATATATATTTGCATGTCTGTTGATGCATCTGCCCTGTTCATACATCCACACCTGATGGCCTGTTGCCATCAATTAACCCTGCATGTTGTTGGACTGTGTATTTTTGTTCAAATTATGCATGTGTTATGCACGCTGTTCAATGGTGTGAATATCTGGGTGTTTGGTTAATGGGAATACTAATGCATGCTGTTACAACTAATTGTGAATGGTATTATATGTCACTAACCCAAACTGTCATGACATAATGCAAAACATAGTACGACAGGGAAGGCGGGTTCCAGCGGACCCACCTCTCCCACCTCAGCTGGCGAGTACACCTGGCACTAGTGCCGAGTCCGGACCCTCCTCCGGTGGCCCTGTGCCACCTGCAGGTGGAAGCACTGCAGGGGATGGGGCTTGCCCCCCCTCTGCAAGTGTGGCCGGAGGAGAACCACCACTCACCCTCCGTAGCGTCCGGACTGTGGTGCGTAAGGAGATTCGGGACTCTGTTCTCGAGCCCCTATGCCAGCTCAAGGCACAGGTGGCGCAACTAACGGGCATGTGCCTGTTGCCCCACCTACACAGCCCCCAGCACAGCCCGTCCTGGGCAGTGAAGGAACAGTGGCAACTGCCTATGGGTGGGGATATCATTTCCACTGTTGCCATTTGTGGGCTCATGGGCTCTGGATATCCAAACCTCCATCCCCGTCAATTGTGTAACCCCCCCACACATGTCATACACCGCCCCTGTATGCGTCTTGTTTGTCTTGTCTGTTTACCTACCCAACCTACCTCCCCAGCTGTACCGACTTCCTTCACCTGACATACCACTCTCACCTGAAAAAAAAAGAAAAAAAAAGGGCACTCTGTACCCACAAAAAAATTATGCCCCATACATAGCTGCACATTCCGCACACATGTCTACTGGACATGGAACCTATCAATTACAATTGGCTGTACAACAAGTATTATTGTTGTCCTGACACCTCTCTCAGGAATGGAAGGTTTCAAATGTCACACCAAATTACATACATATGCACAGCTGTTGCTGATGAAGAAATGGGCAGCTATGGGCCTTACCTACATCCCTCCTGCACATCCCAAGCTTGTTTCCCTACTGTCTTACCCTCTTTGTGACCCCCTTTTCACCACTTTCCTGTCTCCCCATTTTCTTTTCTTTCAAAGAAAATAGAGCGGGTGTGCGCAAGAGTAAGCACGTTTAAGCGGTTGTAAGCGGGTGTGCGCTTGTGTGTGCAGAGCTAAACGCCAGTGCGCATGCGTGAGCTCCGCGCAAACCAGCGCTAACCTAGTTACAACTGCTTAAAAGTGCCTTAGTCACTTTGATTGACAGGTCCTGTACTCAGTTCAAAAGCAAAATAAAATCCCACTGTGAGTTCCGAACCCAGGACCTTGGAAACAGTAGTCTGCCTGACTTACCACTAAGCCATGACTCTTATACAAGAACATTGTGCTAACATAAATATTTCATGTAATAGTAGGAATGAATGTAAAGGGAATATAGATGTGTAGTACACAAAGCATGCCATTTAGAATTACTATCAAAACTAGTGGATTTCCATAATAGTAGTGTGTGAACAGAAACAGCCATGCTAGTTGGAAGCTAGTAGGTAATAATGTCACTATAGCACCTTGCAAGCCACACACACATACTTACAGCAGGATAAGCACTGCCCATACCCCACAACCTCTTACAGGAACACATCTGGACCAAGTAATAAAATATGTGGAGCAAAGGCCCAAAACCAGGGACACATTACAAATAATGTTACAACAAACGCAGACAGTTCAGAGAGTAACAGGGTCTGCACTTTGTGGGATGTTTGGAAGGGTATGCAGTCTGAAACTTGAATGTTTGTCACCATATTCTGACTTGAGCCCAGAGTGACTTGCCAGAAAAAGGTGTGCATGAGATATTGACCAAAATATGAGGCAGAAATGTGGACAACCTGCAAATATCTGTACACATGATGGGTCTGACACCACCATATCTGAATAGTTAAGAGCCTAGACATAGAAACAGTGAATGAATGACTTACAGGGATGCCCCACAGATCCCATGTGAAATGTACAAACAGTAGGCAGAAAGGTGTAACACATGCAATGGTAACTATGGAGTCCTGAAAGTATTCATCACTTGCATGGCAGAAAAAAATGTGTAGTAATACATATGCTCATGCTAGCCCACAGTCACAACTGCAGCATACCAGACATTTTAATGGGTGTACCCCACTGATATGTACCATTCCATGAGGCACATAACAGATGAACCTGAAAGTCTATGGGGCCTGCTCAGCAGCATACTCAAATACCCTAATAGATGTCAAGGCCCAAACCATGGCCAGACCACACTGCATGCTGTAACACCCTAGCAGATATAGCAAGCATTCCAAGGTGTGAATGTACATGGAAAATAGGAAAGCTACAGCAGCACACTACAGTCAAGACACCTAGCAGGCATACAAGTAGTGACTGTAAAGGGCAACTATTGAAGCCTTAGCAACAAAGTGCAAGCAAAAGTGAAAGAAAAGCACACACACACACATTAACAGTAGTAGTAGTTGTAGGTGTCAGTGTACATACACAGTTAGTACAGGAAACTGGAGAAATGAATGGAGGAATGTTAATCTACAACACACCTGGAAATATGAGAGAGATACCAACCTTTACACTCACAGAACATTGTCCACAGCATAACAGCATAGTCCCTGCCCTTAAAATCTGAAAGGGCTACGTCTATCTCACATACCTTTTTATAGCACTGTTCTGAAATCACAGTGAGAACTGCAATCAGTACACAACTGGCTGCATACAATTAACAAATGCTGGCTAACAATTGGTGCAGAGGCCATCACATGAGCATATGCAGATACCTACAAAAGTATGCTGTACTCCCAGTCCACACATGCAATACTTTCATTGCACCCTGAGAAGGACGTGAGAGACAGACAGAGAGAGAGAGAGAGACAGAGACAGAGAAAACTGCAATTAAGCCGACACAAACAAATTGTTCAGCAACAGCTACCTGAAAGCTGACAACTGGGAAGTGGAGCAGCAGGACAGAGAACCAGACAGCAACACAAGCAGCTGTGACAAACACAGGTAATGTAAAGTAATACTATAAAGGTCTACATACTGTGAACCCTCCATATGTGTCATTGGTCTGTATCCATATGTATATGAAGATGTGTAAAGGGCAGGGGACATACAGCAACTATCAGTGAAGGCTGTACATACATTTGTATGTGAGAGCATCTATGTGCACATATCAATGTTGGTTGATTGTAGGTTGTAGTGCCATGTACAAAGTAGGTTTCACAGTTATGTATGTTTAGCAGTATGTTAGTGTGTGTATACAGTATGGTAGACAAATATGTTGATATACCTGTCTAACATATGGATACGTATGTATGTCAACATATGTATGTGTGTGTGTGTGTATATATATATATATATATATATATATATATATATATATATATATATATATATATATATATATATATATATATATATATATATATGATATGCATATATGTATACATACATAGAGAGAGAGATGTAGGAATACATAGACAGATGTAGATAGAATATTGTACAAACATATCTATGTAATGCACACATACAGATATAGATATATGTAGATACATATACATAGAGAGACTGATCTGACTATCTACAGGTATGACTGTATATGACGACCTGCAACACAGCCTGTCCCACCCCCTCTGTCACTCACACCCCTCTGTGTCCCCTCCACATCTATAGCAATATATGTACATCAATATATATATGTGTATATGTATACGGACATCTATATATATATATATATATATATATATATTTATACATATAGGTATATCTATATACACACACACACACACACACACACACATATATATATATATATATATATATATATATATAGAGAGAGAGAGAGAGAGATGTATATAAATTCTGAGTGAGGCACATGTGTACAGATGTATTGCAACAGGTGCCTGGTGACAAAGGCATGGAGTGAACACCAGTGTCAAAACCAGAGTATCATACCACATTCCAGATCACCTACACCAGTAACCACCAGATATGTGATTGGCTGCCCACCACTGTATGTGTCAAGGGTGAACAGGGTCATAAATGTGTACAATAGTGGCCCCAATGATATTCACAGTGGCACACTATCCCTGGAATACCTGCACATGGTATATGTCAGCGGACATGGTGTGTCAGCTATGGACATGTAGGTCGGTGTACCCCTCCACACCACATAATGGATGCCATGGTATGGACCTCACATGACAGCTACAGATATGGAGAAGGACACAGTGACATGTACAACACTGTCACAATGCACTCAAACACATTACCAATGCACAGTGACTGACAACACCACATAGTACACATATGCTACCCACATAGAGGTTACCACTCCCGGATTTACATATGTAAGTCACACCCATGACAGATGTCCAACAACCATAGTAACACCTCACACCATCCACAACCTAAATGTCTGCTGTGTGTCGTCCGTGCCACTGCAATAGATTGCACATGTGGAGGTAAGAGTTCCTACCCACAGATAAGACATACCCTGCAATAAACCACACAGTGTTAAGAAGCAAGACTCCCCATGAGTACATGTCACACATACCCCTGCTGAATGTTAGTCAGATAGGTAATATGCCATATGAGTCACCCTGTGTAACTGTGTGACAGCAGCAGGTACCATCACACCACATGTGTCACAATGGTCAGGGTAGCAGAACAGTACGCTGCTGTAGTCCCAGGGGCAATAGCATATTATATAGTATTGTATTGCAATGTAATGTATTGTGTTGTATTGTATTGGTATGTTGAGGTGCCTCCTTCGTGGAGTGGAACCACTGCTGCTGTGCGCCAGTGTACAGGTACATATCCTGTAGTCAGGCTAGTGTTACATAGCACTTCTATATGTGTGTTTAGCTCCTGTCAGAGTTTATGTAGCATGCAACTGGGGATACCATCAGGTCCCATTCATGTTGTGTATTCTGCTGTCCTGAGGGTGGCTCTCACCTGGACATCTGTGATGACAGGGAGGTTACAGTCAGCTGGGATAACTATGTCTTATTTTGGCGGAGAGGGCGGGGTGACACCTGCACTGAACCTGTCTGCCACAATGTTGTTGATATCTGTGGTGTCAGTGAAATATTTGTTGTTGTGTACTAACTATGGGCATAGAGGATGGATCCTGACCAGGTTGCTAACATAACTGAAGAAGGCCTTCTGGTTATCTGTAGTGTCCCTCTTGATTTCCCTCTCAAAGTTGCCCATGGATTTTGTATGATGGAAAATAGATCCTTACTAGTGCTGCTCAGACATGCCCTCGCTTTATGGAATTCTGCTCTGTCTTGCAGTAGCTTCCATCTTTTGTAATACAATCTGTCTATGGCTGGGGTCCACCAGACAGGATGCTGTCCCTTTGTGGAGAGTGTCTTGGTCATATATGGGATTGCATGATCCATGCATTCTCGGAGATGTCTGTAGAAAGCAATTGTGTAGGGGTCAGCATTGTGGGTTGTATCTGCCACTGGCCCAGTGGGCTGAAAGGATACCATGTCACTGTTACAAAGTGTAACGTTTTTAACTGTAATGTTATGCACTATAGTTGTTTGTGCTGGTGGTGGAGGTGGGATATGTATATCCAGGACAATCAGTGTGTGGTCAGCTCACAGTAGTTGATGATGTAGGCCATACAGTACCTAGATACAAACCCCCAGAGTGAGGAGGTGCTCTTGACCTGAATCAGTGTTCTGACTGCTGGGGTTTGGTAGTATGTCGTATGGAGTGTGCCAGGTACTGTTGCACAGTTGCTGGCTGAGCACTGATACCTGGCCATCTACATGTGTATCCACCAATAGACAGACAGATGCTACATATGTGAGATATGTTGTATCATAACAGTCGAGTAGCATGTGTAGTATGTGTGCCAAATTCTGCTGACATATATTGCTGATACCAGGTTATTTTCTTTCTCAGGTACATGGCCCACCAGCGGAATCCCACCTACTCCACAGCTGAGGATGAGGAGATACACCAGAGCCTGGTGCGGGATTATGCAATACTCTTTTCCTGCACCAGCCAGAATCAGCAGGAGAGGGCTGCACTGTGGCAAGACCTTGTCCGTCGGGTAAATGACATAGGCACGCATAATAGGACATATGAGCAGGTACGACATCACTGCAGTGATTTAATCAGACATGTCCATCAGTGTGCATCGGATATCCACAGACAACAGGTCACCACAGGTGGTGGGGTGGCTACACATCCCCCACTCACCAGACTGGAGGGACTACTCATGAGTGTAGTGGCTCCAGTCCACCAGCAACAACAACAGCAGCAGACATGCATTATGATGGAGGCTGGAGTCACGCAGCAGCAAGACAGTGAATGTGCAGGTAATATGCCATATGTATAGTTGACTGTTGTGTACACTGGCAGTTAATGCATGTGTGAGGTGTGTCCTTGGTTTGTAGCTGTCACCATAGTATTTAATGTGCAAGTGTGATATCCTCAATATTAGCAGCTGACCTGTGAAAGGCAACTGTTGTACTACTGACCTGTATCATACTCAGTAACACTGGCACAGTTGTGCCCACTGACATTAGTTTCTTCACGTCTGCAAGACCCTCTGGTATAACAGCAATGCAGCCTATCCATGCTGGTGAGTGTGTATTAACAATTCCTGTAATAGTGTTGATAGTAATAGTACTATTTGGCACACTTAGTAGTGCTCTTTGTATGCATATAGGTGTGTCTGTGTCTGTGTGTTGATATCACGCATTCTGAGTACTGTACAATTGTGTGAAACTGTGTACATGTGTGCATGTGTGCATGTGTGCACCTGTGCATGTGTGCATGTGTGCATGTGTGCATGTGTGCACCTGTGCATATGTGCATGTGTGCATGTGTGCACCTGTGCATGTGTGCATGTGTGCACCTGTGCATGTGTGCACCTGTGCATGTGTGCATGTGTGCATGTGTGCACCTGTGCATGTGTGCATGTGTGCACCTGTGCATGTGTGCATGTGTGCATGTGTGCACCTGTGCATGTGTGCACCTGTGCACGTGTGCATGTGTGCACGTGTGCATGTGTGCACCTGTGCATGTGTGCACCTGTGCATGTGTGCATCACTGGTAATGTGTAGACATTGTAAACTGCGTTTCCTGTTTCCCTCCCACAGGTTCTGTTGCTGCTCTGGTGTCATGTAGCAGGGAACCTGAATCAGGTGCCGTGGGTACTGATAATGATGACATCTGTGTAATGGCACAGGAAAGTATGCCAGGGTCTGCCATTGGTCAGCCGATTGACAGTACACAGCTGTCGACCCCATCAATGCGCACAGTTATCCTGCCAATACACCCTTTGTCACCAATGTCCCTAGGTGATGGACAGCATACAGTGGGCATTGACCAGGGTCATGTGGTATCTGTGGCACATGCCTCCCCACACAGCAGCCATGGGCATGGCCCAGAGATGGTACCACACAGACAGATGTCCAGGGGTTCTCGTGGGAGCATCCGTGGGCATACTGCCCCTGTCAGATGTGCCCACAGAGGTCTTACAACCTCAGCTATGTTTCGGGCTGTCATGCAGCTACAGTCACATATGGAACGGTACACCAGACAGGGTCTGAGGGAGCTGACAGCATGTCGCACAGCCATGACTGACAGTATGCGTGACATTGCGGCTGCCATCCGTGATTTCACCGATGTCATAGACAGACGTTGTGGGGACATATTAGACCGGTTCCACAACTACATGTCCATGAGCCAGGGCAATGGTGGGTGGTTGAGGCATCGACATGGGCGTATGCCAGCAACAGCAGCAGCTGGCAGTTGTCGCAGACGACAGCAGGGCCGCGGCCACCCCCGTAGTGCCAGCAGCAGCCCCAGCAATGCTGGGTCTGTGCTGTCATCAGACTGCCCCAGGAGACCACGTGCACGTGGCTCTGGCCAGGCCCGACAGGGATCTGTGTCCAGTCAACGAACACCTGCTTCTGATGACAGTACCCAGTCTGGGTTGGTACTGGATATGGTCCGTAGCACCCCTGCAAGGCACAGGTACCGTGTCCATGGCCAGAGACACTGATCTGTATGACCTGGCAGGTACAGTCTGTGGCTGTCCACAAACACCAGTATATGGCAGCCATGAGGTGGAACTGTGTGCATCCATACACACATGCGAATTGAAAACACCTAGGGCTACCGCATACACGCACACACTGCATCAACATTGCCCCACCTAGTACTGCTGTCCCTAACCAACACACATACACATACATGTCAATTGGTGGTATCGGTGGCTGACTCAGGCATACCAAGTTCACATCCTATGCATATGATGAAACTGTGCCACCTCCTGCAATCTGTAACAACTGTGCAGGTACAGGTTAACATGTTGCTGATGCACAGGGTGACCACATAGATGTGTAGTAATAGTATCATGTTGTTAACAGTACAGTGTGCTGAATTAATTGTGGGTATATCACAGCATGCCTGATGCAGTAAGTGTGTGATTGTCATGTCCTGTTGTCTACACCCATGGTAAGTACCATAGTGTATCATCTGCACATGTTGGCATACTGGTGGTAATGATGTCAACAGAAGGCTACATACATAGGTAGCACAGGGGATAAGGTAATGAATGTAGTAATACACAATGATGAACATGTAAATTGCAAGTGGCATGTTGCCCACACTGGACTCTGCAATGCAGATGTTTGAGGATGTTGATATGTGTGCAGTACTACACGACTGGTACAGGACACACAGGAGCACCCTAGCACTGCATGCTCACATCTCATACCATGCTAGACAGCCCCAACACACATAACTAACTGTCACAGGAGGGAGAGTCCCCATATATGTCAGGGATACTGTGGTGGCAGGCCAGGTAGCATACATCCTACTATGTATGGAACCACTGAGTGAAGGCTCAGTGTCTGTTATTTGACATGTGTATTACTGCAGGTATGAGCACATGGGTTTCCATCCAGTTATTGTACATCCTTACAGTACATGGTATGTACACTTGTGTGCGCTGAGACTGGACCCTAGCCATCTGACCCGTGTATTTCCATGTACATGTGCATAGTGCCTGCATATTTGCAGTGTTACCTACTGGAACTGGTACAGCTTGTTTGTTGTACAATGGACTACATGCAGCCCTGTTTACTGTAGCTTTGTTTGCATGCATGTTTGCTTACAATTACCCTGGAATACTGATCCCACCTGCAATGCATAGTTATAGAGCTTCTGTGGACTCCTAGTGCCATCTGCATAGCTTACTATATGTATGTCCATGTCCCACTTGGCAGGATGTCACTGTTTGTCCTGTTCACATGTACATTGCCTGTGACACAGTGCATATGACTTACCTGGCATGTGTCCACGTGAGCAGTCATGTATGCTACTGCTAACTAATCACAGGCACTACACCTTCATATATTCATCTTCTGTTGAACTACCTGCTTCACTAGGGACGGCCTGCACCTGTCACCCCTGCGCTTTCAGATATTGGCAAAGGCTCTTGCTACCCCCATAGTGCCTATGTTAGGCAAGGCTCAAATGACAAACCCACCTTCATAGGTATCACAAGGGATAAGAAACTAAGAGTAATGCTACCCAACGCCAGAAGTCTAAACCTCCAGATGCATGCACCCAAAACACTCCTTGGCATGGAGAACATCAATATCTGTGCAGTAACAGATGCCTGGTTCAGGGCTACTGAGAGCACACCAGCACTACCAGGTTTAAACTGGTTGATTTCTTTGAAACAGTCACCAAGGCCATTGACGAGGGGAAGGTGGTTCACACAGCCTACCTGGACCTTGCAAAAGCCTTCACAACAATACCCCACTTAGGCATTCTAGAGAAGCTCACCAGCTTAAATATAAGCCCCTCTGTCACTAGATGGATTGCACAGTGGCTCAAGGACAGAACCCACATGGTTAGAATTGCTGGAGCCATGCCAGACTCCAAACCAGTTACGAGTTGTGTCCCACAAGGCTGAGTCCTGGGACCTCTCTTGTTTGGTATATATTTATTGGAGGTACAGGCCAACACGGACGGACTGTGGCTGACCAAATATGCAGATGACTGCGAACTGGCCACCATAATTGACTCTCCAGCCGACACAAGCATCTTCCAAAGGGGCATCATAGAAACAGACAACTTGTGCCAGAGCCATGGCCTTCAGATGAACAGTGTTTAGAAAGGGAATGTGTATCCTGTAGTCTGTTCACCTAGTTGCCAAAAGGGACATTGTCCTCACACACACTAACCCCCCTCAGCCAAAAACACACACTTACAGTACCAGAGAACAAAAGTCCTTCCAGGAGGCAGACAACAGCAATTTCCAATGTAGTTCAAGGAATAATCCACAAAAACTGTCTTCAAAAACAGCTCCACAAGGAGAAACAGGAACATTCAATTCTGATAAAACACAGCACTGCTTTATTCGAACCAAACACAAGCGCTTTCACTGCTGCTTCTTCAGGTGTATGAAAAAAGTTAAAATAGCACCTGTTTAAATACCACACAACTAAGCACATGATCAATTAGTTTAAAGGCAACATGTCACAAAAAACTTGCCTAAAGGATAAAATACAAAAAATACATTTAAAACACACATAAATATATATAACTAAATGTATAAAGTGCATAAATAAGTATACATAGAAAATAATAAATAATAAATAAAACTAATAAAAACAGTTACCTACGTAATTTCCTTTTCTTTAATGTTGGCTTCATGGGCATACTATCATTCAAACCATGGCCAAATGTAGCCCTCAGCATAACAATCCACCTAGCTTCAAGTTCTTCAGGTATGATATACTACTGACTGAGTGGCAGAAATTAAATATCTCTACTAGTTTGAGCTACCTTAACCTATTGATTGAAGCAGCAAGAAGGAGAGAAATTACGCTTATTGGCATTATAGATAGTAAATTTCAGCAGTTGGCAGCTAAGTATGAATGTGACATTTTTGAACAATTACTGAATGAAACTATGGGACATGTTTCGTCGTATAAACGGAAGTTAATGCAATTGAAAATGAGTAAATTACATAGAGACTGGAAGGATTTTCAATTAGGGCATATCTTCTCATGGCCCCGTATTTCTACAACTAATGGTAGTGAACCAGATTCCAACCTGGTTAATGAGCATAATGACGCAGTTCGACAACGTAATGACGTCAGTTCTCTGCGTCTTGAGCGAGTTCATTCACCAAAGTGAGGAGATGGTGTTAACATGAAAGTTCCAAGTGATACAGCGAATAATTTGAATAAAACAGGTCCTTCTGTTGTTTTGGTACCTGACGCTATCCCTAAAAAGAGAACTGTGGTAACTGTTGCTGAGGTTCATTCGGAACCTCATAGTGATGGTTCGAATCACTTATTGGCTGATATAGGTGGCATTGAAGGGAAGCCAGATGGGCGAGCTGATGCTCTGCTCATTCACAAGTTAAATTTTCCTTTACAGGTTCGAGACAGGTCCGTCGGGAGAACTGGTATGAAGAAGGAGAATGTTCAGAACAGGGGAAGAAGCACTACGAGCTACAAAAGGAAGAATGAAGAAAATATGGACAACATTTGGCCCATAAAGAAGGCCTTCCAACAGCAAGTAAGACATTTGTAACAAATTTGTCTAGTCATTATTTGACTGAATCTGAATATAGTGTTTTGAGTAAGGGACTAACTTTTATCCCTGTTTCAGATATGAATATAGTTGACTTGATTCTAGATTTTAAGTTGTTTACGAGAAATATAATGCTAAAAATTATGTATAGACAGGCGGCTGGTAATAAGCCTTCTGACTTCTCTAAGTTTGTTAAACCAAGTTGCTATACACCTATACTTTTGCCTATCATTAATGCTTTTGAACAAATATGTATCGCTGACATCTATGAAGTATATAACAATTCACAATGTGATAAGAGAACTTTTGGTAGGAATAATCTTAATAAACAAGAATCATGTGCTTTGCGTGATTTAGAGACGAATGACAAATTAGTTATACGACCAGCTGATAAGGGTGGCCGGATTGTGGTGTTTGATGCTGAATTTTATAATGAGCTTATGGGAGAAATGTTGTCAGATGTGAGTTTTTATGAACCCACAACTTTACAGAAAGTGAAGACCATGGCACTTTCTATTACTAATGAAATGAAGTTGATGGGGGAGTATGGATTTTTAAATTGTGAATTACAGAAGTATTTTTTGTTTGAGAATTATGTGATACCTCAGATACAGGGACTGCCCAAGCTACATAAGAATTTAGTTAGGCCCCCTATGAGACCAATTGTCTCAGGGGGTGGATGGTGTACTGAAGCTATTTCAATCTATTTAGATTTTAAATTAAAACCACTACTAGAGAAACATCAAACATTACTACGGGACACTGAACATTTTTTAAATGATTTATTTGTATGTACAGAGAATGTTAATAGGATGGATAGTGTGTTTTTAGTCACTCTAGATGTGGTTTCATTATTTACTGTCATCCCTAATTCTATAGGTCTTGAATATTTGAGCAGGTTACTGTCTTCTAGTGATTTATATAGGGGTGAAGATATAGCATTAATACAGGATTTGTTGAACATTGTTTTGGAGAATAATGTTTTTATGTTTGATGGTAAAGTATACCATCAGAAAAATGGTGCAGCTATGGGCAGTTCCTGTTCTAATAGTTATGCTAATGGGGTCATGTTGGCTTGGGAGATGGAATTCATTCACTCCAGTCCATATGAAGAGAACATTATTTTATATCGGCGATTTGTTGATGATCTTTTTATTTTGTGGGGAGGCACTGAGGATGAATTGTTAACTTTTGTTAATTATTTGAATGGGACTACCACCTTCTTGAAATTTACTTTGGGGTACTCTAAGTCAAGCATTAGTTTTCTTGATGTCTTAGTAGAGAAGAATGAATCTGGGGATATCTACACTAAATTACACAGGAAGGAATGTTATGTTAATAGTCTGCTCAGCAGGAATAGTATGCATCCGAGGCATGTGTTTACCAGTATTGTACAGAATCAATTTTTTAGAGCCTCTAGGCTGAACGTTAGGGATAGTGACTTTGAACAACAAATTAAAACCACCAGTGAGGAATTAAGGGGCAGAGGTTATGAAGGAAGGTTGGTGGAGGATAGGAGTTCTGAGGTTAGGCAACTAAGAACTAGTAGAGCTAAACCTTATTTCTCAGGTGGGGGATAAGAGGAAGAAGAATTTATTGAGTAGTGACACTAAGCTTGCCATGTGTATTCCGTACACTAGAGATGTTAGGAAGTACACCAATGTGTTTAATGAGCATTGGAATATACTGTTGACAGATCCGGCTTTGAAAGACATAATAGAAGTGCCCCGGTTTACTTTTAAGAACAAGAGAAATCTGAAGAGGAGGTTGTGTATACCTAAAAGATGTGGGTTGGATGATGTAGTTAGTGGTACTAAACCATGTGGTAAATGCAACCAGTGCACTCACATTTTAGAGGGAGTTTCCTTTCAATATCCTGACACCAAAAGAATATTTGATATAAGGGTTAATGCTAGTTGCTATACTAAGCATGTTGTTTATCTTGCGGTGTGCTCCCTGTGTCAAAGTTTTTATGTTGGAAAAACAGATAGGATGTTAAAGGAGAGAATCAGGGAGCATGTTTATCACATTGCCAAAGGCTCTAGGGTTAATGCCCTAGCAAAACATGCTATAGAGAAAGGTACCAACCATAGCTTCAAGTTCATGGTAATATCAAAAGCTATTGTCAGTGATGGGTTTAGTGACGTCAGAGGAAGAACTGAAGAACTTGAAGCTAGGTGGATTGTTATGCTGAGGGCTACATTTGGCCATGGTTTGAATGATAGTATGCCCATGAAGCCAACATTAAAGAAAAGGAAATTACGTAGGTAACTGTTTTTATTAGTTTTATTTATTATTTATTATTTTCTATGTATACTTATTTATGCACTTTATACATTTAGTTATATATATTTATGTGTGTTTTAAATGTATATTTTATATTTTATCCTTTAGGCAAGTTTTTTGTGACATGTTACCTTTAAACTAATTGATCATGTGCTTAGTTGTGTGGTATTTAAACAGGTGCTATTTTAACTTTTTTCATACACCTGAAGAAGCAGTAGTGAAAGCGCTTGTGTTTGGTTCAAATAAAGCAGTGCTGTGTTTTATCAGAATTGAATGTTCCTGTTTTTCCTTGTGGAGCTGTTTTTGAAGACTGTTTTTGTGGATTATTCTTTGAACTACATTGGAAATTGCTGTTATCTGCCTCCTGGAAGGACTTTTGTTCTCTGGTACTGTATTGTTTCTTTCAGTTTTACTTCTGGAGGTTATAGGAGCTCATTGGGAGTATATATTCTTCTTATTTAAAAGCACACAATTGCCAATTGCAGGATTCAAACCCCTATCTGACTATGTTATGACATTCGAGACGGACACATTAGCAGAGTGTGCTATTCGCATTACTAGGAGGTTTCTCTTCTCTTGCTGTACTTATAGGGCGCTGACATCATCAGTGTTTAGAAAGGGAAATGTGCATCCTGTAGTCTGTTCTCCTAGTTGCCAAAAGGGACATTTCCCTCACACACAATTGCACACACCCTAACCCCCCTCAGACAAACACACACACTTGCAGGAGTCAAACCCCTACCTAACTATATTATGACACTTTAGACGGATGCATTAGCGGAGCATGCTATTCGCATTACTGGTAGGTTTTCCTTCTCTTGCTGTACTTATAGGGTGCTAACATCATCAGTGTTTAGAAAGGGAAATGTGCATCCTGTAGTCTGTTCAACTAGTTGCCAAAAGGGACATTGTCCTCACACACACTAACCCCCCTCAGCCAAAAACACACACTTGCCATTTGCAGGATTCAAACCCCTATCTGATTATGTTATGACACTTGAGACGGAGACATTAGCAGAGTGTGCTATTCACATTACTGGGAGGTTTCCTTTCTCTTGCTATACTTATAGAGTGCTGACATCATCAGTATTTAGAAAGGGGAATGTGCATCCTGTAGTCTGTTCTCCTAGTTGCCAAAAGGGACATTTCCCTCACACACACTAACCCCCCTCAGACAAACACACACACTTGCCATTCACACGATTTAAACCCCTACCTAACTATGTTATGACACTTGAGACGGACACATTAGCAGAGCGCACTATTCACATTACTGGGAGGTTTCCCTTCTCCTGCTATACTTATAGAGTGCTGACATCATCAGTGTTTAGAAAGGGGAATGTGCATCCTGTAGTCTGTTCTCCTAGTTGCCAAAAGGGTCATTCCCCTCACACACACTAACCTCCCTCAGACAAACCCACACACTTGCCATTCACAGGATTCAAACCCCTACCTAACTATGTTATGACACTTGAGACGGACACATTAGCAGAGCACACTATTCGCATTACTGGGAGGTTTCCCTTCTCCTGCTATACTTATAGAGTGCTGACATCATCAGTGTTTAGAAAGGGGAATGTGCATCCTGTAGTCTGTTCTCCTAGTTGCCAAAAGGGACATTTCTCTCCCACAGACTTACACACACACCAACCCCACTCACACACACACACTGAGCATTTGCAGGATTCAACCCCCTACCTAACTAAGTTATGACACTTGAGACAGACACATTAGCGGAGCGCACTATTCGCATTACTGGGAAGTTTCTCTTCTCCTGCTGTACTTATAGAGTGCTGACATCATCGGTGTTTAGAAAGGGGAATGTGCATCCTGTAGTGTGTTTTCCCAGTTGCCAAAAGGGACATTTCTCTCCCACAGACTTACCCACACACCAACCCCACTCACACAGAGCATTTGCAGGATTCAAACCCCTACCTGACTATGTTATGATACTTGAGACGGATGCATTAGCAGAGCACTCTATTCGCATTACTGGGAGGTTTCTCTTCTCCTGCTGTATTTATAGAGTGCTGACATCATCGGTGTTTAGAAAGGGGAATGTGCATCCTGTAGTGTGTTTTCCCAGTTGCCAAAAGGGACATTTTTCTCCCACAGACTTACACACACACCAACTCTACTCACACACACACTGAGCATTTGCAGGATTCAAACCCCTACCTAACTATGTTATGACACTTGCGACGGACACATTAGCAGAGCGCGCTATTCACATCACTGGGAAGTTTTTTTTCTCCTGCTGTACTTATAGGATGCTGACATCATCAGTGTTTAAAAAGGGGACTGTGCATCCTGTGGGGAGGCAGACACCAAGCACACTCTGGCTAAGCTGTCATTCCCTAGGGCAAACAGCCTAGTGTTGACCTCTACACCCATATGTTTAATTGTCAAATGCACATTATTTGTTGCTGATAGACTGTTTGCACATCTTTATTGCCATAGCATTCCCTGTTTGTATGAACAACTTGTGCATCTGTGGAAGATGTTTGCATATGGGAGGGATCCACTATATCTCGTATGTCTCTGTAGTCATTTAGCTGTGTGCACTGGGCAGACTGCTGTAATGTGGTTGGTTCCTGGAATAACACATAAAAATACCAGATATGTGTGTCCAACTGCTAAACTGAGATTTGGCCTAAGTGTGTGAGCATGCCCAGTTCAGCCTTCCCATGGCATGTTGTCTGACATATGTCTCATTTATTAAAGTGTATGAGCATGCCCAGTGTGAGCATTCCATATGTTGGACTCTGCAGCCCACCACATTTGTGGATGCGTGTGAACTTCAACAAATATCACCCGTTTATGGTTGTGTGTTGTGTGTCATGTTGTGTAGTTACTGTACAACTGCTTTGTGTGTGAACACAACAGGATTATACCGTGCCTGCAGTGTTTGCATGGGATACTTTGCATACAGTTGTCAACATCCTTTCACACTGACCTAACACTGTAGTACTGTATAGTGTACTGGTAGTACTTTGACTGTGGTGGACAGTATCCTGGGCTTTAGTGCTATCACTGCTTTACATTTCGATAGTGGGCACAACAGCCTGGTTAGGGGCCAGTTGTGTACATCTGACCATGTTGCATTCTGTTCAGATATGAACTACTTAAACCAGGCTTGTCCAACATTGGTAGTGTATTCCACAACATAGGTGTACATTTGCAAACACTAGCGATGTGCCCTAGTCCATGTCTAATGCTAGTTGGAGAGTGTGTTTGTCCTTCAATACACATTGTAAGTGGAGTTTGCCATGATATATGTCATGGTTAGTATACTGTGCCTCTGTCTACCTGTGACATGACAGTGATACCCAGGATAAAGCTACCATCTCCCATCCACTCATCATGATTTCTATTGAGGAAGATTGATAAGTGACTCTATGGGTAGCCTGTACTGGGGGTTCACTCATGGGTGGGGGTGGCTTCTGTGTTATGGATCATGCAGTACAGCTTATCCTATGTAAGTCAGTACTGGGGTTCAGGTCTCTCATGTGCATAGCTCACTGCCATTCAGATTGTACAAGGTGCAGCATGTTTATTGATACCAGCAACACAGGCAACACATGGCATCTGTGCAAGCTCTTTGATACTCCTGGTGAGGTACTGTTGGGGACTTTACGGTTGATGGAGGTGTCTGCTGAGGTACATCCCACAGGGGCTATTGTAGTCAATTGTACCGCTGATGAAGGATGACTGCAGAGCCACAATGACCTCCCCTTATCTAGATCTGACAACCTTCATGATTAGGTGGGTATATGGTATGTTTCTGTAAACACTACAGCAAATGTTTGTCCAATGCAGGATATCTATCACCTTGTGTCCCCAGGTCTCTCATTACATGTTAACTACATAATGGGTTAACACCTATGTGGTAATTGGTGGGCACTTACTGTATATCCACGGGGGTTGACTATACATGTTTCTGCAATTAGCTTGTTGACATGGCTATGGCACCAGTTGTCTGTTTCTATGTGGCCCTTTTGTGGGATGCTCGTCAGCTGGTGGATCATATGTGGTGAGCAGTTTGTAGTCCTCTGCAAACATGTTTGGACACAGTCCTTCCATGTTTGCCTGTACCTATGGGACATATATACCAGACGAGGGAGATCCCAGGACCAAGCCTTGTGGGATGCCAGTTATATCTGGTTTGTAGTCTGACATGGCTGCAGCATGTCTGACCATGTCTGTTCTGTCCTTGGTCTGGTTTGCAACCCCTCTACTGACATAGGTGTTTATATTTAAGCTGGTGAGCTTATCTATAATGAACACGTAGGGTATTGTATAGAAGCCTTTGCAAGGTCCAGCTATGCTGTGTGGACCACATTGCCCTCATCAATGACCTTAATGACTGTTTCAATTGAGTCAAACATGTTTAGGGGCAGGATCTGCACTTAAGAAAGCCACACTGGGTAGGGTCCAGTGTCAGTAGGTCCCCAATATCTTTATGTCTGTGGTACATGCTGATCCTTTCCATAGCTGTGCAGACCGAGCTTCTCAGGATTCTGGGGTAGTAGTTTTCAGTATCCATTCAGGCAACACCTTTGTTGAGAAGGACCACTGTTGTTGTACACTGCTCTTTGGGTACATATTCTTTGGTAAGGCTGACATTGAGCAGTAGTGTGGTTTGGCATTCCATTCATCTTGGAGTCCATGTTGGACTAAGCCCAGGACACCATCTCATACCATTGCTGCTGTGTGTTTTGCTTTGTAGATGTTGGCTGTTACCTCAGCATCTGCAATGTCAGGGGGCCAGCAGTCTGCTGGGATAGATATTCTGCATTTGGTGGGGGGTTTGCACTGCACCTGTCAGGATGTATGTTGGCAATATGTGTGTGTGTTTGTGATATTTGTGTGATTCAGAGCATATCTGTGAATTCCCAACATGGTTCCTACCATCAGTTGTGAAAGCCTTGGGATTATCCTTAGTGTCCTGTACAATTTGTATCTTCATAGGTTCATAGGTTCATACTAGGCTATCCACCCTAGGGCATTTGTTAGCCTAGCCAGAGTGTGTGTGGCTTTTGCCACCCCTTGCTATGTGAATATTATGGCCATTTATGATTTGCTTTGCTGTGCCTCTGTCTGGACATGACACAGTGAAGACCCCCATTGTAACTCTGCAATCATCCATCCACTTGGCAAGATTCCTGTTGAAGAGTGTCAGTGAGGGGCTCTGCCTAACATGGAGTGGGATTCTGGTCCAGGGTGTGGGGAGCCTCTGGATTATGTATCTGTCCCACCAGCACATCCTATTTCATTATTTGTTGAGGTTGACATCTCTCACTCTCACAGCTCCGATGGATTTGAGTTTTCTGGGGTGGAGCATGTCCATTACTCCTCTGTTGGGCATGGCCTTCTACAACAGGCATGCAATGCCTCTGTGTAGGCAGTATGTGACTGCATTCAGCTGGGGTGTCTACAGCCAAGCAGCATATGACATATATTTGAGACCCTTTATCCTCTTGGTGAGGTACCTTTGAGGTCTTTCTAACTGCTGCAGGTGTCAGGTAAGGTACATCCCATATGAGGCATTGTACTAGATTATGGGTGTGATTAGAGAACAGTATATGGGCACAATGACCTCTGTTGACGTAGATGTGAATCCTTTCCTGATACGGTGTCAAATGTAGACAGTCTTCCTAGCCACATTGGCAATGTGGGTGTCACATAACAGGTTACTGTCCACTTGTGTCCCTAGGTCCCTGGTTACTCCTTCCATACATAATGGTTTACCACCCATGTGGTAATTTGAGGTACCTTGTTTGGTATTTGTTGGGACATTCATACTGTCCAGTGTCTTCAGGACAGCTGGGTGGGGTTCCTGTGTGTGAGAGTGTGGTCTGTAGCATGCTACAGAATGTACAGCAGTCTTGCCTACAGTTAGTTGCACATGGGTGGACTCCAATGCCTTGTGCATTGTCAGTTGCCTGGATGTATGGGTGTCTGTGCTGAATATGGATACTCACCCTCCTTTTATGTTTTGTTCCAGGTTTTGGAGCCATGACACATGATACGTGGTATAACCTGGTAGTGCTGGTGTGCTGTCAGGAGGCTTGCAGCAGGTTTCTGTCACTGCACAGACATCGATGTTCTCCATACTGGGGATGGCCTTGGGAGCATGCATATTGGGGTTTACACATCTGGCATTGGTCAGCATTACCCTTATGTTTCTTTCCACTTATGTTTTCTAGGGTGGTGGGTCAGTCTTTTCAGCCTTGCCTACAAAAGGCTCTATGGAGGTGGCAAAGGCCTTATCCAATATTCAGATGCCCAGGGGTAACAGATGCAAGCCATCCCAAGAACAGCTGCGTGGCTTGTCAAGCATGACATCCCAAGCAGACAGACATTGGATCCCTTGGAATGACACCAGTAAGTGTGCCACTTGCTATGACTGATCATTCCGTGTTTGTACTGTGGCATTATTCTTGGTAAGGGTAGGATGCTGCAAATGGTGAGTGTCATACCGGCCTGGACTACATAATCAGAGAGCTCATCTATGTCTCTTTTCATGTAGTCTAGGGAGGTACATCTCAGGTCATTCACACCAGTATGGACTATGACTGCATCATATTTCTACTTGCTTTGGAGTGACCTGCATACTTCTGTTATGTAGCGTATTGTGGCAGCCTACAGGCAGCTTACTGTACCCTTTCCCTTGTTCAGTCTGGTGTGTGGGACAGCAGTGTGTCTGACTATGGAGTCACCTATTACAACTGTATCAGGCATGTTGTTTCTCCTTCTGGCCTGTGACTGTTTGGCACACCAGCTTTGTGTACTATGTGTTGCATGTGCTATGTTTGGAGGTTGTTTGATTGGGTGTCTACTTTAGAGGCCTCTGTTGGTGTGCTGTGTTTGTAATTTGTGCCTCCGGGAAAGTTTTTCTGTGTTTATGTGTTTGGTTTGCAGTTGTGATAGGTCTATGTGGGACTGTGTTTGTGGTGTGTGTGGTTACCTTCTCCTCCTGACTAGTTTTTGGAGTACTGAGTTGAGGGAGCTCAGCCTCCAGTTTGGATAGATGGTTGCATCTCTCACATATATTTGTATTTCTTGGGTGGAGTTGGGGGTTGTCTGTGTACTTGGGGCAGGTGTAACATTGCCTCAGGATTCACAGATTCAACTTGTTGTGGCTGGCCTTAGTGGATTGTATGTGTGGACAGATTTTATTGCCATACTACTGATCAGTGATTACTTCATTGTTTATGTTTGCTCTATCATGTAGTAGCTTCCTCATTCTCTTACATGGTTTGGTTATGGCTGGTGTCCACCATGCCAGATTCCTGCGTGTATGGCATTGTGTCTTGTTTTAATTTAGGATTGCATAATCCAAGCATTCCTGGCAGTGTTCATGGAATGGCTGTATTACAGGTTCTGAGGTGTGGCCCATATTTTGCACCTGCACAGGACCTTTAATGGATTCCACATCAGTTTGGAGGAGTGCAAATATTGCTTAACACATGTTTTCCACTGTGGTTTTCTGGCCAGGGACTGTGGTCAGGATTTGTATATCCAGTGTGATTACTCTATGGTCTGGTTTTACCAGTGAGCAATACACTTCTCATCTTACCATCCAGTACCCATGTTGCTGATTATCACATCCAGTATGCTTACCCCTCTTGTGGGAGTGGTATGTTGTTCCTGGGTCTTTTGGTTTATGGATTCTATGAACTTTTGTCCTACACTGTTGGAGCTAGTATAATGCTACCAGTCTATGTCTGGGTATTTTCAGTCACCCAATATAATGTGGTTTGGAGGACTTGATATATTCATGTATTCCAGCATAGGCCAGGTGCAGTTCCTGGTGTTGGGACAGTAGTCTGTAGCAGGCTATAAACTGGGGGGCAGTTTTAGCCACTGTTACTTGACCATGGCTAGTCCATGCTGCTTTTTGTTGTGGTACCAACATGGGGGTGTGGTTATCCTTGACAATTCTTGCTAGTCACCCTCCTTTTGTAGCTTGTTCCATGTTTTGAGGCTGTATAGTACAGTATGAGGTGTAACCTGGTAGTGTTAGGGTGCTGTTGTGAGCCTTGGCTCAGTTTTCTGTTACAGCACAGATATCACCATTCTCCATACTGGGTGAGTTTAGACTGCATGCATCTTGCTGTTTCGACTTATCCCTTATCTTATTCTTATCCCTTCCGATACCTATGGAGATAGGTTTGTGTTTTGAGCCTTACCTATTCAGGGCACACTGTGGGTAACAACAGCCTTTGCCAGTATCCATACGGCCTGCACTGATAGGTGCATGCCAGTCCTAGCAGGTGGTGCATCATGTCATGCTCAGCATGTCATCCCAGACTGGCACACATTGGATCCCCTTTGACTAACTGCAATACTTCCGTCAATTATTGCACTTGATCATCTCATTGTCATGTTGTGGCATGATGCTTGGTGAGGGTAGGATGATAGTCAGGGTCCTCAGGTGTGCATATAGTACATGGTGTTACATTACTTAACACATAGCATTCATGCCTCAGGTGGTGCTGCAGGGCTGCCTCTGTTGGATGCGCATATTACACTTCCCTGTACATGTTTGAGAGCAGGTAGTGTCATGTTAGGCATCCCTGTTACTATATGAGTGAGTCAGAGAGGGGTATCATTCCCAGGGTTCCTACTGAGCCAGTGTATGTGCTATGCATTGCCTCTTTGCCAAGGCCAGGGCATACTGAGCACGCCTCCTTCTGCCTACTTGGGCAGGCTCAGGTTGTTCCTCCTCCGAGTCACGCTCTGCCTGTGATGGCCTTGGCAATGGTGGGGGGCTGTTTGGCCCGGCCCTATGCTGGTCCTGCTGCAGCTGTTTTCGTAAGATCATATTATGTAGCATAGCACATACCATGACAATTTGGGTACATGTAGTTGGTGTGTACTGCAAGGCTCCACCAGATGTGTCCAGACACCGGAACCGTGACTTGAGCAGCCCAAACACACGCTCTATTACATTACGTGTTTGTGCGTGTGCCTCATTATGGCGTTCCTGTTCAGGTGTGTGTGCGTTTCTGATGGGTGTCATCAGCCACGGCTCCAGTGCATAACCTGCATCCCCCACTAGGTGTCCATGAGGGATGTTCCCATTGGCAAATGTCTGGTACAGCTGCGTCAAATGTCAGATGTGGGAATCATGGTAGCTCCCAGGACAGCCAGCACACACATTCATTATTATGCCCTGGGAATCTCACACACGACCTTGCATTTGATGGAGGGGAAGCCCTTGCAGTTGATGTATGCCCTACCCCACTCACCGGCTGGTGTTTTGATGCATATGTGCGTGCAGTCTATTGCACCCACTACATCAGGGTATTCTGCTATTTGCTGGAAGAGACGCATATTGCTGGCCAATACCTCACGGGCATTGGGGAAATATACATGATCACCGACATGTGCTGACATGGCATCCAGGAACTGGTGCAGTACCCTGGAGGCTGATGCCTGTGATATCCCCATCATATCACCAGTTGGTCTCTGGAAGGTACCTGTTGCTAGTATTCTTAGGCCAACACATACCTTGGTTTCCACTGGGATGTGTTCCCCTCTGTTGGTTCTGTGTGTGAGGCGTGGCCTGTACAGCTCCACTATTTGCTGCAGGAGGTCTCTGTCCACTCTATAGCGCTCTACTATCTCCAGCTCATGTAACCCGTGGTAGGTGACCCTGGGCCTGTACACTCTTCTCCATCTCCTCACTGTGGGTTGTCTGGCACCATCTGCATTGTCACCACCCTCAGCAAGTCGCCTATGTCTCATTATGACAGCTATGGCAGCCCCTAACATTTCTGCTCTGAGTTCAGCTTTTTCAGTTTTCACTTCTGATAACTTAACTCCTGTCTTGCAGTGTCTCTTGAGAAGAACATCCTGCACTGCTGTTTGCAGAGTTTTAAGTGCTGGGCTGGGCTACTATTCTGCCTGTGTAATTGCCTGCATCTAATTGTTTTCACCTGCTAGCTCCAGCAGTATTCCCTGCTAGCTTCCTACTAAATCTGTTGCTTCCTTTTTCCTTTCTGTTTCCTCAGGGTGGAGCCGTGTGTAAACCAGCAGAAACACGCTCACAGTGGCTTACACGCACACATACTTACATGGTTCAGAATCTGCTTATTCGGATTAAAACGCGTGCACGCCCACGCAAACAGTGTTAAACATCTCCCAACACGCTCCCACATGCTCAGTCTGTCTTACACGCGTGCACACTGCCTTACTCGCGCTTCATGGCGCGCACATCGCAAGATACACATCCAGCAAGAAACTTTGGTGTAGGCAACAGTGTACACCTTCCATTTCTTGACTTTCTCATGCTTAGTTAGTGGCACACCTCTTTCCATGATATCTGTCTGACATCTGTCATGTAACTCTGACCACCAATAAACTGCATTTCTTTCTACCATTCCCCCCTGTGATGTCACCTATCTCCTACTCTGTTCCTCCCCGTTCTGTAACTCTTACACTACTCAGACTGTGCTCATTTGCTATGTGACAGTGGAATTCAGTATCCTTACACTCATTTGCATCAGATTGCCTACTAATGCTTAGTTACATGTCTTAGACTCAGCTTCCCCCCTTAGCAACCACTACACGGTGGCCATGTTGGTTTTGGTCTGCTGGTCCCTGCATTGACATTCCATGTATTGCATAAAACCTACATTTGTAGGTTTAAAACCTTCGTTTTTATGTTTTATACAGCGCAGCCCGTTTGCGTGGGGCTGCTCTGGGTTTAAACATCGGCAATCGCCGAAAAAAAAAATTATATTTTTAATATATTTGCATCAGGTTACTTTGCCAATGGCCACATATTTGGCCATTGGCATGCTGCCTGACACATATGCACCCTTTATTTGGAGCTGACATGGCTCCATTGCAGTTTTTGCAGAAACGTACTCAGTTGTCAACTGAGTACATTTCTGCAGCTAAAACAGCTCTTACACGGGCTGTTCTGGGCTTCCTGGATCGCTAATCATCCTCATTTGCATGCTATTCGGCTGCAAGTGAGGTGATTAACTTATCCACGCCCACTCCATGTAAGAGCCGTTTTAGCTTGTCTCTTACACGGACTTTGGGCTGTTCCTGGATCGCGAAGGCTGCATGGAGTCTTACACTACTCTTAGACTCCGTGCAAGCCTTCGTGAATCTGGCCCATTATTTAAAAAAAGTAAGTATTTTTTTCTTAAATAATGTCATCTATAATAGCAATAACCAACTCCGTGGTTGTGGTATATTGAAATTTACCCACGGTTGGCTTTATTTAATCACTCAGGCTTTGCCCTCATGATTAAACTACACCAACCGTGGGTAAATCTTCAATATATCACACCACGTCGTCAGTTATTGCTTAAGTATTAAATGCTGATAGTCATTATTCATCTGACACTAGGTACTATGTGCATTTATCAAGTGGTACTTGTAGTTATGAAATGTCTCTAAAAGTTATTTATAGACAGAAAGATCCACATTGATAGCTGTTATTAGGTAACACCACAGCAGAAACTAAAGATATACTGTATTGTAGCTTAAGAGATGAATTTTACAGACACCTCAAGTTGCTGACATGGTGCTATCATTTATTTATACATTTAGCTGTCTGGGTTGACCTAATACTAGCCATATGGTTAGATGTTACAGAAGTACATACCAGAAAAAGGCACCGAAAAAAGTCTTAAATTATTTGTTTCATGTGTTGACTGTTAACTTAATTTAGCTGAAATGTTTCTGACTCGGATAATATCACAGTAACCTTTTCAGCTTCCTTATTAAGAACTCTGCATTATCTCTACAGCCTTGGTATATTGACAAACGGTGGCAAGAAGTCGTCAGAGGCAGAGAATGCACTAATGCCAGAAAGGATGTTGTGGCCAGTGGGTCTCATAAGCTGGAGGCTGATAGATTTGAGAAGAAAGTTGAGTGGAACTCTCATGAGAGAGAGAGAGAGAGAGAATGAATTATTTCATTTGTCTTTAAAAGGCCTAGATTATTTTGAATTAGTGGAAAGATAGAAATGTTCTGTGTTAGCCACTGAAAGTCTGGAAGACCACGCTGCCAAAAACTGAACTAATAAACAAGCTGATGTGTTTCTGAAATGAGTTTAACTCTATGTTTTTTTTTCTCAAAATAATTTTTTTTTATTTTTCAAATACATTTGAATGAATTCTATAGTATTTATACATAACATCTTAAATAACTATGTACACTATTTACATTAGCCTGACACTATAACAGATTTTAATGTATACAGTTACTTTATAAGTATGTCCAATCCATTATCAGAGTGTCTGATCAATTATTGCATAGTATCAATCAACGATAAGACTTTTCACCAAGGGTTGTTGATAAATGGCTTTGGATAAATTCTTAGTTTTTTAATTTTAATTTCCAGTAATGCTGTGGTCTTCAGTAGGCTGTAGAAGTCTTCCAAAATTGGTATTGTGTTTGTATTCCATCTTCTTGTTATACACTTCCTTGAAATTGCAAGTATAGTCCATACTAGATACATGTTTGACCTATTCAAATGAGGACCTTTGTTCACATTTAATAATACAAGAGTTTTAGTTAAATAAAATGATTCATTAAATAATGCTTGTAGAAAGTTATTAATACCATTCCAAAATGGCTTAATTTTAACACAATCAAAGATAATGTGGTTCCAATCTGCATTGTGTACTTGCTCACATCTCCAACATATTCCTTTTATGGAAGAACTAATTGTACTGATTCTGTTTGGGGTTAAGAATGCCCTCTGCAAGCATTTCCAATTAAACACTTTCCAGGATTGTGTAAAGGATGTATATTCTATCAATAATAAACCTCTGTTTTTTGTTTGTGCAACTTGCTTGACAGAAGTACTTTTGAAATGTTTTCTTTACTAAAATGTGGCATAAAAGGTATCAAGATGTTAAAATTGTGGTGAATATATAAGTGCTGGTGAAAATAAATTTGCATGCAGTGCTATTTAATATAATGTGAATGAGATCCTGATGCATTCAAATATAATGTGAATAAAAACTCCAGATTTACGTGGCTCATTTTTGTGTGTTGTGTTACTTCTATTTAATTAGCCCCCTTTTTTCCTAAATACAGTAACCACAATTTAACAAAATCTTTTACCTCAGAAACATACCACACCTACTTCATTACTGAAACATAAAGATTAAAGTGTCTTAGGTCTTAGCGTTTATAATAAATGTATACAAAATTAGAACCATGCTTAGAAATGACTATTTCAGTCTTTCATGTTTAGATTCAGGTGGTGACCAATATCTTTTCAGAAAATTTAGACTGGAAGCGGCCTAACCTGCTTTATTGTCTGAGCCTTCAATATGTGAATATACTGCTTTCCTTGCTTTCTAAGCGCTCCGCTCATCAGTTTTAACAGTCATTCTGCAACCATTTTGCCATTAAAAATATTTCTTGAACTGGAATATATCAGATATCTGTTTCCATTTGTATGTTTCACTTTATTTAATGTAAACCCGGGTGTTACTAAGGTGTGGTAATGTTCCACATGCTGCATACGCATCCTTTTTCTCCCACATTTTTTAAAAGTGCCAAGCTGGGCATGTAAGTTTATGGTTTGAGGTAAGAGGGTGATGATGACATGGGAGGTGGCAAAGATGAATTCATATAACAGTACCAGCAGCCACAAAAAGGAGTAGTCACGAAAGGTGAGGCAACTACAATAATGTGTGGCTTTTGAGATAAGCCAGGCAGTTCTGTTATCAAAATCTAAAACCTGAAATGTTAAAGACAACTAAGCCAGCAATGATACAGTGAAAATAACAGTACCTATAAAAATGGTTTTCCATGTGGGATGAAGCCCACCACAACACCTATGAAGTGATCTCCACACTAATAGGATCAGTGGCCAGAACATGCAGAAAAGTTTTAAATTTTAGATCAGTAGCTGGTCAGGGTTAAAATCCTTTGAATAAAAATGTCATGCCCGGACTAACTTACTAGAGTTTCAGTGTTCCTTTGATTCCAGAAAAGTCAGACTGAGCAAGACCCATTTGCATTGGTGGTCTGGGGAAAACCACCAGATTATATACATTTGCACATCAAGTTAGCATGAGTTAACAGTACAAATATACAATATAAAAGTAATGTATATATAATTTAGAAGGTGATCACCATGTTACATATACAGTATAGTATATGCAACACTTAAACTGACTCAAATCTACAGAACATTCAGCATTATTGTAGGGAATATGTATATAATGACATTTTAGTTTTACTATACAGACAGCAAGTAAGGCATATGCATATTTTTATTCCAACAGTTAAAATCCAGTTGAGACCAGTAACTGGTTTAAAAAAGTGTGAAGGTTTTTATGGTATAAGTTTGGTCAGACTGCAAAAGAAGGGGACTTCACAATGAGGCTGTAACAAGGGTAAGACTATTTTGCTGATAGATATAGTTTCATTGAAACTTTAAATTGTAGGTGGAATGAGGTATTTCTAATATTTTGTGAACTGAGTGCCACAGTTTAGCAACATATACAGAATACAGACAATCACTATTATGATTTTTTGATTTCTGAGTGAGCACTAGGTCTTGGCTCAGCGAATACAGTTTTGTCTGGGTTGTACAGCTTTGCATCTCTCTGGAGTCTAGAGGATGTTGTGGACAGCCTTAAGATAAGTGAAAACTACTAAATTAGGTAGCTTCAGCCAGTTAAGGGATCAACGTACAAGACAGTGATGTGTCTGACTAATGTAGTTATTTGCAAACTTTGCAATTTTATTATAAGACTTTTTCAGTTTGACTAGCTAAAAGGACTGTGTCATTAATAAAAATCATGAGACATATAGGACATACAGCTAAACGTAGTAGTTGAATCCCCAAATGACTTAGCCATCCTGCAGGAAAGTTTGTCCCAAATAAATAACTGCTGCCAAAATTAAGACTGAAATTAAATGCCAAAAGATGTATTATTATATCCTTGGGGAAGGCATCTGCCCAAGGGAACTACCACACGGACAATACGCACCTAAGATTTGACCCAACTGTTCAGGATTTGAGAACTTATGTGGGCAGTAACCCAATGTTTGACCAACATGTGTCCTTTGCTGTTAGAAAGTACTTCTGTACTGCACAGCTTATAAACAAAGGAATTGTGTTTAGCTCTAGGGATGTCATTGTCCCCCTTTACTCAGGGCTCATTATGCCAGTCAGTGAATATAACGCCTCCTTTGGCATGTACCTGTCCAGACACAAGCAACACTAGAGTGGCCACAGAGGTACCTTACTAAAAGGATGCAAGGCCTAAACAATATGTACTACAAGGACTGACTCAAAGCCCTGCGATGATGATCAGTATCCTACAAACTGCTAAGGGGGGATCTGTGTCTGGCATACAAGGCATCCTCCCACTCATTTCTGATGGAGTTACTGCACATCAGCAAGTCAAATGGCATCAGAAATACTCAATCTAGGGATCTACACCTCTTATTCAACATCAACAGAACAGTTTGGGGGGGCAGGTATGTCTCTCAGAGGATACAGCTGCTATGGAACAGACTCCCCATCCACATAAAATAAAGTTTATCCCTTTCCATATTCAGTTGCAACTTAGACCTATGGATGAGAAACAGAAAATGTACCCCAGGACTGACCCACGTACTACTAATGGACAGAAGGAGCTCCTAAATGCTCTATTCCATGCATGGGTCCCCACAAATTATCTATGGTATGATCCCAGTTATTTTCAATGGGGATAATGTATAATTATCAGCCATGGGATAGGTAAGGCCAATCTATAACTAAATGGCACAGGTTATGTCCAGCACAAAAAGGGAAACAAATGAAGCTTGAAACTGGCTGCAAGGACAGCTAGCCTAGTACTTACCCATGAACCTGTTATAAGAGACTAGGGAGAAGACAGGTCTCAGTTATGATCTTGCATACATATTCTGATAAGAAAGGTATAATTAAAAAGAAATCCAATCCTTGTTAATGGTTGATTTATGAACTGCACATTGTATGTGCTGAGAAAAAGTGGTATTCGTAGTCCTCAGTTTCACAGTCATGTAGTGGTTACCTGTGAAGAGCACCACTATGCCTATATACAAACACAGTAAGCATTGGTTATTCTTGCTAAATAAATGCAAACATGTTTTAAGATTCATACCCTCCTGCAGAATAATCACAAAATACCTGAAGTTAATCCTTAAGCATGTGTGAAGGACAATATGAAAACCTTAGGCTTCATATTATTTTGTAGATACTAGGAAATTTAGGACGACTGTGGCTGTGCTCAGTCATGCTTGAAAGACTTAACACAAGCCATTGACAGCTCAACTTTTATTATTAACATTTAAAAAAAAATAGATGTTTAAAATGCGTTATATAGGGGTTCCCTTATGTGGATTACTTTAAAGAATGGAAAGGGTGACAGATAGGAAAGACTGAGAAAGAAAAGACACAACAAAGAAGAAACATAGAAGGAAAACCAGCAGAGTTGTGCCAGAAGAGGTGAGAGACGAGGAGGCATACCATATTTTTTCGGGGGACAGCCGTCCATTTTCTCAACATTTTATAAATGAGAGGATTGTTTGGTAAATAGGTAAGAGGGTGTAGGAGAGAGGATAAGGGAAAGATTGGGTGAAGAGGAGAACAGCCCAATAGGACTCCTCAGTCCATAGGACCTCAAACATTCCCACTGCCTGATGGTGTTGCAGTGGAGGACCTTGATATTGAAGGGGCGGGGTCCTGTGGTAACATGGTGGTTGATGCCAACCAGAGCAGTGAGTCTTCTACCCATTGAAGAGAATTATGGACAGGCTAGGGTCTGTCCACTAACTGCTCCAACACATCCTCAAATAAGTCCCAAAGCCCATGGTTGGTTAGGCTGCCCATTATTCCAATCTTTATTAGAATACACCAGTATTGCCAAATCCAGATGAACACTTTCAGGATGATGGCAGAAATTCAGAGGTAATAGTATCCACTATAACACCTTTACAAAGGGGAGTCAGGCAAAAGAATTTGTCAAAGCCACCCCAGGAAACACATAAAGCACTGTCTCCCTAGCAGAAAATGTGCTGTGACATTGTTAAGACACAGAACACTGCCTCAGACAGTCAGCTGGAAATGGTCAAAGTCCTCCAGGGTATATATGAGGATTTTCAGCACTACATGGAAATGGTAGAGAGTAGGGATAATGCCATGATCACACTGATGTGTAGTATGGTAGCACATCAAGGATCTGTGGCTGCCTCCATCCATACACTAGTTTGGACTTAACAGAGTCAAGTAGGAGTCATTCTTGGAAGAAGAAGAGGACAAGGTACTATCCAGACATGTGGAGGCAGATCAGCTGAGACTACAAGTGCTTCTCATGAAACACAACAGATTTCATGAAGGCCACATCAGTGTTCATCTATACCTAGCAGAACCTCTCATTTGAAGTCCGAGTCACACAGCACTGTCAGATCAATCTGCAGGATCATTTGAATCAAATAGGTTATGACATCGGGCCAACTCACCATCCAGTTGTCATGACAGCCCCTCTTCAAAATCCTCTGCACCATCATCTACCCCATCTTTAGGAGATGTGTGTGACACATTTGACCATGACCTACTATGAGTCATGTGTGGCATTCCTGTTACTTACAATATGACCTTTACACAGACATATCAATGTTGAACTGGAAGGTAAATAAGTTATTAGATAAAGTAAAAAAAAAATTATACTTAGGACACTTTTCAACTGCTTGCATTTAATTTCTATAATGGTATTGCTTAAAACCTCATGGAAATGTGGAAAGAAAGCTGTATGTTATAGCTGTATGTTATAACATAAAATTGCAAGGATTAACACCATTAATGTATGCATCACCATTGCTACAACTAGAAATTACCTACAACTTAAAAGTAGTAATACACAAGTTTTCAAAAAAACACTAATAATAAAATTAAAAATTAAATTGAGTATTCTGCCATGTAAACAAACACTGCTGCCACTTCACCCTCACCTCTGCACAAATTATGTTTTTTCTCTGAGGACACAGATTATAGTGTATGACAAAATGAAGTTACCTAATGCTCAGTACTTTAACAGAGAACATTGTCAGTTGAAATATGTAATATTTTATAACTAAAGGAACATTGCTTAATATAAAAAATGCATTTTTGTTCAATTGCAAGGTATGAACTTGTTAAATACTGAAATAACACTTTTTATTAAATGTACCACTTCATGACATTCAGTACATGTATACTTAGGTACATCAACTCTGCAGAATGTATTGTGTGAAACAGTTAAAAATGTGATTATTCCTTATATGATGCCTTAAGATATCACTGAACAAGATTCAGTCAGCAGCCAGGCATGACTTTTACAAATAATAATATCAGTAGCTGTTATGAAATAAAAAAAAATATTAAAGATGAAAGTGAATGTCTGATAAATAGTGACATTAGACCATACACTAACTTCCTATGCTTATGCCCACAGATATTACTGCATACATCAATTGTACTCTATGTGTTTTTATAAGAAAACACTAAACTGATTGTTGTGGTCCATAGTTGTGGACTAGATGTCACCTCTTTACCTGCACAGCTGTATCCATGGATGAACCTGCCACATGGAGCCCTTACTACTGCTGCTGACTGGCTGTCATTACTGTTATTTGGAGAGAAACTTGGAGTTGCATTGACAGCATGGGTTGCTTCACTACCAGACTGACATATAATTATGTTATGCAGAATGCAACAGGCAGTGACGATCCTGCATGCAGTAGCTGGGCTACATTGAAGAGCACTCCCAGACTCATTCAGTCCCTAAACTGACTCTTCAACAGGCCATTAGTATATCACAACCAGCAGAAAGATCAGTGATTGTTTCCAATTCTGTTTTACAAAACCTACATCTGTCTGTTTCTCCCACATGTTCAATGGACTTTAAATCAATATGCACATTTGTCCATCATCTTGGGCCGCCAATATTAACTTTTCGTCTTTTGGCTTAAATTCATCTCTCCTTAGCCATTCCTGCATTCAATCTTGATCAACATGAGGTTGTTTCAAGAGTTTTCTATACTTACAACTATATTTATGCATTTTCCACATTTCTTGCCTTCTCATCTGATCCTTGACCTATATTTTCTTTCATTTTTGGGCACATTCAGTTGCTGCCTGATTTTTATCTACTTCTGGATTGGTTTCCATTCCTGCTTGACACTGATATGCTTCTGCTAAACTAAGCAGGGAAATCCTCTTAAAAATATTCTTCTCATGTTTCAAAACTTTCACAACATTTGGGTCTTGTGATGTCAGAAGATATGTATGCAGTCCCATGACTGCAGATCTATCTATATATGTAATAAATTTTGAGGAGGCCCTTACCTCCTTCAGAACAGGGAATATATAATCTTGGTATGTACTGATTTTTATAAATCATTTGATGAGCATGAAGGACCCTTCTTTTTTTCTCATGTCCAACCTATCCAACACCTTTTGGGAACAGTCAGTCACTCCAAAACTAAGTTAGGACTGGAAGACCAAATTGGTTTATAGTTTGGACTTTGTTCCTAGATGTCAACACTGTTTTAAGTATTAATTTTAGTCTTCTAAAATATTTCTTTGTTCATGCTTTATTATTGAACCTTCATCAGTTCCTAAATATTTATACACTCCTTCCTGCTCAAGTTCTTTTATATCACATTCCTGTCTCAAACTGTTGTTTTCTTGGTGCTGCAGCTTTCCTGCTTTTAAAGGTTGCCTTTGCACCTTTATCAAGACCAAATGACATTCTTATATCATCTGAAAAAGTTTTGACCACTTGCAGTTGTCCTTTCAGTTCTTCATCTGATGAAATATATAGTTTTAAATCATCGACAAAAAGAACATGAGAAGTCTTTACACTGTTGCTTTCTGGGAGATAAACTCTAGCCATGACATAATCTGTTAAGTAGGCAGCCTAATGGGTTAAGTGCAAAAAAAAAAAAAAAAAAAAGAGCAGTGGTGACAGAGCGTCACTCTGCAATATCCCCCTCTGAATATTTATTCCTAGAATAATAATTTGTCCTTTATCATGGCTTAACCTCAAAGTGGTTTTCCACTGTTTTATGGTCACTGTAATGTAACTGATCAGTGCAGGGTGTATCTTATACATTTTTAAGCACTCTGTAATCCATACATGTGGAATACTGTCAAATCCCTTTTTGTAGTCTATCCATGACATACTTAGATTCTTCCCCATTTTATAGTTCTCCATTATGACTTCATTTAACATCAAATGATTCTTTGTTCGATATGACTTTCTTTTATTACCCTTTTGTTCTATTGCTATGATTGAGTTTTCTTCTAAATGACTATAAACTCTGTCAGCATCAATTCCAGTGTATAGTTTATACGTCATTGGAAGGCAAGTTATTAGTCTATAGTTTTTAGGATAGCTTGCAGGTTCACTCTTAAGTAGGAGTATTGTTTTTTCTGTTGTTAACTAGGCTGGTGTCTGTTTGGTGTGTGCATAAAAATAGTTCTTACTCATGGCTAAGTCTTCATGTAAAGATGTTAATACTTTTAGCCAAAACGTAGGTACTGCATCTGGGCCTAGGGTTTTCCAGTTAGGAGCTTTTCATAACTCTGCTTCAATCTCTCTGGCCATTACTTCATCCCATTGCAAATCCTGTACATTTGAACTTCTTATTCTTTCTTTTACTTCTATCCATTTAGCACCTTTGTTATGTTCTACAGGATCGTCATAGGTATTTCTACAAATGTACCTATTTCTTCTTTTTTGGTGGTGTTTCAATTCCTTTTGTCTTGTTTCCCAGTTCTCTATAAAACTTTTTTGGGTCATCAATAAATTCCTTGTTTTGTACTTTTGCTTTATATTTATTTGCATATCTTCTAAATTTTTCTGCCTCTGCTGATATTTTTAGTTTATTATTTGAGATAGTGATAGTTGGTATATTGTGTGTGCAAGAGACCAGATGGAAGGGGAGTAAGGTTAGGTGTATCGGAGGTGGGTTCAAATTGTTTTATCATGGTGTGGATGGGAGGAGAAATGGCGTAGGTGTTATTCTGAAGGAGCAGTATGCTGAGAGTGTTTTGGAGGTGAAAAGAGTGTCGGATAGAGTGATGTTTATGAAGCTGGAAATTGATGGTGTAATGATGAATGTTGTTAGTGCGTATGCTCCACAAGCTGGGTGTGCAATGGATGAGAAAGAAAAATTTTGGAGTGAATTGGATGAAGTGGTGATGACTGTCCCCAAGGGTGAGAGAGTGGTGATTGGAGCAGATTTCAATGGGCATGTTGGTGAAGGGAACAGAGGGGATGAGGAAGTGATGGGTAGGTATGGTGTTAAACAAAGGAATGCAGAAGGTCAGATGGTAGTGGATTTTGCGAAAAGGATGGACATGGTTGTGGTGAATACGTATTTTAACAAGAGGGAGGAGCATAGGGTGACATACAAGAGTGGAGGAAGATGCACACAGGTGGATTATATCTTATGTAGGAGGGCCAGTTTGAAGGAGATTGGAGACTGTAAAGTGGTGACCGGAGAAAGTGTAGTTAGGCAGCATAGGATAGTGGTTTGTAGGATGACACTGGTTATCAAGAAGAGGAGGAGGAGTGTGAGGGCAGCACCAAGGATCAAGTGGTGGAAATTGAAAAAGGGTAATTGTGAGGTGGAGTTCAGGGATGAGTTAAGGCAGGCACTGGGTGACAGTGAAGAGTTACCAAATAGCTGGGTAACTACAGCAGAGCTAGTAAGGGAGACGGCTAGAAAGGTACTTGGTATCACATCTGGACAGAGGAAGGACGACAAGGAGACATGGTGGTGGAATGAGGAAGTACAGGAGAGTATACAGAGAAAGAGGTTGGCAAAGAAGAAGTGGGATTGTCAGAAAGATGAAGAAAGTAGACAGGAGTATAAGGAGATGAGGTGCATGGCAAAGAGAGAGGTGGCGAAGGCTAAGGATAAGGCATATCAAGAGTTGTATGAAAGGTTGGACACTAAGGAGGGAGAAAAGGACGTGTACCGATTGGCTAGACAGAGGGACCAAGCTAGGAAAGATGTGCAGCAGGTAAAGGTGATAAAGGATAATGAGGGAAACATACTCACAAGCGAGGAGAGTGTGTTGAGGAGATGGAAAGAGTACTTTGAGGGGTTGATAAATGAAGAGAATGAGAGGGAGAGAAGGTTGGATGATGTAGGGATAGTGAATCATGAAGTACAATGGATTAGCAAGGAGGAAGTAAGGATAGCTATGAAGAGAATGAAGAATGGAAAGTCTGTTGGCCCAGATGACATACCTGTGGAAGCATGGAGGTGTTTAGGTGAAATGGCAGTGGAGTTTTTAACCAGATTGTTTAATGAAATCTTGGAAAGTGAGAGGATGCCTGAGGAATGGAGAAAAAGTGTTTTGGTACCGATTTTTAAGAATAAGGGTGATGTGCAGAGCTGTAGTAACTACAGAGGGATTAAATTGATCAGTCGCAGCATGAAGTTATGGGAAAGAGTAGTGGAAGCAAGGTTAAGAAGGGACGTGATGATTAGTGATCAGCAGTATGGTTTCATGCCAGGAAAGAGCACTACAGTTGCGATCTTTGCTCTGAGAGTGTTGATGGAGAAGTACAGAGAATGTCGGAAGGAGTTGCATTGTGTTTTTGTAGACTTAGAGAAAGCATATGACAGGGTGCCTAGAGAGGAGTTGTGGTATTGTATGAGGAAGTCAGGAGTGTCAGAAAAGTATGTAAGAGTGGTACAGGATATGTACGAGAGTAGTGTGACAGCGGTGAGGTCTGCGGTGGGAGTGATGGATGCATTTAAGGTGGAGGTGGGGTTATATCAAGGATCAGCTCTGAGCCCTTTCTTATTTGCAATGGTGATGGACAGGTTGACAGAAGAGATCAGACAGGAGTCCCCATGGACTATGATGTTTGCAGATGACATTGTGATCTGTAGTGAGAGTAGGGAGCAGGTGGAGGAGACCCTGGAGAGATGGAGATATGCTCTAGAGAGAAGAGGAATGAAGGTCAGCAGGACTAAGACAGACTATATGTGTGTGAATGAGAGGGAGGACAGAGGAATGGTGAGGATGCAAGGAGTAGAGGTGGCGAAGGTGGATGAGTTTAAATACTTGTGGTCAATAGTTCAGAGTAAGGGTGAGTGTGGAAGAGAGATGAAGAAGAGTACAGGCAGGATGGAGTGGGTGGAGAAGAGTGTCAGGAGTGATTTGTGACAGACGAGTACCTGTAAGAGTGAAAGGGAAGGTCTACAAGAGGGTAGTGAGACCAGCTATGTTATATGGGTTGGAGACAGTGGCATTGACAAAAAGGCAGGAGTTTGAGCTGGATGTGGCAGAATTAAAGATGTTAAGATTTGCACTGGGTGTGATGAGAGTGGATAGGATTAGGAATAAGTATATTAGAGGGTCAGCCCAGGTTGGAAGGTTTGGAGACAAAGCCAGAGAGGCACGATTACGTTGGTTTGGACATGTGCTGAGGAGGGATGCTGAGTATATTGGGAAAAAGATGCTAAGGATGAAGCTACCAGGTAACAGGAAAAGAAGAAGGCCTATGATAAGGTTTATGGATGTGGTGAGTGAGGACATGCAGGTGGTTGGTATGACAGAGAAAGATGCAGAGGACAGGAAGAAATGGAAACAGGTGATCTGCTGTGGCGACCCCTAATGGGAACAGCCGAAAGAAGATGATGATTTGCTGTTCTGATACTGTGCATTGCTTTTTTCATGTCTATTTTTCTGAGTATTTTTGTTGATCTGTTCCCTCTTCTACACTCTTCTAACAGTGACACCTCTTATCTTAATTGCTTTATAGTTTTCTATATTCGATACTTCCATGATGGCATTCAATTTTTCTCCTTCCTTTCCCTTACTACCCCATGTTTTTTGTGGTAAGACTTTATCTGTTGCTAATTTAGCTACAGTAATATATCCTATTTACTTCTATTATATCTCTAAGGACAGTCCTAACTACTAAGTTCATTTGTTTTGTCAAACTTCTAACTTTCTGGATTTTATTGACTTTCTATATTCTATTTCTTTCATTGATCTTAATATGTCTGTCCATTTCTATTAAATCAAGTGCCTCTTCTCTTAAATCACTTTATTCTAAACTGAGGACACTTCTTCTCCATTTCCTGTAAGCATCCTATAGAAAGTTCCAGAGCATCTTCCTGTGCCACATTATCTTCAGTTTCATCCTGTGTCATCCTTTTCTCTTTCATATGGGAGCTCACTGGCCTGTCATCCCACAACATTGACTGCATCAGAGTTGCCACAGTTTCCTGTTCCTTCTCTTGCTGTGCAACTTCAACTAAATGTTTGCACTGGTATCCTATGAAAGGCTCCAAAGTATCGTCATATGGCAACTGATAAGGTGTTTCCTGCTCCACTGGTTTCTCCCGAATTTGGAGAGCTATTGCTCTATCCTGCTTTGATGTTATCTGTGTTAGATTTTCTTCACTAAATCTTTCACCTTGCAGGTAATCCCTAACCTCAGTTTCTATTTCTTTAACTTCTCCATTACTAACCCTCTTTTCTACTTTTTCTCTTTGTTTTCTTTGTTTTTTATATTGTAAAAATGTTCCCTGTCTGGATGCCTTTGTCTGTATTTCTCTTCAAATATCTTTGGTGCTGCTGTTTTTGGATTGATTATTTTTGCTTTCTGCTTTGCATAGATATTGCACCATATTAAATCTCCCTTTCTTTCCCATGTCCATGTTTCTTCTTCAGATGTCTCCTGATCTTCCTGTTTCTCCTTACTTTGGGGACTTGTTGTTTCATCATGCTGTGATGTAACCTGTGTTAGACTTTCTACACTAAATCCTTTACTTCGCAAGTATTCCGTCACTTAATCTTCTGTTTTTTTTTTACTTCTGCTTTACTAATATTCAGTTCTACATTCCCTCTTTGTGGTGTTAGTTTTTTTATTGTGAATGTGTCCATATGCCTTTGTATATATTTCTCTTCAAATACCTTTGGGGCTGAATTTTTGTGTTGATTAATTTAGCTTTCTCCTTTGTATAAATATTGCACATTATCAGATCTCTCTTTCTTTCCCGTGTCCATATTGCTTTTATATACCTTCAAAAGTGTCTAATTTCGTGTTTATATTTTCGTGCTTCTTCAGTCGCCTCTTTTTCCAAATGGCCCAAGGTTTCTTGGTGTATATAATGTTTTTCATACATCTGTTGTATTAATGAACACAATTTTTTAATTGAAGCTTCTGAAAGTGTTTCTTGTGGAAGTATTTTCTTTCCACTAATTTCTCTCAATATTTTTGTATATCTTCTGTCTGGAAATTCTGGGCTTCTTTTATAATAGTAACAACACATAATTTCTTTCTTATCCTCAGTAGTCCACTCTATCGTCTTTATGGCTGTTTTTGGCCTATCGGTTTTTCTGATTTTTGCAGACTGCTACTTCCTTCTGCAACGGGGGGGGGGGGGCATCTTCCCCCTGGGCCTGGCCTTGCCTTGCCCCACTATAGGAATGTTTCCTTGTCTTGAGGATTCTACAGTGTCATTTTTTCCAGTCCTGGCACCACTGTGCCTACCAGGATTGGGCACTTTTTATCCTGTGTCTTGTGCACCCAGCTATTTTGTTTTTTATTTTTAACCTACTTCTGTCTAGGATATATGCTATATAAAATACAGTCTATATATTAGTGTCATCTTACAGTTTGTGAAAAACAGGGCCCACCTCATGAAGGTACTCACAAAGACATGAGGATGAATTCAGTTCCAGCAATTCTCCTTTGCTTGCTGACTTATCTCTCCATTTGGACCACTGATTAATTAAGGACAGGGCTATGTCTGAAAAGACTCATTCCAGCAACTATCACAAGGAGAAGACTGCAATTTTTCAGAAAATGTTAAGGCTGTACAAAAAATACCAGGGGCTGACCTTATACATAGACAAACTAGGAGACTGCGTAGGACATAGTGCTTTGAGAGGCACTCTTTCTCCATTTATTTATTTTTCAGAACAATGTTTCTTTGCTCTAAAAAAATAAAGTGTCCCTGCAGAAAGAAAATGTGTGAATGGCATAGTGTTTGCCCCAGGGGTATGGTCCTCCAGTTGACTTGACATTCAGAACTGAAACAAAAGCAGTTCACAGACTCCACTGGCAGCAAAATAGAGTTAAGGAACAAACCCAGAAGATAGAATTGTCACATAAAATCCTTTATTTGCTAAAAATATTTATTTTTATTTTATTTATTAATTTTTAGCAAATAAAGAATTTTGTGACATTTCAAACTTCTGGGTTTGTTCCTTAACTCTATTTTGCTGCCAGTGGAGTCTGTGAACTGCTTTTGTTTCAGTTCCGAGTTTACATTGTGTTTTTTGGCTTGACATTCAAATCACGTTATGTTAACCTTAAAACACTGCAAGATCATGAGAGCAGAGTCTTAGCAACATTCAAATGTAGGCACAAAGCTGCCTTTTTTATTTTTTATTATTTGCAATGTGATAAAAATTGGGGACTTTCTGCAGAGTTCTGGACACAGATGAGAGGCATGGCGTGGTGAGTTTGAGAGGCATGGTGTGGTGAGTTGTGTTATTACTATTTTTACAATGACACAGGCAGTGATCAGCCACATATTTTTGGCAATATTTCTGGCTTTGTGATTTGTGTGAACAGTTGAGGTGAGAGGAATGGCATGGTGTGTTAAGTGTTATTGCTATTTTACAAAAATGCCGACAGTGATCAATCAGATATTTTTGGCAATATTTCTCTGGCTTTGGATTGAAATAATTTAATTTGTGGCAACTTGTTTATGTGGACTGTGGAGGTAAAATAATACCACATAGTGAGCAGACATTGTGGTAGTTACTGTTGGTTTGGGGATTGGATGAAAATAACTGACCGTCTTGTTATTTGCTCAGTTTAAACATTTGCTACCTGGCTTTGCAGGATTAGTTTGCATTTGTGGGAAGAAAGCTGAACTACTTAACTGGACATCTGATATGTACAGGCAGAGTAGGTGCAATTGTTGTGGCTGTTTTCTGTGGAAGAAAATGGCTAGCTGTCTGCTGCTGTTTATTTTCGCTTTGCAGGATTATTGTGACAATGTGAAGCAATACATATTTTATGCACGGCTACTGTTTGTTTGGAACAAAGGTGAAATACATTACATGGTGGTCCTCTTTTACCACAATCAGATGTCTGAAATGTACATAAAAGTGGCTGTAACTGCTTAGTGAGGTTGTCTGGATGAAAATAACTGACCCTATTGTCACTTGCTCAATTCAACAGCCATCTGTCAAAAAATAGGGGATCAATGCATCACAAAATACCCAGACCAGAACTTCTGGGGGTGCAGGCACACCAAGGCTGTATAAGCGAAGTCTGACATGGGCTTAGTAATCACCTCTACCGTGAATCCCACCTAGTCTAAAATCAGCTATGCTCATAGATGTACACAGAAGGTCACTGTATTTCTGTGTGTGTGTGTGTGTGTGTGTGTGTGTGTGTGTGTGTGTGCGTGCGTGCGTGCGTGCGTGCGTGTGTGTGTGTGTGTGTGTGTGTGTGTGTGTGTAGAGGGAGCAATGTCATTATTTCTTTAACATTCCTCCCAAACCTCAGAGGTGACTATATTTTGTGTTGGTCTGGGAACATTGTGGTCATTATGGCTTTAACATTCCTCCCATACCTCCCAGTTAACTATATTTTGTGTTTGACTGGGTACATTGTGGTCAGTATGATTTTAATTTTCCTCCCAAACCTCAGAGGTGATTATATTTTGTGCTGCTCTGGGGACAATGTGGTCGTTATGACTTTACCTTTCCTCCCAAACCTCAGTGGTGACAATATTTTGTGATGGGGCTGGGGACAGTGTGGTCATTTTGACTTTAACTTCCTCCAAACCCTCAGAGGGGTGCATGGAGGGTCACGATAGCTTGTATGAGAGCACTTTACTCTCTACAAGTAACAAGTAAGAAGCATTATTGCAATTATTTTTGTTTGTTTTCCTCACAATCAAAGATCTGATACATCAACAGGTGGCTATCATTAGGAGAAGAGTAAATAAGCATGCTGTTTATATGTGACTGACAGCAAATACATTTTTTTCTATTTGGGTTTTTTTTTTCAGTTTTGTCTCAGTCTGACATCAGAAGGCTACACAAAAAGGTATCTTCCTTTTGGGGATGGGGTAAAGAGGCATGTTATATATAAATATGACAGCAGTAGCTTGAAATGCATGTCTGTGGGCATTTGTGCCTTAATTTTAATCCCAATTTAATACCAGCAGGGATACATAGAATGTGACAACCTGTTCCTAGATGTAATATGTGTATCCTCACAAGCATTTGTCTTCTCAGTGTATTGTGAACTGGTGTTTCATCAGCTTTGAGCAATAACACTTGGATACAACGTATTTCTTCCTTGAAATAAAAAGTAAGACTGAATTTCTTTTCCATACAAAAGATTTTTGTTTGGGCTATCATTGGATCAGAAGGTTAGAAAAACATCTAAAATGCACCTCACAACATTGATAACCCCATGGCCTCTAAATCCCTGGTAGCCCCTAGCCTCCCAGCTTAATTTGGTTGTTACAAGGCAATCCTGGTCAGTTAGAGTTTGTTGAACGGATGCAGGAAAAGCAAAGCTGAAGAGCCAGACTGAATTTCTTTCCTATTCATGGCTTTCTTTCTTCCAGTAATTGAATGAAAAGGCTGTTTGAAAAAAGGAAAACTATAAAATGGCATCTTAGAGCACCTAGGAACAGGCCCCTAGACACCCACTTAATACAGTTATTTCCACTACAGCTATTACATTGTAATCTTGGTCAATTAGGATGTGCTGAAAGGTTATAGAAAAAAAAGTGAAGAATAAGGCTAAAGTTCTTTCTTTGATCATGGTTTTTGTTCAGGCAATCATTGGATAAAAAGGTTGCTTTAAAAACTCTAAAATACACCTCAGAGTATCTAGAACCCCCATGAGTTATTGCAGTTGTTTCTTCCACAGTTACAAAAGTGTAATTTTTGTTTAATGTTGAATAAATCAATAACTGCAGGAAAAAAAATTCAAAAGTAGGAATGCCTATGAGAAAAAGGAAGAAAAAAGTAACCTGAATAGTGCGAGTAGGCCAGGATGTGTTGGGGATTGGGGCATGGGTGCCATGGAGCCTTCTTGCCTAGGGCAGTAGTTTATATAAGGCCAGCCCTGCAAATACCTATATAGGTGTCATAGAGTTACAAAAATCCAACAAAACCAGTAGGTATAGAAGTGAGGGCTTGCTTGTTGCAAGTCAGACCAAATTGGAAAGAAATGTGGTGTTTAAATGTTGATGTTTTTCTTCTAGTGAAAGCTTAATTTCATTTGGATTAGGTAAGCTAATTGTCATTGCCAAAAGCACATTCAGAATGTGGAGGAGACTATATCAGTAGTAATGATTTTTGCATGTCAGACCAAATGAGAAAGAGATGTAGTGTTTAAATTAAATATATATATCACTTCAGACATAAGTACACATATATTAAAAGAAAAAAAAATACAGAGTACTCTGCAATGAAATTTAAAATGTGACAACTCATTACACCCCCCCAAAAAAAGTAATGTTCCCAGATTCCTCTCTCTTTCCCATCACACCTCCAGCATTTGTTATCTATATGAGGAAAAATTCTTTGAAGTCTGCTTGGGGAATAAAAATGCCTATCTAAACACTTCTTCCAAGCAAAAATCCTAAACCTTCTGGACTTTGTTGCATACCTGAAACCACTCACATATCCCAAACAATTTAAACTAACTCTAAAAGAATATTTCAAAGGGCAATGGATCTGCCAATGCTCAAATCCACCTTGATAAATGTGAAGATTGGAGGAAGATGGGCGAAGGCTGCCAGCCTAGTCAAATAGAATTTGATACATAATTCTATCAATTGTATAAATAAATGTAAACTACAGGCTTGCATTTTTAAATGAAAGAAAACACTGTAAAATGTGAACTTCAAGATTGTTCCACATTGCCATCTGCTGTAAGAAAAACCAAGCCAAGCATTTCAAATGTGTCTTTTGAAGTGTAAAAGATCTTATGAATCTCTTTGATATTTTACAAGTCGGCTCCAGTGAATCTGGATGAAGGTTTCATGCCCATTGTTTTAAGGTTAAAGTTAAGGGCAGAATTTACATGTGGAAGGTGCTTTATTGCTCTTGTTTTGCTAGAATGTATACGTGAAATGCCTTATATTGTTGTAGTTTCCTGAGCAGGTGTTAGCTTGCTAAATAATGCAGTTTGCGGCCTGGGAACTCCAGGCTAAGTGTCAAAATGATATAATTTGGGAGGGCCTTAGAGAGCTGTTGGTTAGTGTTTAAAAACTATTGTTGAGTGAGAGACTGGGAAGCATTTTGATCTTGGACATCTATCCCCACACTGCTTATGCTTTATGTATGTAAGTAGGATTATAGCACTGTGTTTTCTCTTAACATTAGCTAAAGATTAGAAAGTTGGATTGTGTTTTTCTTTGACATCAGACCTGTCCTACTGTATTATTTTGAGTTTCTGTGTGATCTCTGAACTCTTAGATATCTCTGTGGTGTAGTAGTATTGTCTTGTGTTTTAATTATTTATAATTAAATATTTTAAAAACCTTTACCTGTGGCTGGTTTGTGTGGAGATAAGCTCTAGAGTACATTGCATATTTATACAGGTTATTGTAATAGGCCACTCTAATAAGCCTTAGACTGAATAGTCACATTACCAATTGGATAATAATATTGCACAGTAATAATTGGACACCCTTTCAAGGGCCTTTGGGTAGCTGATAATTATATTAAGCTGGTCATGGCAGTAATTATTACCATATGGTTTGGGTAAAGGGGCACAGCTGGAGAATCTGTGTCAGCCTTTCCCATGAGTGTCTGTGAAGTTGTATAAATACTTATCTCAAAGTGGGTGTGTGTGTCAGCTACCTGGACAGGGACATGAAGCACTGTTTGGACAAGAGGGTACTGGAGGTTAGCTTGCCAGTTAGGCTGAGATCTGGACCCTATAGCTGTGCCAGTGGGGAGTCTTATTGGGGACCTGGTGAGCAAGGGAGCAACTGTGATCTCTGTGTGCACTTATGGGAAAATGTACTTTACTGTGTGTATTAGTTATCCTTTCCTCTTTTAGGAGACAGCCTCCCTGGTGTTAGTGGTGAGGATTGAGGCTCCTTGATTGCTGGGCCGGGCACGGTCATCACAATAACACTCTGCTGCACTCTGCTAATCTATGTAGTCCTCTCTCTCTTATACTTTACTGTATCCTGTATGATTCAATTGCCAAAAAAAAAAAAAAAAAAACTTTACTCCTATGTTGCTTTTTTATATTTACTACTACTTTTAAAAATGCTGTGACTGAAATCTAGCTGTTTTGCTAATCATGGTTTTCTCTACCAGAGCCGATCATTCACATAGGACTCCCCCCATCCCTTTGTTTTTATCTATACAATGATATCAATCTCTGGTAGGGAAGGCAATTTCTAATCTGCAGTTCAAACTTCCGCTTGCCCCCATCCTACTCTATTACCTTTCCCTCTCTAGTTATTTGCCCCCCAGTACCTTGGTTCCTTTGCTAGTTTTCTCCAGTAAATTACAGCCCCTCTTGCCTACTTTCTGTACCCCTGTTTGCAGTTATTTCTATTGACAAAATATCCTTGATTGATTTAGCTCTTAGAATACTTACTGCAACCTTACGAATATAATATTCTGTAATTCCACTCTCTCCTTATTTCTTGAACTAACCCGCACTTCATCATCCCTTTCCACTTTGATTTATATCCTTCTGCTTGTGTTATGTATATGAGCCGTAATTGTGTATCTCTAAAAATGTCCTTTCAAATCAGGTAAACCTAAACCACCTTGGTCTATGAGGATCAACCTATTCCTCTTAATTCTTGCTGTCCTCCCCTCCCAAATAAATTCCTTCAACTCTTTATTAATTATTGTCCACAACTTCCCCTCTGGTTGATAAAATATGTTTGATCTATATATAAAACTAAAGGGACTAAAAATATTTTCACTGCTTGTATCTTGCTATCCATATCCATAAACAAGCACTTCCAGGTTATCATTTTTTGTATTATCTTTTGTTTAGTCTCTTCCCACATATCTATAGCTCCTATAACCGAATCCTTTTTAATCCATACACCCATTTTTTCATGTCCCCATAGAATACAGAAATTGCTGAACCACTTCATGTGTGGGTACATAAATGTAGCATTTAAATTCTAATGATTTTACAAATTAAATAATTGGTTATGTTTGATTGCTGGAAGTTTGTCATTATGTATAGCGAGGAGTACGGAGAAGAGAAAATGTTAGTGCATACACTTAATTTCTAATATGTTTTCATAACAAGATGGATTCCTCAGAGTTCTTCAGTATGTATCTATTCATTTGCTTCATGTCTAACATTAGAAAATGCTAACAGAGCTAGAAAAGTAGATTTGTTCTGAGTAGAAAGTTCTATCATGCAATTTGGAACTTGTGCGTAATATGGAATGTCATAAACAAGTAGTCAGGAGGTCTTAGCTAGCAAAATTAATGCTCTAGTGTTCCTTTTATAACTGGTCAGTCGTTCTATGATTATTACAATAAGGTTACTTTAAAAAAAAAGCATAAAATATCAAGCATTCTATAGTTCAAGGAGTCATTTCCTAGTGCCCCACCTATGTGTTTCTCTGTGCAATAAAGGAGATTGTTATGCTCTGCTGAACTGTCTTGTGTGAAATTTATTTGGTAACTTAACAGTCATATACTTACTACTTCAGAATTACTTACATTTAAATATCCAGTTATATTATTCCTAATGGCTTTTGGGCTGCTTCCCTAAGTATATTGATGTGATATTTATCAAATTGAATGTTCTAACAAATAAGATTAATTTTACATTTTTTTAAAGAATCTTTGGAATTAGCCATTTCTTACTGAATTCTGCTACTTCGTAATAATTAGGCTTGAAGTTAGCTTGAAGGATTAAGGAACTGTTAATAAGCTGTTTTCTGTGGTCCAGTGGTACAAGGTTTGATTCCATTGCTTAACGTGGGTCACTTAACCAGACACTGCTCCCAGTTAGAGTGTGAAAATGGTCTATGAAGATCAGTACTCAACCCCAGAAAATAAATAAATAACATTTGGGATATTTTCATGGTCTACTGAAATGATGTATTATTTATTTTATTTTGTTCTATTAGAGAAAGGCGGGTTTATGAGGTGGTATGTTTAGTTTTTCATTTGCTTGTTCTGCTAGTCATTTCTATAAATATTTATATTTATATTTCTTTTCATATTTAAGATCAATTGTACTGAACTTGAAATAACAAAGAATCCACACAAATAGATACAAGAGGATCATAATGGACAGAATAAGGGCATATAAGTATATAAAAAGCTAAAAACAGGTAAATATGACAAGTAGTAAAGTGACAAGTATAATAAAGAATGTAAATAAAGACAAATCAAAAGAAGGTAACAACAGATAATGAAAGACACAATTTACCTTTATTTTTTTTTGATAAATTAGGAAAAGGATGTTACAAATGTACCAGAGTAATAAAGATTTAAAAAATGCTATTAAACAAGTATACATTTTAAGTGGTATTTTATACTAATATTTAAACAGGAATCAAAACAGAGTATCTACATATACAGAAAGATGGTTATTGAAGAAAAACAGTTAGCAGATATTGGCACAGCTGAGAAAGTGATCAAAAGCGAATTGGGGGCCTATTTACTAGGTAAGACTGTTGGGGTCAAGCAAAAAAGAAGAAAATTACAACACATCAGTTTTCCATTTTGAATAGAACACATGATCTGGTCTCCAATTTAATGAATACAGAAAGTGTATGTTAAGCTTCATTCAAAAGACAGCATTGTACTATACTGTAACCCAAGTTCAATGTTCTTAGAAAAGCATTACCTATAAACGTGCGTAATACTGAAATCTGCTTAGCTTTGCTCCTTAAGCAAATAATTAAACATTTATATTAACACTTATTTAAATGATAAGCATGTATATTTACATTCATGTAATAATTAAATGCTTTGTCTCAATCAGTTCAGAGTAGATGATATATTATTCTCTAAGACAGTTGGCTGTGTACTTTGCACTTGAAGAATAAATATGTTTAAGGTGGTCTTGCTTCTTGTATTGTGGAAAAATGCATCAACATATCAATACATGTGTATGAGATGAGCAGTCTGCCTAAAGTGCTCAAACAGTATTGGCTAATGATAATGTTATTTTAGAAATTAGTAAAAACATATTCTATATACACAAGAAGCTGCAGCAGCAGGATGGTGATGTGAATTTAACCCAAATGGTAGTTATTTCCATATTTATTTGGTTCATCTGGTCCTATTGTATGAGACCTAATTATTCAAGCCTGATTCACTGAATGGGGCCTAAACATAATGCATTTATAAATCCCCTGAGGCTGTATAGTGTCATAGTTGGTTATATTAAGTAAAAGGATGTAAAAAGTGAAATAAGTTTTTAATATTGATCTATCTCACTGAATCAGTTCTGTATTACTGGGTCTCATTGTGACTCAGTGGTATGTATCCAATCCATTTTATATGAAATTATATTTCTTACTTTTTTCACTGGCTTCCCGACAACTACTTTTGTTTTGTTATTAGACAGTTTAGTTTCATAAAACAATTTCTTGGGTTAGTGGAGTTTATAAGTAGTGTCAGTAATTCTCCCTTGGTAGTTTGATCACTACGTATCATAAACGCTCAAGCTTTCAACACCAAACTTGATACTGCTGATTTTTCACAATAATTTTTGAGTGTTAAGAAGAAAGAACTGATGAAGTATTATCAAAAGATAAATAGCCCAGACTGGTTATCTCATAGGCTGCTAAAAGAGTTGATGATATTATCTATTCATTTTTTTAATAAACAGTATGGTAGTGTTGAATAAGTGGATAAGGGATGCTGTGGTAATTATACAGAAAAAAGTGGTCTAAAAATCTAAACTTTACTTCCATACTGTGCAAAATTCTAGATTTTTTTTTTTTGAGAAGTAAATTGGATTATCTTTCTTGAGGATGGATATCTGCATACTGTGCAATGTGGCTTTATAAAATAGGGGTCTTATACTTTTGTGACTGGGTTACATGTGAGTTAATTATGCAGACTTGTACGTGTGATGTGCTCTTGGATTTTATTATACTTTTGATACTGTCTTATAAAAGGTTGATGGAAATAATAAAGGGGGCTGAGATGTAAAATAATGAGATGAATTACAAATAACTCAATAGTAGAAAGCGATGTTATCTAATGATATGAGAAATTTCAAGAGTAGGTAATGTATTGGGGCTATTAAGACTTAATTGGCAGAATAGTTTCTGTTTAGTAAATGTGTCAGATGTATCACTGGGGTTGAATATATTGCCATGAATATTTGCAGATGACATCAAGAATAACCTACAGTGGTTACTAGGGGCTAGGGCATCTGCACGCACAGGAATTTGATAAGGATGGCTAAATGAAAAACTAGATGGCAGCTGGTGATTTATTTATTTGTTTGTGAACAAGTTAGGTGTGCTTGACCAAAGACGGTCTACAGTCACAGCCCAGGTGCAAGGCAGTAAAACAAGCTTTTGATTTATTACAATCTATATAAAGTATGTTTATTCAGTTTAACATTTCCAATATATATTAATCGTCCTGAATCATAACATTTGACAAAGAGACTGAGTTGTTTAACACATCAACAGTAGGTTTATCAGATATTTATTAACAAGAAACAGTGTAGTCTACTTTAGAATGAGGTAATTATCACACAACTGACAACACAGAATGTAATGCAAACGAACTTTGTATATTTTACAGAATCTTAAAAGTACCGAGGTATTTATCTATATGCAAACTGAATAGAAAGATCAGGCTGATAATGTGTATGTAAGTGTGGCTGGTAGATATTAGATTAGGTTTACCTCAACAGTATTTAGGTATTGATGTAAAGAAATTAATTATAATGTAGTTTAATGGAAATAGCCTTGACATAATGTTCAAACTTGGAAAGGATATAATTGAAAGAACAGTTGAATAAAAGGACTTAGACATTACACTTAGTCCCAACCTGAAGTATGAGATACATTGAGAAAAGGTAGTGACAGAAGTAAGTAGAATATTGTGAGTCAATAAACAGAGTCAAGAGACCATAAATTTGTTCTAAACCTATGTAAAGCATAATCAAATTCACTTTTGGACATTATATATGAAAAAGGGAAATAACTTTGTGTAAGGTATGCAGAGAAAGTTATACAATGGTGAAAGTGATGATGGGATTATCATATGAAGAATGACTAAAAATGAGCGTATAATTACTACAAATGTGATATGAAAGGGAATATTATATGAGGATTGCAGTCGAAGAGAACAAATTAGGTGACATGAGTTTATGCTGAGGGATTAAATGCAAAATAAAGACTATGTTTGCGGCAGGGACTGGAGTGAGTAATTTAGAGGTAATATGTAGAAGTGTTTTTGGGTCTATATCACAAAATCGACATTTCAAAATGTCGACTCACATTTGTTCGACATGGAAATGTCAAACTCCAACATATTCGAATGGCCAACTCACCAATTTCTTTCCAACAGAAAAAAATCGGTTGGCCAAAAAACAACGTCACACAAAAACAAACATATTTAAGAGGGAGGCTTACCCCCACATCCTCCACACACCCCCTAACTAAATATTCTAACTCTGAGACTGCACTACAGTCGGGGAAAGGGCAGCTGTAACAAAACAGCCTTGATTTGGCCGTTTGAGTATGTTGGAGTTCGACATTTTCATGTCAAACAAATGTGAGTTGACATTTTGAAATGTCGATTTCGTGATATAGACCCATGTTTTTGCAGTGATAGAGTGGTACAGACTTAGGATGCATGGCCAAAAAGGTATGACTGAGTGGGGATTAAATGCATGAGACAGATAAATGAGGAACAAAGGAATTGGATACTGCAGAGTAATTGTATAAGAAGTCAGTGTAAGCATCATTGAGGATAGATGGTCTTTTGCACTAGAAAAGCATCCTGCTTTCAAAGTCCACTTAATAGGAATTTAAATAAAAGCAGATGTACATAATTACATATTTGTGAAAAATTATCTATCTATATATATATATATATATATATATATATATATATATATATATATATATATTGTTGTGTCTTTCGGCTTTTCCCGGTTAAGGGTCGCCACAGCGGAACTCCGGTCCGCTAATGATTGGCAGTAGATTTTTATGTGCCGAGTTGCCAGCCCTGATGCACAACCTTCAATGAAGGTACGCCCATTCATGCATGTCTCCACACAGAAGACGCTCTAGCTGAGAATCGAACAGGACAACGTCTTACTGTGAGGCGACAACTCTACCGCAGCACCACCACCGCAGTTTTATATATATATATATATATATATATATATATATATATATATATATATACACATATGTGTGTGTGTGTGTGTGTGTGTGTGTATTGTTTCACTTACAAATATTGCTCTGTCTCCACCAAATGCATTAAGTGATGTTACTAATGTTTGTGTTTGTTAGATGGCTCTGTATTGCAGTAACTAATTTATCTTTTTTTCCTTTATTTAGAAATAGTTTAGTAAAAAAGAAAAGAAAAGAAAAAAAATGCAATATAATTTTTTTATCAGCATGTATTAGAATAAGATTTTGTTTATGCAACAACAAAAATTATACTGTAATTCAGTTTTATGTCTCTTTAAATAAATGTAATAGCCGAGTGGTTTTGTCTGATTCCCATGGTGTAGCTTTGCATTCCAAAATCCAAGTTTCTGTTAGATTAATTTATCCTTGTAAACATTCCTTTCCTCAGATAGGCCACACATCATTTAACAGTATGCCAAAATACTGTTTCCTTGGTAACTAAAAAGGCATGCTTCATTTGCATCCCAAAACTGCAACGCAGTTTGGAAGTTATGTGATCACTAGATAACCAGAAAGATAAAGAGCTATTCTCTTATTAGAATTCAAAGAAAGGCAAGCAGATATTAATACAGTTTTAGCATGTCAAAGTAAGGAAAATAATTTAAAAAATCAGATCTTATTTTGATGAGCAGCCTTTAATACACTTCTGATTCCTGCAGACCCTTTTGTTTACTGAAGGATTTTAAGCTATCCACTTTCCCCAAAACCATTTTCCCTGGTCAACCCTGAAAATAAGCAGATTTGTTTTGTATGCCATAGTATTCACCTAAGACAAGCTAAATTAAAAAAGTCTAAAATGTAATCAAGCCATTATGCATGTCATATAATAGTTTTCATAATTCTGATGAATCTGCATAAAATTAAAAAAAAAAAAAAGAAGTAATATTGAAGAACTGTCTCCAGGAAAGTATCTTCATGCTGAGTGATGCAAGAAATCACTCAGTCATGTAGATAAGCACAGCTGGCCTCACCACTTTCCGGTAGTGAACATGGATGAGAAGCCATGTCCAACTACCTACCATGACCACAGAACAGGGGGACTAGATACCAGGGATAACTCAACAGTGAAGTTCCATAATGACATCAACATTTGTACAGGGATTAGGGGTGGGGTAAAACATTTGGGACCAGGGAATTTATAGCAATATGGGATTGGTAGGGGGCACACTAGACACCATGAAGTCTACAAATGTGCTATAATGGCATGTAAACTTGTATATTGATTGGGGGTGGGGGACACACACTAGCCATCAGGGTTTACTGGACACGTGTCATTCTGGCACTTCAGCTATTATGGGGATGGGGGAGGGGGCACAAGTGGGCAGACACATCAGGGCCAAGCACAGGAATTTTAGTGAATGTATGTGTGTGTTTGTGTTTTGTGTATTTGTGTGTACGGGAGAGTACTGGGGTGGGGAATGCCAGTGCCTACATGAGCAGCAGTATACCACTATGACATGCAGATAAGGAATGAAGTAAACTTTGCAGTAGGAACCACGATTCAGAGACATACAAATTGGCCAATACTAAGGTCTTCCCTCATTACAGCTAACATGTCTAAATTTCAAAACACAATGTCATGAGAACAGGGCCTTTTTAATCCTTTGATGAATTCTTGGACAAGTGTTCTGTATCACAGTAAATCTTGTATCTGTGATTGAGATATTATTTGTACTCTAGTGTGAAATGAAACAGATATAGTCCTAACCTCCTTACTTATATTATAATTAATAGTTCTTAATCTTTTTGTACCTATGTAAGTGACTTGATCTTAAGTTTTTTTTTTCAGTCATGTCCAGGAAAACAGCAGCTAATAAAATGGCAAGAAATAAATCATAAATACAATGCATGTATCATGACATATACATTAATATTTTAGAGTAGTGGCCACATGAGTTTTCTTCAGTCCCTCTAGATTATGGAGATGCTGCCAAAGATACTTGTCTTCCTAAGTTTCTAAAAATCCTTCATCACTTCATTGCTAGACCCATAATATATATTTTGAACATACACAACTTTTCACTTCGTCCTTTCTCCTACTAGGAAACAAACTACAACTGTCCCTATTACCAAGGAAGCCCTTGCCTCTCAGACATTTCACTCCAGGTTTATTTCTATCCCCTTTATCCTTGTTTTAATTTCTGAAAGATTGCATCACTTCAGAATCTTGAATACATTTCCACTTACATGGAGTACTAGTGTAGCTGTAGACAAAGTCACTCACCCATGACTGCCACCTGTCATTTTTAAGGATATGAACAATGAACAGCTCACTGCTATGTTCTTTATATACCTCATCAAAGTCTTTAACCTGGCAAATCACGTCTTTCTACTTCACTCCCTGTCTGCTATTGGCTATGCTAAAGAACCATAAGCCTGGTTTTCTAACTGCCATTCTAAACACTTTTTATACATTAGTAAGGGTATTGCTTGTTATGGCTCAAATATGTTAACTTTATTACTCCCAATGTCTGCGTGTTTTCTTCTGTTTTATTCTCTATTTTTATTAGCTTTATTTCCTTTGAATTATCTGATTTGAACTAATAATGTATGCTGGAATGTAGCAGTTTTACTTTGGAACTTTTTAAGGTCTTCAGTATTACCAAAAAAGCCAGGTAGATTAATTCACATACTGATCATTGGATCATTGTCTGACAGATCTGAACACATTCATTTTAAAGGTGGTGTACTGCTTGTAGTTAATACATTGTCTGTATGTTGTTTCCATTCATAGTAGTTCCCTTATTAATCCCTTATTTTCAAATGGTGCATGTGCATTTCTTAAGCAATGCCCCAACATTATTTATATTTTGGAGGAAAAAGGTGGATTTTTTTACAGTAGCCTTCTACAGAAGTTATCTGTGTATAGGAAGTTTACAGATTACAATATCCAGTGTTTGTCAGAGTGGTGTATCGATGAGTTCTAACAAGAAATTCTGCTGTATAACTTGCCATGTTGTTGTATGCTACTGGCAGTCTGCCAGGAATCAGTGAGAGAGGGTTCTTAGCTCTGCCACATAACAGCTGTAGTAATAAAACTGTTTTTCTACATTGGTCTTGATCTTAACTATAAGGAAGTTCTTCTTTTCTGTATAACCTACCACATCATGTATTTATTTTGGATGTTACCACGAAGACATGTTTGTTAAATAACGTTCTGATATATCAAAATGCAGTGTATTTGACCTTTTCACAACCTTAGTGGAACTGCCTTGGCAGAAAGGTACTCATTAGACTGTGCTCTTAGCTTCAAATTCACAGAAACATCTATACACTGAATTTTAATGAAAAAGTTAATTTTAATGTTGTCTTGATGTTGCATTTAAAAAGAATGTAAGACTCTCTTTTGAATAGAAATACATATTATTTTAGGTCTGAACAACACTATACATTTATGCTTTTGATTTATTTTATCTCAGTACAACTGATAGCTACATTTATTTTTATTTTAAATTGAATATTTTGTCAGTGCTACAGTTTTTAATTTTCTAGTGGCAATTCTGACCTTAGCCTGATCTAACCTAAAGATGTCAGTATCAATATCTGTAATTTAACTCCTTTCAAAATTTCTTATGCAGCTGAATGTTTAGACTTACGCAACACATTGTCTGAACTAACAGCACTGAAGGGAAAGTGACAGCAGCATATTAAATGCTTGTAGGGGTACTTGTAAAGAGATTTTGTTCTAACATTGACAATGAAAGAAAACCTTGCTTATCAGAAAAGTAAGGATTATTATTTTTTAGTTCTGATCTCATAAAACTGCACTAGTAATATGAATGCAATATTTAATGCATTTGTCAGCTGTAAGAAATGCTACATATATAATTAACTGCTAATTAAATGGTGAAAACATAGCAGTGTAATGGTTATGGAACCTGCAAATGATACCTACCAGCATATAGCCATACTTTCTGAGATGGTCTGAGAATTTGTAACAAATCTTCAGAAAAAATATGTCATGTCACTCCACTGCAATATGTATTTAATTGGTGATTTCAGGGGCATAAAGCACGTGTACAATGTTAACTTCATGTGATGTATGCTAGCGCAGACAAGACCAAATCTGGGATGAGGCAAGTATACATCCAGTGACAGAAAAGTTCTCTATTCTGGAGAAAGATGCATATGGCGTTTATTTCCAATAATATAATATTTCACTGAGTTATAGTCTGTGTATATAGCACATTCCATACATTGAAAATCATATGCCTACTCTAATCTCAAACTGTGCATTAAAATGCCTGTAAACCCATTTTTTTACCTTTGTATAATAGGCCATATTCTGATATCATTCTAATAGATCTCAGTAAAGCTTTCAGAGAAGTAACTTTGAAGACTCATATATAAGATGCACCTAAGACTGCTATTTCACACTTAAAATCTTAAATATATCTCAGGATTGATTCATGTTTAGAAATATTGCTATAGTTAGTACATGAAATTTTGGTGGTACCATTTTTTCAGTGACTTTAAAGTTCTATTTTCTAGATAAATATACATGATTTTTACTTATTATGTAATGCTAGTATCAGTTTAGTGCATATAGCCTTGATATGGACTACAGTATCCATTGTGAACAGAAGCATATACCCACCCCAATGGAAAGCAAGCATAATCTAACATACCAGTATGTCATTGTGAAATGCCTCTAAAACGCTATATTTTTACCTTATCTCTATATAACTGATATATATCAAGTCACGTCTGACTGCTCTTACTAATACTTTTGGAATTTATACATAAATACTCAAGTACAAAATTAATTTAGGCTTGCCAATCTACCTTTACGTACTTAAATGGAACTCAGTAATGAAGTTTGTCCTGACATTTTGCCATGGCTGGCACACAAGTTTTGTTGGTGGCATTTTTTCAATGACAGAAAAGTTCCCAGATCTGGAGAAATGCATTTGATTTTTACTTCTGCTTTAATGAAAAATTTTGTACAGATATATTCAGGACATGTATTGCATTTCTCACTCTGATCAAAAATGTTATGCTTACCCTAATAAAATCAAAATATAAATCATGCAAAACACAGTGAAAGTAAAATTAGTATGCATGATAATGTTTGAAAAGCAATATCTAAATCCATGTTTTGCAGTTTGTACCAAAAGTTTCAGGGAGTTCTGCTTGGATAATTGAATACAGAATGTCTAAGACTGCCATTCCACCCTTAAGGACTTAAATGCACTTTAAAGCTGACGTTGACACATCCATTTTGTCATGGTCAGTTTAAAATGTTTTAGCTGTGAGATCTTTCCAGTGACATTAAAGGTTGATATTTTAGAGAAATATGTATAATCTTTATTTCTAAAATAATACTATCTCAGGACAGATATGCTGCATGTCTGTATTATATGTACCCCAAAAATGTCATGCACTCCCCTACTGAAGCAAAGTATGATGCAGTTTGGCAGCCTGACATATTAAAAAGGCCATATAGGCCTATTGATATCTAGCATTACAGTGTTATATCTCTAAAACATTTTAACATTTTCTTGTAACATTTTTGGACAATAAATCTGGTTATCAATAATCATTTATCAATGAGTAAGTAATTTTAAGACCAGTTTATTTTATAAACCATATGCCTAAATGAAAAAATACTTTCTGACTAGGTACACTAATGTCTGGTTACAATTATTATCATGTATCCTACCAGGAGCAACATTTGCACTCAATATTCATACATAGTATGATCACTCTCTAAAAAACAGTGTTTACAGATCATCTCTGTGGAGAGTGTGTACTGTTAACAGTGCACACAGGTATACCTTGTGTCCTGCTATCATTTTGCATTATTACAGAACTTGTAAGAGAAAACCATCAAAGCTTCTGCTCCCTTCTGAAAAGTCTCAGCAAATGATGAGTCATCCCCTGTAAACATTGGCATCAATTGCACATAGGCTACCAGTGTTCTTACTTACTGCATGTAATTATTGTCCATGAAGTAGCTAGCAATGACTTGTTACTATGTGTCAGTGAAGGAAGTGAGACAACATGCTAATAAGCAATCTGCTGTCTGAGTTCTTTCCTCATTTCCAACAGTATGTTTAGTTTGTTTATGGCAATTATCACACAAGTACATTATATGTTCTGACAAAATATTTAATCTTTATCTGTTATGAAAATGGAAAAGTGCTTTTTAATTTTAAAAGTGATTTTTATGATTCTAAAATAAAAAAATACAGAAAACTAAATTATTTTGGCACTATATGTACTGAGAGATATCCAGTACCAGGATAGCATGGCCCCACAGTGAAGGGGTTAAGCAGTCTTGTTATTTTGCCTATGTATGTGGCCCCACAAGTACAGTGCTAAAGATGCATGCTCAATAAATCTCATATTCAAAAATACCTGTGATAAATTTAACTAAATTGCATGTATTTTTAGAACTGCCTGGCTTCCTAGAGTAGAGGATTAAGGCTAGGAGCTACTAGCTTCTTCCTGTAATCCTGGCTTTGATTTTCTAAATTTCCATTTGCCTGTTGTGAGACTAAGCAAGTCACTTAACCTTGCAATCATCTTGGACCCCCAATGAATATGGGCCTCAACCTAATGGGATATCCTGGTTAACAAAATAAACAAGCAGACAAACATATATTGAAATCTTCCTAAGACAACCTGCACATAATTATTCTGTATCTTGGATTAAGTATATTGGCTTAATCTTCTTCTCCTTTTAGCTGATCCCATTAGGGGTCACCACAGCAGAGCAGTGGTCCAGAGAATGAGTGGCAGTAGAATTTCACTGTGTCGAGTTGCCAGCCCAGCACCCAACCTTCTTCAGAAGCAACACACTTGCACATGTAGGGCCAATTTAGAGTGTCCAATCCACCTGTAGCATGTCTTGGGAATGTGGGAGGAAACTGGAGCACCTGGAGAAAACCCACACGAACACAGGGAGGACATGCAGACTCTGCACAGAAGGCACCCCAGCCGAGAATCAAACCAGAGAAACTTTTGCTGTGAGGTGACAACACTAACCTCTGCACTACTGTGCTGCCCAAGTCCATTGGCTTAATCTAATAACAAATTTTAAGTGGAAATAATTAAATAAGAGAACACTGAATATACTGAATATAATGAAACATTTTCCTTTAGAACAAAATATTTTAGCTTGTTTTAGATGCCTGCAGTTGAGGGCTGCATTTTCTTTTCTCTTACATTTTTATGGAGACAAGCTGATTATAGGACAATAAAAGAAAGCCAAAAGTTTCTTCAAGGCTGAAAGTTAATGTTTTCTGAAGGCATGCAAGTTGTTTTTCACATATGGGAGGGTAATAAAGATAAAAAGACACCAATTAGAGTAAGTAGAAGCATAGGCAGTAACATGCATCTTCGCATGGATAACCTCAACTTTAGGTTAATTAAGGCCTTTATTTTCAGCTGTCTACCAAGGACAAGTGTTCCTATTAGGAAGGTTAAACTTTATTATTTGAAGATGTACATATTTTTGTGTTTGTATTAAGTTAATAAGTTATGAGGGTGTTCTGCAGGTTTGCTTATTTTTTCTTTGAGAGTTTTCATAAAAACAAAAAGTCCTGTAAAATGGGTCATAGGTTCCAATGTTGATGATAAGAAAAAACTGTATAAAGTGTCAAACTGCCAAACACTACTGGGTGCATGTATCACAAAATCTGGAAATATACATTTAAAAAAGCTGTCATATATAATAGGTGGGCATAATGACTTCTTATCATAATGGCAGCACTTTCCATATTACCTTGGAATATGAATGGTCTCACGGATAAAGACAAAAAGGAAAGAATTTTTAATTATATTAAGAAATGTAGAGCACAAATATCACTGCTATTGGAGATACATTTGGAAGGAAGTGAGTATGTGAATTTGATAAAGAAGTGATTTCAGGATGGATATTCAGCAGAATATCAGGAATAAAGGAAAAGAGGAGTACTTACATTAATTTCTGCAGTAGCTGCAATAGTGATAGAATATGGGAGAAAGATAATAATGGAAGATGTGTTTTAGTAAGGGCTTACTGGCAATAGATGAAGCTTATGCTCTCATATATTTCTATTCCAGCTAAAACTGGTATTATGGAGCTTAAAATGGGGGAAATAATCAGCTTTCAGTAGGGAATATTACTTATAATTTGAATTTGATTTGCAGCAATGAGTGTGTATCTGTGGAACCTAGAAGGGAAAATATAACAAAAGAGGGTAGATTTCTGAAGAAATGTCTGGAAATATTTGGTATGGAAGATGTGAGTTCAGTAGTAGGAACTCAGAAAGAGTTTACATATTATTTCCCAAGGTACAATAACTGGGCTTAGACTAGACATAAATTTGATTTTATAGGGACTTGTGCATTTAATTGAGAACTTTAACAAACATCCAATAACTTTTTCAGGTCATGTGCCAATTATTACTAAGGCACTGGTACTTTCCCACCTATCTGTAAAAAGAGAGGAATTTAAGGAATATGTAGTGTAAATTATTCCTGAGTTATTAGAGAAGATAGAATGTACTCCAGATGCTATAGCTAGTGAGTGGGATAAAATGAAAGCAGGGTTTAAAAGTAGGGTAGAAATAAAAGAAAAAGAGATATGGTTAGATATGAATCAGTGTGGTTTTGCGGAGGGAAGGCAAACATTTGACAGCATTACTAGAACAATGATGATCCAGAGGGAAGCAGAATTTAAGAAAACACTGCTGCTGTTGGTGGGTGTTGATGCAGAGAAAGCATTCAAGAGAGTAAGCTAGGATTCATGACTAGGGCAATGGAAGCATTTGCACTTCCTAATACAATAATAAGGCTAGTTAGGAGGATATATGAGTGATCGAATGAAAAAATGAAAGAGGGAGGGTTCCTGTCTATAAGTTGTGTCTGAAGAGAGGAGCCAGGCAGGGGTGTCCTCTTTCCCATTTGTTATTTGCATTATATTTAGAACCATTGGCAAAGAAAATAAGGGACTCAGAAATTCAAGGATATAATTGGTATGATAGTCAAGAAAAGTTAGCTTTAGTTGCAGGTGATAATATTTTGTGCTTGATAGAACCAGAAAAGAATATCTTAGTGTTGTGAAACATTTTGAGAATGTTCTGATTTTTTTCAGGATATAAAATTAATTAACATAAAGGCTATAGCTGTAAACTATGTAGTTATACATGAACTGATTCAGCAATACCCATGTTTAATAGGACATAATAAAATTAAGTATTTAGGAGTATGGGTTAGAAAGGACACTGTTATATCAGCGAAGGATACGTGGAAAGAGACTAAACAAAAGATAATTACCTGATTTGAAGGGATATTTTAGAGATACACAGTTAAGACTGATATACATAAAACAAGCACAAAGCTACAATTCAAAGTAAGAAGGCATGATGATGGGGGGGGGGTTCAAGAAATAAGGAAATGGTGGGATTTTGGATGCAGATCATTAAGGAAAATAACAGTTTTACAGAATATTATATACATAAAGTAGCAGAAAGTATACTAAGAACTAAGCCAACACAAGAATGGAGAAAGGAGATTTTTCCAATAGGGATGACTGCAATTGGGGGTACAAAGAATATGCAACAGGGTGTTGGAATTTACTGGAGAAAGCTGCAAAGGAACCAAGGTATTGGGAACAAATAATAAGAGATGGAAAGAGAAGAATTGAAAAAGGCTAAAAAGACATTTGGACAGCAGGCTAGAAATTGCCTTCCCAATCAGGGACTGATATCAGAGTATAGGCAAAGAGATAGGGATAGGTGTATCCTAAGTGAAAGACTTGTACTGGCTGAGTTCATTGAATGTAGAACAGACGCTGCTGTTAAAAAGTGATAATTAGTAGATCTTATAAAATGCTGTATGATAACTATCAGAATCAATCAGAGGAGGTCAAAAAGACTGAGAAGATAGATTAGATAAACAATTCACAAAGAAACAATGAGAGGAAAAAGTATAGCTTCTAAATATGCAACAAAGTCGGTAGAACTTAGGATTTTTGCTTGGAAGTGTTTGCATAGGTACTTTTATACCCCAAGTAGACTCAAAAGAAATTTTACTCAGGTAGATGGCAAATGTTGGAGGTGTAATAGGGGAGAAAGAGTTAACTGGAAACATATGTTTTCAGAGTATAATGAATTGGCAGACTTTAAAAATTGCCTACAGAGTACTCCATCAGGAATACTGGGTGAGCGAATGAGTGTAGCTAAGGAGATCATTTTTTTGAGCTGGGATACAGGATTTGAATTGCCCAGACATGGTAATGCCTTCCTAAATTTAAAAAGCAATTGCTGAGTAAATTACACAGAAAAAAAAATTTAAATTATGGGAACAACATATGCAGAAAAATGTTTTGGAAGAGGGATGAGGTTTAAGAAAAGACAGGAACTGAACAGCTTATGTAATGTTGGATTGATTATATTGTATAGCGGATTATATATAATATATAATGTTTGCAAATGTGAACTTGTTAATACAGTTTCATCGCTTTTATATAAATGTAAGTTTGTCTGTGCATCAAGTGATAATTCAATAAAGGTGTTTAAAAGACTATTCTGTATATTTTCATAAAAAAATACAAACACCTAATAGTCTGAGAATTTTTCTACACACCATTAAATTATTTCTGCAGTGCAAAAGTTGTAATGTTAAGTTCCTGTGGATCAAATATATAGACAAAAGGCAAATGATAGGAAAATATTAAGGTTGTTTTGATGACTGATGCTTAAAATGTCCAATCCAGATACTTGTTGGCATTTATTGACTTTACAATGACAGGTTTTAAGACTATGCTTTCTTTATTGTGTCCCATTTTTGTCCTATTTCCCCTGGATTGACTAAATACCAAGGTGTGCAAAATCTTGGATAAGTGCTTTTCTGTTGTTTACTGCATTTACCGTGATAGCTGTACACTTTTTTTGAACTTTTAGTAATCTAGTAAGAATTGCTTCTGAGTTACCTGACTAAGGGTAGAGAGGAAACCAAGCTATGGGCCTCTATTTGCTATACAACCTTCAAGAGTGTTGTCTGCTCTCCACCAGTGTGGTAATTTGAGCATTTTTTAGTTTTTCATCAGGATGATTATTTGAAAGAAATGGTAAACCAAAGTGTGTCAAAAAATGGAGCAGCAATTTCATGGTGTGACATCATGGAAAAATAGAAGAAGAAAAAGGAGAAGAACAGACTGTGCCTGAGAAAGTTCTAGAGACAAAAATTTATGCACATACCGTTGGAGAAGGAACAAAGAAGAAATAAAAGAAACAAAAAAGAAGTATACAGTACACATGAGCAGTAAAAAAGAAGAAAGTTTCGATAGGTATGAGGTTTGGGACTCTGTCATAGCACCTCTGGGTGTCAAAGCAAAAGAGGTAAAAGCATTTATTTTAATTAATAAAGAGACTTTTGTGACTTGATATTTAAGAATGGGCAGGATATGGAAATTTTTTTGGGTGCATATTAACAAAAGAAAAATATTTATCCGTGGTCAGAATATGTATTTTATCCATGGTCAGAATATGTGGTGCAAGCTTTTTACAGACAAACAAGCAAAAAAGAATAATGATCCAGTTTAGAACTGAAGTTGAAGCAAGAGAACTGAAAGAACATTTGTTAACTATATATATATAAAGAAGTAATGAACACTACAAAAATATATGATGAAAGAGGACTATGGACTAAGGGATGGGAATAGAGAGTAATACTGAAAATAGAAAATGATAATGTTGTGCATGTACTATTGTTATTAATGTTCATGGTACTAGGGGGTTTGTGAAATACAGGGGTCAACTAAAGACTTGTTATTTTTGTGGAAAATGATCATTTATTCAATGAATGTGATAAAAAGATGTTATTTATGTGGTAAAACTGGGCATAATCAAAAATGCTGCAATATTAGAAAGTGAAATAAATGCACAAAACAATGAAAATGAAGTTATACATGGGGAAAGAGATAGAAAAATTTGTTATACAAGAAAATGTAGAAAAAAAGCGACTAATAAAGAGGTTGTACATGAAGCTGAAGAAAATAACAATGTAAAAGAAACTGAGGAGAGAAGTGGGGTAGAAGCAGACTGGTGTGCAGTAAGAAAAAGAAAGAATTTGATAGGGAAAAGAGTTAAAGAAAGGAAAATAAAATTCAAAAACATAATGCTTAGAGAAAATAAGAAAGGAAAAGGATAAAAACTTTATTATACTAACTGTTCTTAAAAGCTGAAAATATTAGCTTTAAATGTGAACAGTATAAGACATCTTAAGAAGAGAATAGGTACATTACAATGGTGTGCTGCAGTAGATGCACATATTTTGTTTTAGAAGATATCAGATTATTAACAGAGGAAGAAAGAGCACAAACCTAAAAACTTTGGAATGGTGCGGTAGTTTGGAACATGGGGGAAGAGACATGCTTGAGCATATATATATTTTGTCAAGAAAGCATTAAAATATTAGATGTAACCATAGTGGAACTAGGATGAATTACAGTACTAGACTTTATATGGAAAGAAATATGTGTATAGAATTATAGCTGTATATGCATATGTAACAAAAAAGATAGAAAAATGAGATTTAAAAATATTCCTGAATATGTTTGTGTAAATATGGACGTTATAGTGGTGGGTGATTTTAATTTAAGAAAAAATAACAGCAATTGTGATGTTAAAATGGTTAAAGAAATTATGAGAAGTGGAAAGTTAAGTGCATGGGAGAATAACCACTGGACCTACAAAAGGAATTAAATTAGGACAGAAATTGATTATTTTTTAATATCCGATAATTTAAAAGTTAAATTAAAAGGAATTAAGTATGCTGGATTTTGAGATCATGTGGCTATATGGGTTAAAGTACAGGAAAATTAATAATATATAAGAATAGGAAAAGGAATAAAGAGAATTAATAGGTTCATAGGTTCATACTAGGCTATCTGCCCTGGGGCATTTATAAGCCTAGCCAGAGTATGATTGGCTTTCACCACCCTTTGATTTTGAGTTTACTGTGCCCTTTTTAAGGTTAGTTTACTGTGCCTCTGTCTAGTAGTGACACAGAAGTAAACCCCAGGGTAAACCTACGATCCCCCATCCAGTCATCAAGATTCCTCTTGAAGACAGTCAGTGAGGGGCTCTGCCTGACATGGACTGAGATTCTATTCCAGAGCGAAGGGAGCCTCTGGGTTATGAATCTGTCCCTCCAGCATGTCCTATTTATTTCTGTGCTAAGATTCAAGTCCCCCGAGCACGTGGCTGTAAGGGATTTGGATTTTTTGAGGTGGAGCATGTCCATTAATTCTGGGTTGGACATAGCTTTATATGTCAGGCATAGATCGCCTCTAAGTAGGTGGTATGCAACTGACTAGAGCTGGAGTTTCTTTAACCGAGCAGCATATGACATCTGTTTGAGTCCCTTGATCCTCTCTGTGAGGTACTTTTGGGGTATTTCTAGTTGCTGCAGGTGTCGGGTAAGGTACATCCCAAATGGGGCATTGTATTCTATTATGGGCCTGATGAGGAATAAATAAAGGGGTACGATGACCTCCCTTGATCTAGATGTGAATCCTGTCATGATAAGGTGGGCTATATAGAAGGTCTTTCTAACCACTTTGGCAATGTGGTTGTCGAAGGAGAGATTACTATCAGCTTGGGTTCCCAGGTCCCTAATTACTTCCTCTGTACTTAGTGCGTTACCACCTATGTGGTAATTTGTGGGTGCTTTGTTTTTGCCACAGGGTATGACTATACACTTTTTGGCATTTCGCTTTAGGCCATGGCTCTGGCACCAGTTATCCATCTCTGTGAGACCTTTTTGAACAATGCTTGTGTCAGCTGGAGAGTCAATTATGGTGCCCAGCTTGCAGTCATCTGCGAACTTGGTCAGCCACAGTCCTCCCGTGTTAGCCTGTACCTCAGAAAAATATATACTGAACAGGAGAGGTCCCAGGACTGAGCCTTGTGGGACACCACTTGTAACTGGTTTCGTGTCTGACATGGCTCCAGCAATTCTGACTCTGTGGGTTCTGTCTTTGAGCCAGTTTGCAACCCATCTTGTGACATAGGGGTTTATATTTAAGCTGGATAGCTTATCTATGATGCCTGAGTGGGGTATTGTGTCAAATGCTTTTGCAAGGTCCAGGTAGGCTGTGTGGACTACCTTCAGTTCATCTATGGCCTTGGTGACTGTTTCAAAGAAGTTGACCAGGTTCAAGAGGCAGGCTCTGCCCTTGACAAAGCCGAATTGGGTAGGATCTAGTGTCTGTAGGTCTCCAATGTCTTTGTTTATGAGTTCCATGATGATCCTTTCCATAGCCTTGCAGACTAGGCTAGTCAGGCTTATGGGGCGATAGTTTCCAGGGTCCATAGAGGCACCAACTTTGTGGAGTGGGACCACTGTTGCTGTACTCCATTCTTTGAGTACATATCCTGTAGTAAGGCTGAGATTGTACAGCAGTTTTACGTGAAGGTTTAGTTCTGCTTGGAGTTCATGTAGGACGCAACCTGGGACACCGTCTGGTCCCATTGATGCAGTGTGTTTTGCTTTGGAGAGGGCGGCTTTCATCTGAGCATCTGAGATGTTAGGGAGGCAGTACTCTGCTGGGATAGATATTTGTTCTTTTGGGGGGGGGAGAAGTTTGCACTAAACCTGTCTGCCAGGATGTTGGCAATGTCTGTGGGTTCAGTGTATTTTTTGTCATTTTGAATCAACTCTGAGCATATCTGGGAGTTGCATCCCAGGTTCCTAACATAAGTAAAAAAAGCCTTGTGATTATCTTTAGTGTCCTGTGCAATTTTTCTCTCAAAGCTGGCCTTGGAGGAGTTTATGAGGGATCGTAGCTTTTTGCTAGTACTGATCAGAGATGCCTTCTCTTTTAGGGATTTTGCTCTATCATGTAGTAGCTTCCTTCTTCTGTTGTACAGCTTATTTATGGCTGGGGTCCACCAGACTGGATGCCTGCCTTTGGAAGATTGTGTCTTGGTTTTGTTTGGGATAGCATGATCCATGCATTCCTGGAGGTGTCCATAGAATGCGTTTATATAGGATTCTGCAGTTTGGGCCGTAGTTTCCACTGGCCCGGGGGACTTGAAGGATTCCACCTTGGTTTTGAGAAGTGTGAAGTTTGCTTTTGAGAAGTTATTCACTGTGGTTTTCTGGGCTGGGGGTGGGGTCGGGATGTGGATATCCAGTGAGATTAATTTATGGTCTGATCTCACCAATGAGGGGTATACCTCTGGTATGGAGCATAGAGTCCCTATGTTGGTAATGATCAGGTCAAGTATGTTTTCCCCTTTTGTGGGAGTGGTGACTAGTTGTTCCATAGCATTTGAGTTTATAAATTCCAGGAACCTTTGGGCTAGGGTGTTGGGGCTTGAGTAATGCTCCCAGTCTATGTTTGGGTAGTTGAAGTCACCCAATATAATGGTGTTTGGAGAGATCTTCATATTCTCCAGTGTTTTCAGGAAAGCCGAGTGGGATTCCTTATTTTGAGAGGGTGGTCTGTAACATGCTACAAACTGAAAAGCAGTTTTGCCCACTGTTAGTTGCACATGGATGGTCTCCGATGCTTTGTGCGAAGCCACTAACCTGGAGGTGTGGGTATCTTTGATAAATATGGATACTCCTCCTCCTTTTGTGGTTCGGTCCGAGTTTTGGGGCCGAAAAGCATGATATGAGGTATAACCTGGTAGTGCTGGGGTGCTCTCTGGAGCCTTGAACCAGGTTTCAGTCACTGCACAGATATCAATGTTCTCCATACTGAGGAGGGCTTTGAGTGCATGCATCTTAAGGTTTAGACTTCTGGCATTTAGCAGCATTACCCTTAGTTTCTTATTCATTGTGTTGTCTATGGAGGTGGGTTTGTCTTTTGAGCCTTGCCTAAAAAAGGCACTATAGGGGTGGCAAGAGCCTTCGCCAATATCCGAAAGCCCAGGGGTGACAGGTGCAAGCTGTCCCTATTGAAGCAATGTGGCTTTTCAAGCATGTCATCCCAGGCTGCCAGACACTGGATCCCCTTTGAATGACACCAAAATTTTAGCCAATTGTTAAAATCGATCATTTTCTTTATACTGTGGCATCATTCTAGGTGAGGGTAAGATGCTGCTCAAGGTCAGGGTCATATTGGCCTGGGCTACATGATCAGAGAGCTCCTCTATGTCTCTTTTCATGTAGTCAAGGGAGGTACATCTCAGGTCATTCACACCAGCATGGACAATGACTGAGTCATATTTGTACTTGCTTTGGAGTGACCTGAGTGCTTGCGTTATGTGGTGGATCCTAGCGCCCAACAGGCAGCTCACCGTGACCTTCTCTTTGTTCAGCCTGGTGAGCGGGACATCAGTGTGTCTGACTATAGAATCACCTATTACGAGTGTATCAGGTGTGTTATTTAACCTTAAGGGCTGTGACTGTTTGGCACATTGACTTTGTGAGCTATGTGTTGCACGTGTTTTGTTTTGGGGTAGCATTTGCTTGGATGTCTGCTTTGGAGGTCTCTGCTGCTTAGGCAGGTTTTTATTTAGAGCCTCCAAGTATGTTTTTGTGTGTTTATGTGTTTGGGTTGTTGTTGTGGTATGACTATGTCAGACTGGATTTGTGTTGTGTGAGGTTACCATCTCCTCCTGACTGGTTACACCAGTTCTGAGTTGAGAGAGCTCAGCCTCCAGTTTGGCTATATGGTTGCATCTCTCACATATATTTGAATCTGTTTGGAGGAGAAGAGGGTTGTCCATGTACATGAGACAGTTGTAACATTGCCTCAAGATTCCTGAAAAGGAATTAGATTTAGAAGAAAAAAGAACAAAGAATTATGGAAAAATCCTATGAATATGAGAGAGTTGGACAGTTTGGAGGATTAATTTTAAAGACAAATATAAAAAAGCGTTTTAGAATGTATAAGGAAGAAAAGAGAAACAGAGATATAATATATTAAGTCAATAAACATTCAGAGACTTATTAGAGAAGAAACATTTATGTTATGAAAAAGAAAGAGAAATATATAAAATTAATAACTTGTAATATAAACAAAAATATTGTTTACAAGGAAAGAAAGAAGAGGTAGCACCATATTTGAGTAAAATAATAAAAGAAGGAAAACTAATAAGAGAATTAAAGAATAAGGAAGGTAAGCAAATAAGACACCAAGAAGGGATATATGAAATAATTAAAGAATATGTACTGGAATTATTTGTTAAAAGAAAAGAAAACATAGAACACATTTAGAAAGGAGAAAAAATAAATAAAGATAATGAGTATTTAGAACACAAAATAGCTATAAAATAATTGAATGAAATTCTAAAAGATGTTAATATGAATTCTGCAACAGGACTGGGCAGTATTGAATATGGTATGTATAAAGAAATGGAGTGGCAAAAAATATTTTTTATAGAAGTTCTGAATGAACGGTTAGAAACTGGAATTAAAGAGAAAGTGATAGGTACAGGAGTACAGTGGTTATAAAATCTATATTTTAAAAAAGGAAATAAAGAGGAAATAATAAATTGGAGACCTATAGCATTGAATAATACATTTCATAAGAATAATAACAAAAAGGTTACAAAAATGTATAGAATGTATGACCAAAATGTATTCAGAAGAAAAGGATGTCAAGAGTTATTAATGATAATAAGAGAAATAATTGATGATTTAATAAATTAAAGTGTAGAAGCAAATGTTATGATAGGGAATATAAGTAAAGCTTATGATAATAATCAATATAAATCAATTCGGGGAATTTTGTAGGCATATAATGTAAACAAGAAATATTACAAGTAATAAAATCAGTTTATGAAAGGAACTATGTGAAACTAAATGCAAATGACTGGAGTGGGGAAGAAATAAAAATGGAATGTGGAGTAAAGCAGGGATGCCCAGGTAGTAGTGTAATTTTCTCATTAGATATGAATGTAATAGTAAAGGAAATTAATAAAATGTCAAGTAGCTGTGGATAGAAAATGATGAAAGAAATTGCCAATAATAATATATTTTCTTTTATATGGGGCTCTAGACTGAATCCAGTCAAGATAGGGATTCTATGTATGAAAGAAGAACAAGGAGGCTTGGGTTTAATATACTCAATAGTGCATGCAGCATGTTTAATTTTATATAAGGCATTAAAAGGAATTATGAAGGAAAATAAAAACTTGATAGAAATTATACTATATTATAAATACAAATAAGTGTGGGAAGGAATAGAAGTTAAAAACAAAGTAAAAGCATTGTGAATAAAGAAATTAAAGAGTACCAAAACAAAATTCTGTTATTGAAAATAAACAGATGTGAAAAAATAGAAAGGAATGGTACTTAAATATTATGAAAACATTTTATTGCATTGATCCATGGAAAGATTTAGAAATAGATAAGAAAAAAGCCATAATGATGAGATATAATAACTATAAAAAGATTAAAGAATGCAATCCTTTTTTTATGGAGATTGTCAATTAGAAAAATGTCGGTTAAGGCAAATATGCCATACAAGAAAAAGCAAGATAGAATATGTCATAAATATGAAGAGTTTAGACTACTGAATATGTGTTTTTGAAATGTAAAAGAGTTAATAATTTGTGGAAAGAAATATATAAACATAATAGGGTGAAAATGTTGTTAAAATTTGAGCAAATAAACATGGATATAATAGAATTTAGTTATTATGGTGCATGAAAACAGGAAGAAGTGAAGCAAATAGAGTAATATTTTATGTTTCATGGACTACGTGGAATGAGAGGCTAAATGAAATCAAATACAATGGAAAATGGACTTTGACAAATATACTGGAGGAAATAATGTTTTGGTTGTGTATAAAAGAGTGGGGGGAATGCTTAAATTGAAGTTTATAATGTATGGACATTTGTAAATACATGTAAATAATGCAAATATGCAAATAATATGTAATGTATATATCAATAAAAAACTTCACTCTTGGTAGTAGGGGAAGCATTTGTGTGTAACACAACAGACTTCCTGTTCCTGTTTCAGGTGCAGGGGCAGTCTGGAGAAACGGAGAAAACATGTCTGATTCAACTTTTGCTGAAACTGGAATGAACGTTGCTGAAAATATAGTTGAAATGGTAAAACTGCTACCAGAAGTTTTTTCTGATGATGTAGGAGCAGAAAAAACAGTGACATGGGAGGAAAAGGAGATTAGAGGAAATTAATAAAATGTCAAGTAGCAGTGGATACAAAATGATGAAGGAAGTATAGTTGCCAATTATATATAATTATACGGATGATATTGTACTAATTGTTAAAAATAAAGTATGGATGGAAGAAGTAAATGAAAAATTAAGTATAAACTAAAAAAAAAATTTAAGTATAAAGAGAAAAGTAAAGGACTCAGTTTTGAAGGTATGATAGGAGGTATTGAATTAAATGAAAAATATATAGATATATAAGGAATAATATTTGGAGGGAATGAATAAAAACAACAACACTGGGATAATGTACTCAAAGAAGTAAGGGATATGACTATTTTTTGGAAATCATATAGATTTTCATATAGAAAAAAGCACACTTGTTGAACACCATGGTAATAGGAAAAATTGCTTATGTTGCTAACATCTATATGATTCCTATCAAGTATGAAAAGGAACTAATGATGATTATAGTTTCTTTTATATGGGCTCTAGACTGAATCTAGTCAAGAAAGGGATTCTATATATGAAAGAAGAGCATGGAGACTTGGGTTTAATAAACCAAATAGTACTTGCAACATCTTTAATTTTATATAGGGTATTAAAAAGAATTATGAAGGAAAATAAAAACTTGATAGAAATGATACCATATTATAAATACACAGAATTGTGGGAATGAATGGAAGTTAAAAAAAAACAAGTAAAAGCATTGTGAATGAAGAAATGAAAGAGTACCAAAACAAAATTGTGTTATGGAAAATAAAAAAGAATATATGTGAGAAAAATAGAAAGGAATGGTACTTAAATATTATGAAAGCATTTTATTGCATTGATAAATGGAAAAAATTAGAAATAGATAAGAAAAAAGCCATAATGATGATATATAATAACTATAAAAAGGTTAAAGAATGTAATGATTTTTATGGAGATTGTCTATTAGAATTGATGGTTAAAGCAAATATGTCATATAACAAAAAGCAAAATAGAATATGTAAGAAATGTGTTGAGCTTGAGACTAACAAGCATGTGTTTTTGAAATGTGAGAGTTAATTTGTGGAAAGAAATATGTAAACATAATAGTGCAAACAATTTTTTACAATTTGAGAAAATAAATATGAACATAATAGAATTTGGTTATTATGGTGCACAAAAACAGGAAGAAGTAAAGAAAATGGACAGAGTAATATTTTATGTTTTATGGACTATATGGAATGAGAGACTAAATTAAATCAAACACAATGGAAAATGAATGTTGACAAAGATTCTGGATAAAATAATGTTTTGATTGAGGATACAAGAGTGGGGGAATATGCTTAAATTGAAGTTTATAACATATGAAGATTTGTAAATAGATGTAAATAATATAAATATGCAAATAATATGTAATGTGTGTGTGTGTGTGTGTGTGTGTGTGTATATACATATATATATATATATATATATATATATATATATATATATATATATATATATATATATAATAATAACTACTCTTTAGAGCTGTTAGATGGTTCTTCTGGGCTTCTACATCAGCAAGGAAGAGGCCTAAGAGAAGCACCATTATGGAGAAGGAGAGAAAAGCAATGGAGAATTTGGAGGTGGAAAGTGAGAATTTGCAGAACAAAAAAATTCAATATGGTGATTTAGAATATAAACAAAGATTCCTGTGAGGTGACTGTTACAATTAAGCAGAATTTAGCTGTCTCATTGAATAAATAAGTATGTTTGTCTTTATAAGTGATGCAGATAACAGAACTGGCATCAGGAGGGCTTGCAGATGATGTTCTGTTAAAAATAATCAAGCGGGGTGATCTAGGTGACAATTTTGTTCATTTCATGGGGTGAAATGGCAAATAACATTTTTTGGAAGTGCTGAGGATATGGACAAGGAACCTGGTGAAGTGGCAGCAGGGGATGCAGCAGTAAAAACTTCAGCAGCAGTGACAAAAAGTAAAAGGGGAAAGCAGCAGCAAACTGAGAAGGGTTCTGATTTTGTGGCAGCAGATAATGAAGTAACTAAAATATACGCGGCAGAGACAGCAGGCAAAAATGGACAGCAGCAAAAAACTGCAAGTAAAACTGTTTTTAAAAAAAGAAGAAAAGGCCAGCTGTGAGAATAAGAACAAAGAATAACACTGTAATAACAGATATCAGACAACTTGGTAACTGTTCTAGGCTTAAAAGCTTAAGAAATTCTTTTATACATATTGGGACAGAGATTTATTGTGATTTAACATTCAAAACTAATGGACTGATGATAACATTTCTGGAACTGTGTAACAAAAAGAAGGACATTTATTCATGGAACAACTATTTGTTTTCTGGTAGTAACTTAAGTGTTAAATAAATGTTACATTGTAGTTTTGAAATGATTAACTGGAAGAAGACAATGTTAAAAAAATGCATGCAGGGTCTATCTGAAACTAGTAATATTATTAAAGATAGAAATGAGAGAAACATATGGAATGGAGGGTAGAGGCTGGAAATTATTTTGAAATGTGAAAACAACATAGTGAAACACTTGCCAAGTGTTATTTTTGTGGCTGGTTATAGAAGGACATTAAGATATGCTGGCCAGCCTAAACCATGTTTCTTTTGTGAGGACTTTTCTCATTTAAATAATGATTTTGACAAGGTGCAATGTAACCAGTGTGGGGGGGAAAGGACATACCAGAAGAAAGTGTGTACCTAAATGCAGGTTTTATATAAAAAGGGGACACATTTGGATGGATTGTCAAGAGCAAACAGTAAATATTGAAAAGGAAGGGTGAGGGGAAGAAAACATACATGAAGAAGGACAAGAAGAAGCTGGGGAGAGGGTGAAAACATACATGAGTAAGGACAACAAGAGGTTGGGAAGACAGTGAACTAAGGGAAGAAGAAGCTGTAGAAGAAGAAAAAATATGAGGGCAAAAATGAGGAAAGAGAGTACGTGCAGGAAGAGAGGCCAGGAGATGGGACTGATACTAATAATTTAAGTTCTATCCATTGAAAAGTCTGATTCTGGGAAGCAAGAATTATTTGTACATAAACCCAGGAAAAAACTATTCAGCTGGGGAAAGAGTAAAAATAAGAAAATTAAAATTTAAAAATGTTTCCCCTAAACTTAAAAAGAAGGAAAAGCAACAATTTTAGAGTACTTTCAGTAAATATGAACATAATTATTAACACTGTAAGAATATTAGGGATACTAGAATGGGGTGCTAAATATGATGTGGATATTGTTATTTTGAGGATGTAAGATTCCCAACAATTAAAGAAAGACTGCAAACAGAAAAATTGCGGAGTGAAAATATAATATGGAACCTAGGAACTCAATGTTTTTCTGGAGTAGCTGGATTGTGTAACAAAATAGTGAAAATACTAGATGTAACACTGGTAAGGATGTAAAGGTTAACTAGTGTGGATGTGAGGTGGAGAGAACATGTTTATAGAATTACGGCATTATATGCATATATAACTAGCAAGGAAAGAGATAATCTGTTTCATTAAATATTAGATTATGTGGTGGTTAGCATGAAAATTATAACTGCATGGGACTTTAATTGTGACCATTTAGCAATATGGATGGAGATGAGGGAAGAAAGAGAGTATATTAAAATAGGAAAGGGAATAAAAGAATTAATGAGAAATTATGGAATGAAATTGGAGAGAGTTAAGTATTACAGTTATGGAAGGATCATATAACCATGAAGGATTTCTATAAAAACTGGTATGAATGGTGGACTGAATTTCAAAAGAAGTATAAAAAGTGCTTTTTTTAATGGCAAGATGTTAAAAGAAAGAGAAAGTGAAGTATGGGCAAATGTATAGAAATATATTAGAATATGTAGAGATTAATACAAGAGAGTATTATGATATGTAAAAAGAGATATAAAAAAGAATTCAGGAAAATTTTAAGCCATTACTGTTTAGGCAGACATGTTATTTACAAGGGAGAAGGGAGGAGGTATCTGCATATTTGGGTAAAATAGTAAAGGCTCTATATTAGAAATGTGAAAGCTGACTTTCGCTAATATGTTTTCATCGACACATAAATGTCGATGTACGATAAGAGCGAACAACACAAATAGCGAAAGTGAAAATGCCGAACGTGTTTCCTCGGCCAGCAGGGTGATTGTGGGTATGAGGAAATAAATCCTTTTCCCGACTGTAGTGCGGTTTCAGAGCTGGTATATTTAAGTGGGGGGTGCAGGGGGGCTTGTCCCCTGCAAAAACGATTAGAAAAGTGTTTTACTTTAGGTTTGTTCACTTAGGTTTACCTTACCTGTATGGTGCTGTTGCTTCCAGTATCATGTTCAGCATTCTCACTTTCGCTATTTGTGTTGTTCCCTCTTTTTGCACATCAACATTTATGTGTCGATGAAAACGTATTCTCAAAAGTCAGCTTTTGCATTTCTAATATAGCCCCAATAGTAAAGGAGGGCATTAATATAATGAGGGGAAATGAAAAATGTAAAATGAGAGGTAAAAAGAGCACAATATCAAATTATGAATGTTGTAGCATGTGGAATAGTTGTATACGAGTACAAAGAAGGAAAATAACAGAGAATGGAAAGTAAAAAATATCCAAAATGAGTTAAGGAAGAATATGAAAAAGAAATTACTATTAGTGAATTGGATGAAGTACTTAGGAAAGTGAATGTTGATTCAGTATCAGGACCAGATGGTATAGGGTATGGAATGTATAAGAAATTAATGTTTTGGCAAAGACACCATTTTGTAAATGAAATAAAGGAATGATTAAAGGAATGGTTTGTTTATGAAGGGTTATGTAGTGGGATATTAAAATTTATATGGAAGAAAGATGAAAATAATTAAATAAAAATGGATATCTATCATATTAAATAACATGGATTATAATTTTTTATGAGAAAAATACAGAGTAAAATGGAAGGAAGGATGGGGGATACTAGTGAAGAAAGTATGTATAGTATAAAGGGGAAGTTATGTCAAGAATTATTATTGGTTGTGAGAGAAATTGTGGAGGATAGTATAAGTAAAAGGGAGGATGTGAAACTTTTGGTAAGTGATATTAGCAAGGCATTTAATACAGCAGGACATGATGTCTTGTGGGATGTTATGGAGAAGTATGGAACAGGTGATAGAATTATGAGAGCGCATATCTCAGCATATCAAAACAGTATGAGAATGTTAGTGAATGGGTGCCTGAGTAAAGAAATATACATGAAGTGTGTAAGACAAGGATTTGCCATATGTGGAATATTACTTGCAATGGTAATGAATGTGATAGAGAGTGAAGTAGCTGATAAAATGAAAGATGCTAGATATGTGATGCAAAACAGGTAGTGATTCTAGTAGTTCTGACATATGAATATGATATAGTAGTAAATGCTAAGAACAAAATATAGATATGGGAAGTTTTGGTTTGTCTGAATGGATGTTTCAAGGAAATGTGAATAGCCCTGAATAAAGATAAAAGTATGGGTTTAGGTGATGTGGAGAAATTTGAGGAGGTGTATTTTTCAATAAATGAAGTGTCTGTGCTAGGAATAATATTTGGGAAAATCTTGTAGTTATGATGCAATGGGAGAGTTTGATAAAATAAATGAAAAAATATGTCTTATGTGGAGGACATATAGATTAGCATTCAGAAATTCTGTATTAATGGGAAAAATTGCATTTATGACAAGGGTTTATATGATCTCAAAAAAAATATGAAGAGAAAATTATGCATTTGGTGTTTTCTTTAATATGGGGTTCAAAATTAAACACAGTGAAAAGAGGTATTTTGTATATGAATGAAGATAAAGGGGAACTGGAGTTAATAAATTCAGTTGTTTATTCTGCTTCTTTGAACTTGTATTCTGTATTAAAGTGGGTGAAGGAAGAGAATGAGAAATTAATAATGAGAATGTTTAAATACAAATACAAAATGTTCTGGGAGATGATGAGACAAGAAAACGGTATAAAGAGTATGTAAAGGAAAAAATTAAAAATGATCAAGAAAAAATACAATTAGCTAAATAGTTGGTGTGATTCCTCGTGATCCATTATGTGTCAATATGAGATGAGATGCTTGACAGCACTATTTGCTTTGAAAATGATAGTACTCACTTTTGTTCCAGTTTTCTACCTCCATAGTACATTTTTAGGCTGAGTCCAGGTAATGGTCATCCCAGCATAACTAATACACAAAATCCAAAACAGGATCACAATAATCTGACTCTACATAATTGCAGAAGCCTCAACAACAAACTGTCCTGGCTTATGTAAGCTTTAATTTTATCTAAGCATTTGAGAAAGCAGATACTCAAGAGAATATACATGAGCCACATCTGGGAATAGCAAACAATGAAATTCGAGAAGAGAACTCAAGATGTAGCACATTCATTTAGAAATTCAGCTCTGATAGAACAAGATGCATAAAACTTTTCTATATTCAGTTTCTACATATAACAATCTAAGAGAGAGGGGAACTTTCAAGATGGCTACATACTGAGAGAGAGAGAGAGAGAGAGAGAGAGAGAGATAAAGAGCGAGAGATCTCTTCCAGTATGAAAATGGAGAAATTGTTAAAAAGCCAGTAAAAGTGATGAATTTGGGTAAAATTCAGTTACTGACTAATAATTACAGCATCTAGATATCATCAAGAAAGAAGAAACTTTGAAAAAGTAAGCAAACAATTAGAAGAAAAGTTCTGTCAGGGAATAATGTTGCAGTTGTTTCAATTTTAGCTTTAGTACAGGAGATAGCTTTCAGCAATATAGAGGGAAAATAAATCAAATGCACTCAAAGGTGATTAAAATAAGTCAGGCATTGGTGGAAAATAGAAATTTAAATGACAAAAAGCTGGAAAAAATAGAAGAAAGTTAAAATACCTATTCAGATAAGCTGATAAAGCTGCAGAGATTCAGAGGTTGAAGTGAAAGAAAGACTGCCTGAACATTAGACTTGTCAAGAAGAGCTAATTCAAAACATTGAGTTGATAGAGTAAATATTTGCTATACAAGAGACACTGGAAGGAAGATTGTATTGATTTTATGAAAACACAAATAAGTAACTAGACTGGTATTCCAAAGTAGGATTTATTAATTGAGAAACACATCATGTGTATGTTCCAAATATGGCTATGAGATAGCAGGTGAGACCTATTTTATCAAAGATACAATCATACCGGCAGAAAGAGTTACTCCTGTGGCAGAAGGAAAATGTGTTAAAATTAGGAACATCACAGTGTTTGTGGAAAAATAATTATTTTATTTACACCAGACAGAAAATAAACTATTTTATTCCAGCAACCAGGGGATGTTGAGAGGCAGGTGATAGACTTGTGTTGCTATATTTCTGTCTTCTGAATATTTTTCTTCATTGATCAAAGACATTTTGGATGTATAACAGGCTAAGGAGAAAATAAAGGTTAGCAAGCAAAGAATGAACTGACAAGTAGAAGTAGGCTCTGCTTCTCAGTCCTCTAACAATAACAAAGCTCATTGAGAGACTTTGACAGTGAAACCTTTTCAATCATTGCAAATCAAAATGCTTGAATGACAGTAAAAATCCCAGGAGCTGATAAGAAGGATCAGGAGTATTTTTGGACTTCAGACTGAGATGACCAGGAAGAAGGCCAGCATCGATGTGAAATGGGAAAATTGTAAAGCATCAGTCGCATTAGATATAGTCTGGATGTGTGAAATGTGGTCCAGCAAGAAGATGTGGCTGAGAAAGGCTGGAAGTTTGCTGACTGTGTTAAACAGATGGAAGAACTGTAAAGCATAAACCTATCTTCAAGCAAAAAATATAAATATATAAATAAGTCATTAAAGATGAATCTTTAGAAGGTCACTTAAGTGACTGAAGAAGTAACTGTAAGTAAAACAGTTTTTGCTCCTATTAACATTTGTATAAAAATGTTTACATAAATTGCATGTTCTTTAATAAAGCAGTCCTAGTATGCAGTCATAGCTGTTTTAACTATGAAGTGGAGGAGTTTGATCAGTGACTGTGCTAGTGATATTAAAGCAAGAAAGTTTTTTTTCTTAGTTGGAATGTGTCCAGGTCTTATGCTGCAGTAACATAAGAAAGGCTGGAAGGAAGCAAGTTAAAGTTAATCAAATGCTATGATCTTGGGCTGCTTAGGAGATGTAAAAGTATATAGATCATATCATATGTAGTATTAAAAGATAATTACCCCAGTTTTTGTGGAGGTGGATGCTTAGATGAATGCCTTTAGTTTAAGATATAAACATCTTTTGAAAGTAAATAGGCTTGCAAAACAATAGAAAATGATGACAGGTATGAAAACAGGTTATACTTTCCTGAATTTCCAAAGGTATTAGCTGTTTTTAGTTAACTACATTAAGTTTGCAAGTGCAAGCATTAATTGTGAGAGAACATAACAGTGGTTTTGGAATTAAATCCACAAGGTTTTTATCTTGCATGTGCAAAGATGTGAACTGTTTTTGTTTCATTAACTCATGATTTAAGCTGGAGACAGGGACGCTACTGGAGCAAGGAATTAATTATGAGAAGTCTGAACAGTGTGTTCAGAGTGAAACCTACAAGGGACAATGTAATTACCAATTAAAGAGATATTGGCAAGCAGCTCAGTGAAAATAAATGAACTTTGAAACTGTGTAAAGTGAATATTTGTTTTCCCAATAGCCTTAGTACTTAATATATTAAATATAACAGTGCACAATTTAGTTCAGTTATTCTTATAAGTTAGCCAGTGCACTTTGCTTAAGGCTAAAAGTTAATGTTCAGCAAAAGCATGCAAGTTGTTTTTCACATCTGGTGAGCATAGGCATAAGAAAAAAATAGCAATCATTGCAATCTGAAACACAGGCTCTAACAACCATTTTAACTCATTCCCTCCAATGGAGCTCTGGAAGTTTGCACTGTAACTTCCAATGGGTAGAACCTAAGTTTTTTGACAGAATTAAATTATGTCCTGACATTTCAAATAAATGTTCATATCTCTGGAAGCACAAGGGTTACTAACAAGTTTAAAATAGCAAACTCTTTCAGGGCAAACTGTTTTATAGTGGTAGCATTCTTTAAGTTCTAGGTGTTAAACTGGATTTTATAAATCACAATAAACTCGATAATTATTATGTTGTATTATTTTGTAAACAACTTACAGTATCTCAACAAACACTTAAGTTGCACACATACTGTCAGCAGCATATTGTTCATCCGCCTGAGATCTTTCATATGATGGAAAGCAGTTCTGTCTGTGCTACTTGGTTATGGAGATATTTAGAAAAACACAACATTTATGACAATATAAATAAATATTATATGATCAACAATTAATATATCTTTACTTGCACCACACAGATGTCAGATATCAATTTGTGTTTGCCATTGTGTAAGCTGTAATGAGTTAACACGGTTAAGGCTAACTTTAAATATGCAATGCCTATGAATACAGCCATTGCTTCTGACCAATTACTTCTATTTGAAGGGGCAAACTTCTTTTTTTTTTAGTTTTTTTGGTTTTGCATGTTTGCCAAGAGTTGGGCGGGGGGTTGAAAATGTACTTATACTTTTCTTGAGTGTATTTATTGAAGTGAAGAGTCTGGGAAAGTTGACGTGGGTTCACACAGAGATGAGAAGACGCAACTACATACAGGATCAGCCAGGTCTATATCACAGCTTCAAATGCACAGGTGTCCGAACATTGTATTATCGAACCCATATGTCCAAAATGTGAAAACAGTGAAGCCGTGAAACACCGATTTTTTTTTTCCGAGGGAAAAAAAAAATCGGTGGGCCATTTTCGCAGCTTTGCTATTTCCTCTACTGTGGTGCGATCTCAGAGTTGGTATATTTAAGTAGGGGGGTGTGGAGGGACTTATAAGTTTAAAGTGCACGTGTTTTTTGTTTTTGTACCAGAACAGCGATTTTTTTCCCCTGGGAAAAAAAATCGCTGTTCTGTGTGTTTGTACTTTTGCATTTCAAACTTCCCGGTTTGATATTACATTGTTCAAACTCTTGTGCATTCAACAATGTAATATAGACCCGGATCAGCCTGCCAGATATTTGCATATTCATGTGAGCTGTAGATTGGAAACATATATTTAAAAGAACTATCGTATATAATACGTAGAACTAATAGCTTTTGGTCAGAATGACTGCTTTTCAATAATAACATGGAATGTAAATGGACTTACATGTATAAATAAAAATCAAACAGTATTAAATTATATTAAGAAGCACAGGACACAAAAGGAGATGAGCATGATAATTTGACAAAGAACAGATTTCAGGGTTGACATTCAGCAGAATATCAGAGACAAAGGAAAAGGGAAGCAATAATATTAATTGCAAGAAGTGCTCTAATAGTGATATAAGTGAGGAATGTATAACAATGATAGATCTAAAGTAATAAGAGATTATTAGAGAGGGGACAAGGTTTATACTGGCATGTATTTCTGTTCCACCTAAAACTAGTGTTATGGAGCTTAGGATAATTTTAAAAGAAATAATAAGCATTCAGCAGGGAATATTATTTATGGATGGGACTGGAACTGATTTGGAGTGAGTATGTAGCAGGGGTACCTTGAAGGAAAAATATAATAAAATATGATAGATTTCTGTAGATGTGTATAAGAATATTTTGTATTGAAGGTGTGATTTCAGTAGCAGGAACTTAGGCAGAATTTACATATCATTACCCAACATAAAATAACTGGGCTAGAGTGAACAGACGTTATACATCATGGGAGTATGTATAGTTAACTGAAAGCTTTGAGACATGTCTAATAACTATATCAAATCCTGTCCCAATGAAAACTAAGACAGAGATGCTGGATAATGATATAAAATGAGACACAGGTGTTGTCCTACTTATCTGTTAAATCTAGATGAATTTAAGAAATGGATTACAAATATGATTTAAGAGTCATTGGGAAAGATAGAAACTACATCAGAGAGGTAACTAGTGAATGAGATAAAATAAAAAATGGAGTTTAAAACATGGTGGAAATAAGAGAATGCTATATGGAAAAAAGGAAAATAAATTATTTAGAGGAGTTTAAAAACTTTTAAGTATTGTAGAAGAGGGGGAATCTCACAGAATAAGAAAAGATTAAGTGAGGGATAATTAGGATAATATACATAAGTTTAGAAAGGTTGATGTTAAGAAACTATTTTGATAAAAACTCTAAAGTGCAAAAATATTTAGCCCCATGACTTAGGCAGCAGAAAGTAGAAAGGGCTGTCATCAAACTAAGGGAGCCTATAACAAGAAAAATAACCAGACATCCTATAAATGTATTGAGATATTTCAGAAATTTAATAAAATTTTGTATAAAGCAGAGGTATGAGGAAACCAAGAAAAGGCACAACTAAAAACATTTATGGAAGACTTAATTATGCCAAGCTTAGAGGAAACTGAAGTTCAACAATTAACAACTATGATGTATAAATTTGGAAATTAGGATGGACAAAACTGCTAAAGATCTAACTGGTTTTGTTTAATAATATTTTTAAAAGAAGAGAAAGTACCAGCATCTTGGAAGAAAGTTATGTTGACTGCTTTCCCCAAATAGAGTAGAAACCTTTCTTGTATTGCTTCATATAGACCCATTTCAATTTTAGACTATGATTATAAAGTGTTTATGTCTATACTAGTTAAGAGGATGGCAAAACTGTTGCCAAAGTTGATAGGTATAGCTCAAAGTATTTTCTGGAGGGAAGTCAAACATTTGACAACATTAATATAACAATGGTTATTCACACGGAAGCAGAATGTAAGAAAATGCTAATATTGTTGATGGATCTTCATACAGAGAAAGAATTCAATAGAACCAAATGGGATTTGCGAGACAGACAATGGTAGCATTTACGTGCTCTGATAGTATATTAAGGTTAATAAGGATGATATATAAAGGGTTTGAGGCAAGGTGGAGGGTTCCTCTCTAACAAGATTTGTTTGAAGATAGGAACTATGTGGGGATGTTCACTTTCCCCTTTGTTATTTTCTTTATGTCTAGAGTTGTTACTAAAAATTAATGCATCCACAAATTCAAGTTTATAACTGGTATAGCAATCAAGAAATGTTAACTTTATTTGCAGATCTTATTTTGTAGTTGATAATTCAAAAAAAGGAAATGTCAATGTTGTAGAGCATAGCAGAGACAGTTGCAAGTCTTTTCAGTATATAAAATAAATGAAGATAAAATACAGGCTACAGTGGTAAATGCTGTACCCATGCATGAATTGATTCAGCAATACACATATTTGCAGGGATATGCTATTATGTCAGCTAAGAAAGTGAAAAAAGAGATTAATCAAAAGGCAACTGAAAAGCTGGAGTGTCTTTATTATGGATATGGATAGTAATATAGAAGCAGTGAAAATGTCTTTACTCCCTTTAGTCTTATATACAGGTCAGTCATATTTTTATCAGTTAGAAACACAAGGTGGATGATAATTAATAAAGAGCTAAATAAATTCATTTGGGCGGGGAAGATGGCAAGTGTAGAAAGGATAAGTTGACCCCCCCCCATAGAACAAAGTGGTTTAGGTTTACTTGATGTGAAGCAATACTTTAGATCTATGCATTTAAGGCTGATTTACATAACTCAGACAAATTGGTTATAAATCAAAGTGTAAAGCAATAATGATGAAACAGGGAAGGAGCTTGAGAGCTAAAGAGAGAATAGGAGTTTGGATGCATGTCCTTAAGGAAAATAACAGCAAGCTTATAGAATACGATACTCTTGTTATACCCATAAAGTAGCAAAAGGTGTTCTAAGTACTGAGTCAGCATGGAACTGGAAAAGGGAGATTTTACCAACAGGATGATTACAGCTAGGGGTATAAAATAGGCAAGAAGGTTCTAGAATTTACTGAAAGAAAATAGTGAACAAACCAAGATATAGAGAGCAAATTACTCTGGAAGGAAATATAGTGGAATGAGGTGAAGCAGGTGTTTGAACTGCAATTTAAATACTACCTTCACTATTAGGAACTGATAACAGAGTATTGACAAAGAAAAATGATTAGGAGATTGCTTAGTGAAAGACCAGCTCTAGCAGACATTTCAGATGATTTTAGAAAAGAAGCTGTTGTTAGAAAATGGATACTAAGTAGGTTATTTAAACTATTGCATGGTGACTTGAGGGTTGGAAAAGACTGGCAAAAGAGAATAGAAATGCAATTTACAAAGGAGCAATTGGAATAAATCTGTGAAGCACTCAAGTATGCAACAAAGTCCAGAAGGTTTAGGATTTTTGCATGGAAGTGTGTACATTAGCATTTTTATACCCTAAGTAAACAGCAAAGAGTTTTACCTCAGATAGACAGTAAATGCTGGAAGTGTGATGGAGAAGAGAAGGAGAAAAAAATGGGAGAATATAACAAGTTGTCAGGTTTTAAAACCATAGACTCATATATATTTGTAGATGTTAGTCACTCTGTCAATTCTTCAGTTGTTTGAATGAATTATGTGGGATATTCATCAAGAGTTCTCTTCGTAGAAAGTTGTTGATGTTGAAAGAAAGAAGACCAATTGTGTGCATGTGTGCGTGTGTGCGTGTGTGCATGTGTGCGCGTGTGTGTGCGTGTGTGTGTGTGTGTGTGTGTGTGTGTGTGTGTGTGTGTGTGTGTGTGTGTGTGTGTGCGCGTGTGTGTGTGTGACTGTGCGTGCGCATGTGTAGGGTAAATGTGGATTTAAGAGTTTTATGATAAAACATTTGGATATACCAAAAATTTTGGAAATAAAATGTGTGAGTGTGTGGGAGTGTTTTGGGTTAGAGTTAGAGTAAGGGGTAGGTAAGAGGATAGATTTAATGTATGTGTGCTTCTGTATGTGATGTGTGTATGTCTACATATCTTATGTAGTGGCAGTGTTACAGAAATGATTTTTCTAGGGTATGATCTAGGTTGGGGTTGAGGCAGGGATAGAGTCAGGGTTACCAAACATTCAAAAGGTGGTGCAGAGGGGTGAAGGTAGAAGAAATGAGAAAAAAAACAGAAAGAAAGAAAGAATAAATGAAATAGGCTGTGCTTATTGAGTTGAGCTGCATTTCTTACTATATTAAAAAACACCATGATAAGACACACTAATACTGGTTTTATTAAGGAGTCTGAGCTCAACAGTAAACCATAAAACTGAAGATTACATCAGTAAGCTTACCATACTTCTAGTGCCAATGAATGAAATCATTCAGTCGTACAAGCAAGGTAACTAAACTGGGAAGTCCTTATTAACCGAGGTATTAATCTGAAATTAAAGTTTCGTAGCTATGTATGCAACAGGTAACTTTCACAGTAAAAACTATTGTACTATCAATAAATCCTTAGACATGTATAAAATATACCCTACATTGACCAATCACATTACAGCGGCCATGAAGCAGTGGCAAACCACTTTGCAGTTAAGTCATGACAAAGTGTATGTTATTATTCCAGGGATAAAAATTCAAAGAGGGATATTCCATGGTGATTCTCTGTCACTTGTGGTGTTTTATCTTGCCCTTAACCCAAACTTATTAAGTTGTTTAGTTAACAGATTGTGCCATGGTTAAAATCTGGCCCCCAGAAAACAAACATTGTTTAAAGACTTCTAATCTACTTTTTGTGAATAACTTAAAACAGTACAGTTCATCAGATGAGGAGTTGAAAGCACAACTGTAAGTGCTTAAAAATTTCACAGATTATGTAAGAATATCATTTGTTATGTAAGAATATCATTTGGTCTTGATAAATGTGCAAAAGCAATGTTTAAAGTAGGAGAACTAAAGCACCAATAAAATATTTGTCTGGGACAGGAATGTGATATAAAAACTTGAGCAGGAGGGAGTGTATCAAGGATCAGCAGAACAAATGTGAATAAAATTTAGTAAAGAATATTTCAGAAGACTAAAAATAATGTTGAAAACTGCATTAACGTCTAGGAATATGAATATATTGCAGTGCATAGTTCTCAATCTTCAGAAAATACATGTCCATGCAACACCTGCAACTTTTTAAGAGAATTTGAGTAGCCTCGCACAAACTGCTTCCTGTAGTGCAAAGTACAGGGGTGAAATCCTCACAGCTCTATATGAAGGGTATGAATTTAATGTTAATTATTAACTATAAATGCATTTTAATTTAACTTTTTTGCACAGTGTGAAATTCACTGTGTTGATCTGCAACAGTTTATTTGGTACTTAGTGTAAATGAGAAAGACTATGAGTTGATGATGAGCTGCTTCCTGTTGTGCCTCATAGGTTCGTAGGTTGGTATTAGGCTATCAGCCCTAGGGCCTATACAAGCCTAGCCATAACAATTCCCTGGCTATTTCTTCCCACACTATTTACTTCCCTAAACCCCTGTCTAACATGGTGACTGATGTGATCCCTGGGATGAATTTCCTTAATCCCATTCAATAATCAAGGTTCCTTTTGAAGAGGGCCAAAGAGGAGCTCTGCTTGACATGTATGGGGAGTCCATTCCAGAGTCTGGGGAGTCTGTGGGTCAGGAACCTATCCCTCCAGCATGTTTTATTTATTGTGATGACAAGGTTTAGATCCCAGGAGTGTGCGGCTCTGAAAATAAATAGCCTTTGCAGGTCTTGTACCCAGAATTCTGTACACTATAGTCACAGTAGTTAACCACTAAACCATCACAGCAGTTCATTCATATATCCTATCTTTTTTGTTTTACTGTCTTTTAAACCAGGTAAAGGGGTGCCCTGGAGCATTGTCTGGTTAAGTGACTTGCTCAAAGTCACACAGTAAGCAAATGGAGGAGGAAAGAATCATACTCTAAACCCTTAACTACAGGAAGCAACTCACTAAGAGCTTAAAGCCATAATCCTCAGGAGCAACTGCCAGACCTTCACTCGTGTCTTCACATTCTGATAAATCACTGAGGGTTAAAAAATCACTGAGGTTTATATCAATCAATAATGGTAATTATTAGAGTTTTACAGTTTCTGTTGTTCAAATGTTCAACAAATGCATGTTGATGCAAACCCTATTGTTCTGTTAACTTTTTAAGTGATGAAAAGTTGTCTGCCTCTTATCTGCTTCCAATTTTGCAGAACATCACTAAGATTTGCCTTATTACTTATGCTATGTCTCTTGTTAACTTCATTTTTATGGTAAATTACTGAGGATTACTGTCAGTCAATAATGCCATTCATTATAGTCTCCTAGTTTTTATTGTTCAGAGAGAGCATATCTATGCAACACTTATTCTGCTAACATTTTTTTAAACTCCTTTGTTAAATTATATAAAACGAGCAAAAAATGAAATTGGGAATGCAAGCACAGCTGAAAAAACTTTAATAAGTGATAACAATGTATAAAAGTACAAGACAGAGTTAAAACAGGTGAGTGGTTTCACCCCAAAAAAGGTGCTTTTTCAGATCCTAAAACCAACCTTAAAGTAATTGCATAAATACACTTGAACAACCAATGAACAAACAAAATCACAATTAATAACCAATCATTGAGCAATAAAAGTAGACAATGAATAAATAAATAAATTATACCAAAACCTATCAGAAACAAGAAAATAGGAACCAATCATTAAATAATTAAAACACAAAAAACAGAGCACAACCTATCAATAAATAGCACAACCAAGCAACAACCAGTCATTGGATTACAAAACCTATCCAATAAGAAAGTAAACAGGGAAATCTCAGCAAATCATTCAACAATAAAATGTAACCTATCAGTGAACAACTAAAAGGACATGAGCCAATCAAAAACCTATCAAAAGCAAGCAAAATCTTACTAAAACACAGGAAGTTCAGACAATGTTAAAACAGATCATAACCTACCAATCTTAAAAACATACAAATATCCAGTCAACAACTAAAATCACTGAAAAGTAAACAACTGAGAGAGGCATGGCTCACTAATATTATCTATTCTATCCAAACACATTATCCACCCTCATTACTGACTTAATGTGATCAAAAGAAGAAAAAAGAGGTGTATGTATATAACAAACAGTAATCCTAGCCTACAAAAATAATAATAATAAATAATAATAATAATTCAAAACAAAGTCAGAGACTGTGACCATGACTGCAAAAGCAGAGTAAAGAAATCTCAACAATTAAATCAATGATAGGATGAAACCTATTGATGCACAACCATAAAACATATAAACCAATCATGAATGGAAAAAATAAAAAATATAATTAAAAATACCATAAACATATCATTAAGACTAGAAGATCAAGTGATGTTGAAATGATTTATAACACAAACAACCAATCACAAAATCATAAAAACTATCCAATAAACTGAAGAAAACAAGGCACAGAAACATGACTGAAAGCATAAAAAGTTTATAAATTTAATAAGGTAAGCGCTTTCACACCAAATACTAGTGCTTCATCAGACCATATAAAAACTGCATCAGTAAACACTTTTAATACAATCACATTAGTTCAAAACATCCAATGAAAATCATAGAGAGATAAAAACCTGACATCAGCTTATGTTATTTAAAGAGACATTGTGCTTTTAATACAGGCTTAATAGAAACCCTGTCATTTAGACCTGGGTATTTATCAGTTTGCCATAATATAATCCAATGCAATTCTCTAGTTTCAGTAATATTTTTAACATCACCACCACGTATATTTTCAGAAATAATTTCAGCAACTTGAAATCTAAAACTATGATCATTCTCATTCTGCATACAATTTCTGACTAGTGCATTCTTAGTGTCGCCATTCCTAATACAGTAAATATGTTCCCTGACCCATTCCATCAGTGACCTATTGCTTTTTCCTACATAGAAACAGCGACAAGCTACACATGTTGCTAGATAAATCAGATTCCTAGTTCGACAATTAGCTTTAACCTCAAATTTATATTCAAAGTAAGTAACTGGATGAATAAAACATGCTGATGTGTCAATAAACATACAGAAATTGCATGTAAGGCACTGACTGGTGCCTGTCCTACCATCACCATGTCTAATTTCTTTTTGTGTCATGTTTTTATAACAAAGTTGTCTTTTAAGAGATATCTTATTCTTAAAGACAAAATTCGGGCTATGGCCAACAACCTTAGAAATGTCATTGTCCAAACTCAGTATAGACAAATCTGACTTAATATTCATTATACCAGTCATATCACTAGTATAAAATAAGGACATAGACAAATTATTGCTATTAGTAGTTGCCTGAGAAGACTTAGCCTCAAAAACTTGATTTGAAAAATATGGTTTTGCCTTATTCTCCCTATGTTTGCCTCCCATACAAATGTTCCCTTCAGCCTCACATGCCTTATATACCCTTTCATAAAATTCTTTCTTAAGCATCAGAACATCTTTCCTGAAAGCATCATCACAATTGTTCAGCTGAGACATTCTCATTGTTTGACCTTTAATGACATTCTGGAATATATGGCCAGGATTCATGCTATCCCTGTGAAGGATAGCATTTCTTCTACAAAGTTTCCTATTTCATTTGGTATGAAAATTCCTAGTTGTATCACTACTAACTAGTACATCAAGGAAATCTATTTCATTGATGAAAAACGTATATGTAAATTTAAGAAAAGATGTAGTAGACTCTAAATGGCTAAAGTGTCCTTCAATTCCCCCAACACACAAAAAAAAACAAGTCGCCTACAAATCTCCTGTAGAAACTGACCAAAGGAGCATATTCATCTGAGTTTAATAGGGAATTCTTCTCCTATTCAGCCATAACTATGTTAGCATAGCTATTGGCATAGGGTGTGCCCATAGCTACGCCAACCTTCTGTAGGAACAGGTATCCTTCAAAGAGAAAGAAATTTTTTTCTAACACAATTCCCAAGAACATACAAATAAGATCAATTTTACTTAAAAGTATATTCACTGTTTTTAACAAGAAAATCATGTACCATGGAAATTCCCAGAGAGTGGGGGATGGCAGTAAATAACGTTCAACATCCATGGTTACTAACAGGCAACCATCTCTCAACTTCCCATTTATACTATACTTGTACAAATCTTCAAGAAACTGTTTACTATCTCTCAGAACCTGTTCCTGTCTAATAAAGGTCCCAAATTATTTTCAATAAATACAGAAAAGGGGCAGTGAGCCAGCCACTTCCGGAAACTATAGGTCTAAATGGGGGTTGCAATGCATTCGTATGTATCTTTGGGAGTCCATGAAAAACCAGGATCAAAGGAAACTCAACAGATAAATAAGTATGTAATTCACTGGTGATAATGTGACTACAATGACAATCAAATAAGGCAGCATCAACTTCAGCTTTCATAGTATCTATCACATTAAAATCAATTCGGGCATATATATTCTCATCAAGCAAAGTAGAAAAAATAGTATTAAAATAATCATAGTCCATTGCAATAATAGCGCCACCTTTATCAGCATTTTTTATCATAATGTCCCCATCTTGTTGCAGAGACACTAGCGCTTCCTTCTCTGAAGTGCTCAAATTACAAAACTTCTTTTTAATGATACCATTCTTAGTGGCTTGCAGCAAATCATGTTCAGATTTTTACAAAATGTATCCAATAATGGATGTAAATTAAGCTGAAAAGTGCTAGGTTTCTTAAAACTAGAAACCACTTAATTATTAGAATATAACATTTTTAACATTACATTACATGCAAACATTTTAATATCAATGACTGTCTCTGTAAACTGGGAACTTTGTGCTGGAATAAAACTTAGACTACCGCTTAAAAGCAACATCTGAGCAGCTGTTAAAGTTTTCTTTGAAATGTTATATATTAACGATTGATTTTTCTCTTGCCACATTCTCTTTATCGTTCATTGATCTTCTTGCGAGTGCCTCTTTCTCCCTCTGCTGTGTGAGCGAGGTTGGCGTATAGGATCCTTCCGTTTAATTGGTAGTGGTAGAGGCAGAGTATTGGAAGCTATTTTTCTTGGTTATTTTTCTCCTGACATCTGGCGGTTTAGTAAGGCCAGGAGTAGCTAAAGGGCTCTTGGTGGTAGAATAAGACGTGGATGGTGTGTCTATCATCACAGCAGTAATAATAGCACAATCATTCTCAGCACTAGTTTCACTGCTATCAGAAGTTGTATTATTAGCCAAGTTATTACTCAGCATACTGTTCCTCGGACAAGTGAATACATTGCCTTGTTTGAAATCAACAGTGTTCCTATTTAGCTTCTTTTGCTTTTGTATTTTAAGTCGCTGTTCATATGAGCTAATATTATCCATCACACCATCCATCTTAGACAAAAATTCTTCACCAAACATATCAGTCAACTCACAATATTTAGCATTAACAACTTCATTCAGTTCTGACTCAATTGGTTTAAAAAAGTCCAATAGCAAACGAATGTAGTTGAAACTACATTCTAAATTCAGTTGCTGCCACTTACACAAAAGTTCAGCGTAAGTTTCCCTATATGTAGGCATATTTAGAATATGCAGTCCACGGGGAATAACTTTATGAAACAAGCAAGCTTCCAAATGTAAACATTGTCATTGAAAGTGTTTAAGTTTATATATATCATTCTCAAGTTGTCTTACTGCTGAACATAGATGAACTTCATTAATATTCAATGTAACAGTTCCATTCACCAGCTCAATGTTGATTTTCGCAAGCAGAGGGTTGCTTTCTGTTGTCAGCAATCTGGTAAAATGATTATTATTAGTAGTAAGTCCATTACACTGCTGCTCTGTGTCCAAACTCTCAGCCATGTTCCCAAGGGGAGAAAAATAACCGCCAAAGACAAAAGATAAAATCCCCAAGGAATAAACTGTGCCTGCAAGCCAAAGGCCAATGTAACTGAAGAAAACAAGGCACAGAACCCTGACTGAAAGCATGAAAAGTTTAAAAGTTTAATAAGGTAAGCGCTTTCACAATAATACAATCACATTAGTTCAAAACAGCCAATGAAAATCATAAAAATCTGATATCAGCTTATGTTATTTAAAGAAACACTATGCTTTTAATACAGGCTTAATAGAAACCCTGTCATTTAGACCTGGGTATTTATCAGCATGCCATAATATAATGCAATGCAATTCTCTGGTTTCAGTAAAATGTTTAACATCACCACCACGTATATTTTCAGAAATAATTTCAACAACTTGAAATCTAAAACTATGATCATTCTCATTCTGCATACAATGTCTAGCTAGTGCAATCTTAGTGTCGCCATTCCTAATACAGTAAATATGTTCCCTGACCCGTTCCATCAGTGACCTATTGCTTTTTTCTACATAGAAACAGCAACAAGCTATACATGTTGCCAGATAAATCAGATTCCTAGTTCGACAATTAGCTTTAACCTCAAATTTATATTCAAAGCAAGTAACTGGATGAATAAAACATGCTGATGTGTCAATAAACGTACAGAAATTACACATAAGGCTTTGAATGGTGCCTGTCCTACCATCACCACCATGTCTACTTTCTTTTTGTCATGTTTTTATAATAAAGTTGCCTTTTAAGAGATTTCTTATTTTTAAAAACAAAATTTGGTCTTTGGCCAATGACCTTAGAAATGTCATTGTCCAAACTCAATACAGACCAATTCGATTTAATAATATTTATTATACCAGTCACATCACTGGTATAAAATAAGGACATAGACAAATTATTCTTATTAGTAGTTGCCTGAGAAGACTTAGCTTCAAAAACTTGATTTGAAAAATATGGTTTTGCCTTATTTTCCCTATTTGTGGCTCCCATACAATGTTCCTTTCAACCTCACATGCCTTATATCCCCTTTCATGAAATTCTTTCTTAAGCATCAGAACATCTTTCCTGAAAGCATCATCACAATTGTTCAGCCGTGACATTCTCATTGTTTGACCTTAAATAACATTCCGGAATATATGGCCAGGATGCATGCTATCCCTGTGAAGGATAGCATTTCTTCTACAAGGTTTCCTATATAATTTGGTCTGAAAATTCCTAGTTGTATCAATACTAACTAGTACATCAAGGAAATCTATTTCATTGGTGGAAAACTTATATGTAAATTTAAGAAAAGGTGTAGTAGACTGTAAATGATTAATGAACAACATAAGCTGTCTTTCAATGCCCCCCACACAAAAAACAAGTCATCCACAAATCTCCTGTAGAAAATGACCAAAGGAGCATATTCATCTGAATTTAATAGGGAATTCTTCTCCCATTCAGCCATAACTATATTGGCGTAGCTATTGGCACAGGGTGTGCCCATAGCTACATCAACCTTCTGTAGGAACAGGTATCCTTCAAAGAGAAATACATTATTTTATAACACAATTTCCAAGAACATACAAATAAGATAAATTTTACTTAAAATATATTCACCATTTTTAACAAGAAAATCGTGTACCATGGAAATTCCCAGAGAGTGGGGGATGGCAGTAAATAACGATACAACATCCATGGTTACTAACAGACAACCATCTCTCTACTTCCCATTTATACTATACATGTACAAATCTTCAAGAAACTGTTTATTGTCTGTAAGAACTTGTTCTTGTCTGTCTAATAAAGGTCTCAAATTCTTTTAAATAAATACAGAAAAGAGATCAGTGAGCTAGCCACATCCAGGAACTATAAGTCTAAATGGGGGTTGCAATGCATTCTTATGTATTTTTGGGAGTCCATGAAAAACCGCGATCAAAGGAAACAACAGACAAAATAAGTACGTAATTTACTGGTGATAATGTGACTGCAATGACAATCAAATAAGGCAGCATCAACTTCAGCTTTCATAGTATCTATAATATTAAAATCAATTCGGACATATACATTTTCATCAAGCAAAGTAGAAAAAATAGTATTAAAATAATAATCATAGTCCATTACAATAATAGCGCTACTTTTATCAGTATTTTTTATCATAATGTCCCCATCTTGTTGTAGAGACACTAGCGCTTCCTCCAATAAAATACTAAGTGCAAAATACTAAACCAATACCGTAGCAGTACAACATGACACATGACCTATCAATAAACAACTAAAAAATACATGGGCCAGTAGTATTATCTATCCAGATATATTATCCGCCTACATTACTAAATGAAAGAGGAACATAAATATGTGTAGACAACATATATATGTGTAAAAAAACACATACATATATATATATATACAAAGACATCATCAACAATCAGTAAAACAATAATTAAAGCAAAATCAAACAACCATAACTGCAAAAGCAAACCAAACTTTGTAATAATCTTTAAAAATATTATCAACAGATAAATAAAAAAAAAAATGAATAATGAAAATCTAAAAGGTACAAACCAGTCATAAAGCCTGTAACACAATTTCTGAGCAACAAAACTGAGAGGTATTTTGGTCTGTACCTTGTAAAATTTGTGGAAATCCGTGGTGGTGCAGCAGTAGCGTTGTTGCCTCACAGCAAGAGGTTTTCCCGTTCGATTCTCAGCTAGTGTGCGGGCAGTGCCTTCTGTATGGAGTCTGCATGTCCTCCCCGCGGGTCGAGTGACGTTCCGAAAGACATGCGTGAATGGGCTTGCCTTCGTTGAAGGTTGGGCGTCAAGCTGGCAACTCGGCACAGTGAAAATCTACTTCCAATCATTAGCAGTTCCCCTGTGCCGACCCCTAACCGGGAAAAGCCGAAAGACAACAACAACAACCTTGTAAAATTTGTGGCTTTCTGGAAAATTGTTGTGGACTGTGATGAATAAATAATGACATGCATATAAGTTTCAGACTTGTATCCTACAGAAAGTGCTTGCTGATGCAATACAGGTTATTCAACTTTCTAAGCACATAACAGAAATATTTAAAAATGTGTACCTAATGTTGTATCTTTGTTTCTGAACTTTGAGCTATGAAGTTGAAAGATGAGTTGCAGTGGATGGTTCTCACAGCAGCAAACTGAGATACATTTCTGGGCCATTATTTATGAATTTATTCATTTCCTTGATCTCAAGCAATATCTGATGTATTCAGCCATACAAGTTGCTGTAATTGCTGGGTGCATATGTGTGCATATGCATGCACGTGTGTGTGTGTGTGTGTGTGTGTGTGTGTGTGTGTGTGTGTGTGTGTGTGTGTGTGTGTGTGTGGGCTTGTGAGTAAGTGTGCAAATATTAATGCATGCTTGTGTGCAGATGGTATAATTTTCAACTATCCATAATTTTGTTCCTTCATATTTGTCGTCTGTTACTCATAAAATATGTGGCTTTCTAGTAAAGAGCTGTGTACTGCAGTCACTATAGTGTTGTATACTGCAGTCAATAAATATTGGCAAGCCTGTGAGTTTCTGACCTCATACCCTTCAGAAAATGCTTGCTAATGCATAACCTGCTATGCTGATTATATAAGACCAATATTTAAAATCAGTTCCTGATTTTGGGTGTCTCTGATTCCTGAGCTAAGAGGTTTGGAGGGTATGTAGGGGGGGGGGGTCAGTGGGTTACATTGTATGGTTCTCAGAGCAACTAGCTGAAATACACATAGGATCACAGGAAGTTACTAGGCTATTGGCCCTGAGGTCCTTATAAGCCTTGCCAAGAGTTTAGCCCATGCACAGACAAATCAGCACCTGATACCCCTGTCCAGCAGGGACATGGGTGGAAGCTCAGGGAAGTATTTTCTATTTCCCATCCGGTTATCCAGATCGCACTTAAAAAGGGGTAAAAAGGTACTCTGCTTGACATGGAGAGGGAGTCTATTCCCTAGATGGGAGAGTGTCTGGGACACAAACTGTCTCGCCAGCCAGTTCTATTGATGTCACATACCCGGTTGAGGCCGCATGTGTGGGTTACTCGAGTGGAACTTTACTTGTGGATATGCAGCAGTCCCATCAAGGCATATATATCATTATTTATATATGTGTTCATTTGTTTATCACAAGCAAACATCTGATCATGTACCCAGTCATATAATAGGCTGTAACCAATGGTCACATCTGTGTGTGTGTGTGTGTGTGTGTGTGTGTGTGTGTGTGTGTGTGTGTGTGTGTGTGTGTGTGTGTGTGTGTCTGTATGTGTGTGTGTGCGTGTGTGCATGTGTGTCCGTGTGCATAAGTACAGGTTATTTTCTGCAGAGCCCTCTCTTTAAAAATAGCTGTAGAACTAACAGTTCTGCCATTAAAGGCTACAATATACAACTTGTGATTTCACTTCCAGTGTAGCTGGGGAAAGTATCTTATATTGTTTCAGGAAATGCATTCCGCTGGCAAATTATATTGTTTCAGGAAATGAATTACTCTGGCAAATTATCTTATATTGTTTCAGGAAATGTATTACTCTAGCAAGTTATCTTGTATCGTTTCAGTAGATGCATTTCTCTGGCATGTTGCAGCTACTGAGACAGTGTGAATAAACACTTAACTAAAAATATATGGCTCCATAATGTGGCAAAGAAAATATAATCTTAAACCAACAGATTCCCACAAATTCTATTTCTCAAGTCAAAAAAGAAGAACTGAAGTGCTACTGATATGCAGTAACCTGCAGGAGGAATCTACAATATGCATTTTACAGCTGCATATAATTTACTGCATCTTGATTATGTCAAAGTAATTTAAATGTCTTTTCTAAACCACATAAATACAATCTGTTTTCATTTCTTAAAGGCCGCTTTCATGACTTCTTGCCACAGGCATCCAAAGCATTTAATTTGTTATGACTGAGAACTTCAGAGATATGTTCAGGCCAAGACTATCTAAAGTATAAAACACAAAAAGAGTGCACCCTGGCAGACCTATCAACATGATACTCTCTTTGGATTCTCATGCTAGATGGATTCCTGTTTGTCCAGATTGTAGGAAATAAGTCAAAGGGTATGCTTCTCTTTTCAAATTCCTCGTGTTCTCTTAAGGAAAAGGTATTACATTATATTTGTGTTTCACTGTTTTTGTGATTCATATACCCTCAGATGCATAACAACTTGGTTTATATCAACTAAACCTGTGGAGTTACAAAAAAAAAATCCTCCTCACTGTAACTAGAATAGCATTTTGTCCTCCTAGCCATTTATGCATCATGTATATTTACAAACACTAACAGAATAATGATCCTGGGGGTATTAAAATCCCTATCATCAACTTTCTTAGTTTAGAATATAGTAAGTTCTCATTCTGTCTGAAACTTAAAAAAATATGTCCTCTTCAAATGAAATTGCAAGCCCATATCTGTACATCTTCTCTGGCCTTTTCCCTACAGTCTTTCCTGCCTGCCTGATCTAGGTATTTAGCAATTAAACCACTGACGCCAACCAACCCACACATTCCAGTATTACATTGATAATAAATAGGGTCTAATCCCCACTTGTCAGCTTGCTGAGTTTGAATTATTGATAGGTTTCTAATTTCCAAACGTGCTAAACCAAAAAAATCACTTTCTGTATTTTTCAGTCTATTTTCCTTCATTGCTCTGATAAACCTGCTTATTGTTTGCTAAAAATGGTACTGTGAGACAGAATCTTCTTGTAGTGGATCACCAGCTAGCCAGCCATGCTTCAGGCACAAGCAGGTATCTGTCTGTGTTCTCAGCCTGAATAACAACATGTCATCCTTGAGCCCACATAAGTTTATTTTTTATATCAAACCCTCCTGATGCTGTCACTGGGCCAATCAAATTCCATCACAATCCCTTAAGCCAGTATGTTAAAATACTGATACTGAGTGGTGCCACTCTCTGAGTGTCAACATGTCCTGACATGGGGAACTAGTGGGTGCCTATTCCAGTAGTATGGCATGCTTCAGATAAAGAAAACTATACCTGTTTCATTTTTCAATAAAAATGAAATCAAACCATTTTCACTGTACCCATCCCTCATTGATTTTACTGTTCCAAAGACATGTCAGAAATAAATGGCTACTGTGTGTGTGTGTGTGTGTGTGTGTGTGTGTGTGTGTGTGTGTGTGTGTGTGTGTGTGTGTGTGTGTGTGTGTGTGTGTGTGTGTGTGTGTGTGTGTGTGTGTGTGTGTGTGTGTCTGTGTGTATATATATATATATATATATATATATATATATATATATATATATATATATACCAAATCCAAAATGAGTTCTCTGTCTTGTGCGTGCTAAATGTCAAGATACGCTCCTGCTCCTCTGTGACTATTAACTGAATTATTTTATTTATTTTATTTAACATTTGTTTACCGGGAAAGTCCAACTTGGAGCAAAGCCAATTTTCTGTGGAGGTCCGGGAAAAAATGCTCCAGATGCATGTCTTTGAAATATGGGAGGAAACTGGAGCACCTGGAGGAAACCCACACAAATGCAGGAAGGACATATAGATTCTGCACATAAGGCACTCCAGCTGAGAATTGAACCAGAAAACCTCTTGCTGTGAGGCAACAATGCTACTGCTGCACCACTACACTGTTATATACCGCATCACCTTGGTGTTGTTTGTGATAACCTGTAGAGGCCTTGAGGAACAGAGATGATTTAATGCTTTTAAAGTACTGACCAGTATGGGCAACTCACCCCTTTCAAGACAGCCCCACTAAGATACATCTGAGGCATCTGTTGTGACAGACTGATGGCAAACATGAAGAGAGAAGAGGAGACCTAGGTTGAGAAATAAATAGTCCACTCATGACAATAGATCCCTTTTGACAACCCCCAGCATTGGAATCAGAGAAAAGATAAAGGCTGGTGATGCTGAGACTAGCCTGATTAGGTAACATTCATTTTTTTTTCAAGTGAAGTCTGGCCAAGGGAGAATCCTGAGAAATTCCCTGGCAGCTGTCACAGACTGGTTGGAAAAACTCAAGAAAATGTCTTTGTTTACTTTTACTTTATCCAAAGGAAGGAAAGCCCTTCATAGGAAATAATCCAGAAAGTGTCTATTTCAAAGCATCAACTTTCCACAATATCAAATCCCACTTCATTGAGATTACTTCACTGAATCTTCAGTACATCAAACTCCCGAAACAAGGAAAAATCAACCCTGGAAAAAGGTAGAGAACATTCTTCATATCAGGCATCTTAGACCTTCTAATTCCCTCATGTGCTTGTAAAAGACTTTCTGTGAAGCAATTGTCTGAATAACTTCTGTGGAGGCATCTGCCACTGCATTCTGTATAATTTTCATGGCAGTTTCAAAGATATTTCTGCTTCTTGTGCAATCCTTTGCATTACAGCTATCACCTGTTATGCAGTTGCATCAGGGGTATGATGGTGTGCAGTCAGTTTTGTTTTCTAACTCCTGCAGATTTCTCTGTAGGATTGTGACTGCTCTTCCTTTGCAGCAGCCCACTATATTCCCAACACAGTGCCAGTAATTCTACCATTGCTGACCCACTCAAGGTGGTAGCAAAATGCATCAATCTATAATCCTCGCTGCTTACTCTGTGCCATGATGCTGCATACAGCTGGTTGGTCATTCCAGAACTTTAAAAATATGTAATCAGACACATTGATATCATAGTCAGTGTTTGGATCTGTTCTGTCAGTTTACAGGAAAGATCCCCGATTCCCATACTACTCCTTGGATAAAAAAGGAAGAGCAGAATTTAATGTACACATCCTGGATTCTCCCCAAACAGCAGCAGTGTGTATCCTTAACATTTAGTTTTTGGTGGATCAGGTCTTGCACAACATTCTCACAATGGGATGGAGAGGACCCTTACATTGTGTTGTGGCTATTTATATATAAGCTGAACTACTTGCCTCCCAAGATGGAAGTTCTATTTCTTTTATTTTTTCACGAAGTCTTTTTTTCTGTTCTCCTTTCCTGGTGACAGATTTGACCTTTCACTCTACCATCTTACCAACATTTGGCTGTAGTTAGGGGTAGCAGCTGGCCACTGCAAAGCCATCATCCTGCTGGGATGGGTGGTTCATGTCCTAGCTATCTTAACTTTCTGCAGTCATACAAAGTGTACTCTGGTGAAGTAGTCCTAAGATACTAGTACTAGGTATATGCTTCCATCCACCTAACTCAGCTTGGTAGAACTGATATGGGCCCTAACAACAAGCTAGTCTTTTTTATATCTCTAACAGGTGTCAGACAAACAATGAGGCCTTGCTGTAACCATCCTCAGTACAGCTGACCTTGGCCATTCATTCCTGATTAAGTAACATGGCAATCAGAGAATTAATGAATGATATACAGCAAA